>NW_004524747.1:587020-610061 GCF_000260255.1 Octodon degus
AAGTAGGTGCTTTAGACCACTGAGCCATCTCTCCAGCCCCTAGTACAATATCCTTTGCAAATTTATTGATGAATAACATTTAACACATAAATATTTTCAGGAGAGCTTCATAGTTGTCAGAAAGGTGTTTAACAGCCCTTCAAAGAAAAACAGTTTATTTGAATGGGAAAGACAATCTGGCTTTCAATAACAGCATCTGGCCAATTAACTAATATTTTTATCTCCTTGAAATTTGAATATCACAAATTTCCTAAATGGATTCTCAGGTGTTCTTTTTGTAGTTTTGCCAAGATTCCACCCTTTCACTATCCCAGTCCAAGGTACTCTGAGAAAGAATATTTTCTGTATTTGTAGAACTCATGCTCACTCTTACAAATAATACTTCTACTGAGAATAAACTTACAATTATGTGACAAATTTAACCAATCTTATTTTGGGTAGAAGAAAATATATTGCATTTTTAAAATGTTGTAGTATGTGGCTGCCACACAGACTTTAAAATAATTTCTCAAATGTTTTAATTAACAGATTTTTTGTATGTAGGATGTATATGAGTAGATTTTCACATTTCTACTTCATCTAGCTGCATAACATATTGAAGTGCATTTGAATTCAGTCTGATTTCATCTGAAATAGATAATTTACTTTTAAAGTTATGCAGAGCTCTTGAAAATTCTCAGTTTTGTTTTCTGTCTTCAAAGTATAGCAAAGGAAGATTTCCTGGACATTTCATTCAGAAATGAATGTGGAAATTAGGAAAAAAGTGTGCAATGACATTTGGTTGCTTTAAAGTTTGATTTTAAACTTGCCATTCTTGGGACTTGGGACTTGCTGTTTAGCTCAGTTGTCTAAACAGCCTGCTTGGGCGAACTCAGTAAGGTGTAGGCGACCATGGTTTGATCCACAGCACCACATGTTGCACTAGATGCGCTCTTAAAGCCTCATGAGACAAAAAAATCCTTCCATAAACATGCCATTCTTTTTTTTATGAACCTGGATAACTTCTATTAATGTTTTTCAATGAAGAGAAAATGTAAGCTTAATGTAAGCATAGCTCTGTGATGACTAGTAAAATATTTCATAACTATTCATGCTCTAAACTGTTATGTAGTTCCAAAAGTCAATAATGCATACTTGAAGAGGAAAAATAAAACTAAACACAATTTCTTTCAGTAGTAGCTCTATGAACTTGCAATAGGATTTCAATGTTTAAACATCAGCAAATTACATATGCACCTGGACTTGAAAATATTGTTTTGCATACTTTTGCATACATATTACTTAAAACAGTGTGTAATATACTAATAGTAGCTAAAATTGTGGTTGTTGACCAATTAGATATAATATAATGTATCTAATACATAATATAATGTTTATTATAATGTATAATATTGTACATGTATCTTTGTAATATAATGTATCAAAACTTTGCGTTATTATTGAAAAAATGGTAGGCATCCAACTGCTGCTTGTCCTTCAAGGTATACAGAATAATTGTGAACTTCCATTAATGTCTAACAATACCTGACATAGAAGTACCAAATAGGAGAAAATCTTTGCTCAGAAAGGCTCAGAAAGTAAAGCAGAAAAACAATTTTGAAACAATAAACTTGGACTATGAGGGACTTTTGCCATCTGTTACCTTCAGTGTTGCCAAAGGAAAGAATGGGTACTAATATTGGATGAAGCAACACTCAACATAGTGGAAAAAAGTAATCCAGTCTAATCTTTGACTTAGATCTTTGCCAGAACTGTGTAACATGATATTGAACCCTTTTGAGAGGGAAGGAAAATGAAGATAAAGGATCATAAAAAGGATTGTTTTATTATGTTCATGTACCACTCTCCAAAATGCATGTGATCATTATACATTGCAAACATATTGTGATCTATTCCACCATAATTTTTGGTGGAATAGTTCACAATATAAATTCTAGTATAACCCTATTTTATATTGCTTGCCTTAATAAAATACACTTGATAAGGATATTATTACCAATTCTTGACATTTGAAAGTATGAAATCTCTTTAGTGTCAAGGCAATATATTAAATTATTGCATTTACAAGTAAAATTAGAAGTAAAATGGTCAAAATAGTGTTTTATTTTTGCGGATTTCTTCTGCAGAAAAATGTTAAAGAAAGCAAGTTCCTTGTAGAACGCAATACTGTGACATTTTTCTATAAAACGAATAGTTACATCTTCATGATTCCTCAAAACAATTTATGCATAATATCATTTTTTAAAAATGAAAGCTACTTCATCTTACAAAAAATAGAGAAAATGCTCAAATTTGATTAATAGAAAACATCACCACATTAGAATTCTTCAGGAGATATTTGAGACTTGTACTTCTGCATATATTAAAATTATCTTTTTAGGATTAAAAATATATTACTCTGAGTTCTGAGGGGTTTGAAATATTTTCTCAGAGCAGGAATTGCTAGGTTTCTCTATTTGAGAATAGCACACATCAAATTCTTTTGTTTCTTTTCTTCCATCTTCCCTCCACCCATCTATTTCCTCCTCGCACAAAGTATTAGTCAGTATTCTTCTAGTTAAAGATTTCTTTATAAAACCATAAAGGTAATAATGGAAGAAGCCAAAATCTAACAGCAGATACATAATTTCTTTCTTGGATGAATAAACTACATGTGTTTCAAAAGATAAAATGTTATGTATTGAAAGAGGGCAATTTTATCTTCTTTCCAATGGCCAAAACTTCCAAGAGAATATCAAATAAACTACTACTTGTGTTGCTACTCCAGATTTTCACCAATTATATGTTCATTCTCCTTTTTTTCTATGGTGCTTAATTTTAACTTCTTGGGTTTGTTGTTGTTGTTGTTGTTTAGCTTCTTGTTTTGCTTTCTGGCTTAATATAGAATGGAATGGAATTTCATTCAATGGAATGTAGTAATGTTTTTGCTATTGTTGATCTACATTTAGTGTGGAGTGTTATTGCAGTGCTTTCATCCCTTCTCTTTCCTAAGAATCACTGAAAGTCTTTGAAAGTACAGTGAGATGGAGGCCCACAGAAAAACCTCAATTGAATTACAAGTAAAACACTTACACTGAATGTTTATTTAATTCCAAAATGTTAGTTTTTCCATGTTATTAATTTCCTAATATTTATTAGTGTATGTTTGATATACAACACGAGTATCCATTTGGGAAGTTAATACATGTATACAACACATTTTTATTCTTTTTACTTACTCTTTTCCTGCAATTCCTTCACCCAAGTTCCTCTTCACATTTGCAAAGGATCTCTCTGCCTTTTTATAAAACAATATTCTTTTCTGCCCTTTTTTCCCCATAATTTTATTGCTAAAAAAATAGCAATGAGACAGTTTCAAATCAAATTGGTAGGACAGTTTCAATAATTAACACATTACATACATTCTTCCTACTGGTTAATTGCTATACAATATGTGGACATAATATCTTATTTACAGACACCATTAGAACAAATCACTCTATTAAGAGAATGTAACTATATATCTATCCTAACCACTTTGAATACACAGAAACAAAATGGACATTCATCTGTATACCCGTTTTTTGTTAAGTTCCGTTATTTGAATATTATAGGTGTGTAAACTCAGCAAAATATTCTAAAAGAGTTCAGTAGGCCATAATAGTATTGGGTATTCCACTTGACTGGCAATGTCAGAAATTGTTGACCTGAGTCCCCTACAGCTCAACATAACAACATGGCTTTACTTCTTACATATCATTTTTATACTTTTCTGCTGGATGGTTAAGACCAAGGAAAAGCAGGACCTATGCAATAAGAGTTTTAGCTTTTGGAGAAATACAAATAGAAATGTATAATACAAGTAAAGGAAAGCAGGATCTCAAGGACTAACTAATCAAGAAAGGGAAAGGAGAAGAGCTAGGAAACACGAATAAGTCAAGCCATACAGTTATATGTAGATGATGGGCAAGGCAATGATCTTGAGAATCTTCAAAGATTTTTTTAAGCTAGCAGTAAATTGGAAAGATTCTCACCCTGACTAACTATATATACTGATACCTGTGAACTAAGCAACTGCACTGCAGATGGTAATTTGTAATAGTAGTTTCATGCTTGGAGTGCCTGTCATTCTGATCTTCTAAATATGGGCTGCTTGTCATGACATGCCAGTTGCTGCTATGATGTCTCTCAGGTAGATGGTTGTTAAAGAATAAGGGGGTGGTGAATGAAAGCAAGAGACAGGAAAAGGAATATTGTGGAACTGTCTTGCTTCAAGATTGTATGTGGTGAGATTTTTCTGCTCTTACAAGCACTTATTCTTTTAATCACCCATATAAAACAAATCATGTAGTATTTCTGTATGTGTTCAGTGCCTGATTAATTTTCTTTGATACTATCGCCTCAAAGTTCATCAGCTTTCACACCAATGAATAAAATTTATCCTTCTCTGTGCATAGTATTTCATTCTGTACACATCCCATAATTTTGTATTTTATATTTATATCCCATTTATTTATTTATTGAAATTTAAGTTGTTTCCTTAATTTAGCATGGTAAGTTGTTCTGCTATAGACATGAGTATGCACATATTACTTTAATACCATGACTTTAACTCTTTCAGGAATGTACTCTGAAAAGATGAAGATGAAGAGAATAAATTTTCTTCTTATGTCTTGTTTGAAAACTCCCTGTTGATTACAACTGTAACAATACTAGGTAATAACACCCTATAATGTAGAAGGGCTCCATTTTTCTTTCATATCATTTTTAAAGAGAATAAAAAATAATTAAAATTACTAAAAATGCACAAATGCACTAAACCATATAAAAAGAAATTTACAACGGTTGTTATATTGCATAATGTTGTCTTCAAAATAATTATTTATATTACCTGATATATACATGAAAATATGGTTATAAGAACAAAAGTTTATAAGAACTTAAAAAGGAGAAAAAAATTAAGGATTAACTATTCCTTTCAATAGACCAGTAGAAATCAGGAGTACAATTTTCCAAGCTACCCCGTACATGTACAAAAATATACACTTCTTTTTTCCTTCTATATTCCCTTTGGTCATCCCATTTTTTGTTCCCTTTGAACAGATTCTTTTCCTTTCACAGTATTCATTGTACCTTTCAGATTTTATATACTCTTTCAGCTTCTTACACTAGCCAGACAATACAATGTTTGCATATGTGAGTCTGGTGTACTTCACTTAGGAATATGGTCTCTAGGTGCATCTGTTTACTTATAGAAGTCTCAAGTTTAACTTTTTATGGCTGAGAAGTGCTCCACTGTATAAAATACCATGTCTTTTTTATCCATTCCTCAAGTGATCTGTTTTGGGTTGTTTCCAAGATTTACCTATGACAAGTTGTGCTTTTATAAACATGGGTGCACATATATTGTTGTGGTAGGTATGATGTTTCCAGTTATTTTTGGAAAAAATACACAGCAGAGGAATATCTACATTCAATGGGACATCTAACCATAGTTTTATGAAGAATCTGCACACTGATTTCCATAGGGGTTGTGCCAGTCTTCACTCTCACCAAGAGTAGAGAAGCCATCCTTTTGCTCCTCAGCCCATCCAGAATTTGTTATTCATTGAATTATTGAGGATAGCCATTCATTCTTTCTGGGGTGAGAAGGAATTTCAGTGTTTTTTTAATTCACATTTCTCAAATGACTAATGTTGCTCAACATTTTTCCATGTATTTATTTGTCATTTGTATTTTTTCATCTCAGAAGTGTATTTTCATCTCTGATGCCCATTTTTAGTTTGAGTCTTTGAATTTTGGAGGCCAGATTTTTTCTAAACTCTTTATATGTTTTAGATTGTAATCTTTTGTCTGAGGGTCAGTTGGCTATAATTTTTTTTCATAACTGGGGACTGAACTCATGCCCTTGTGCTTGCCAGGGAAGTGCTTATCCCATTGAACCTTCTCCCTGGCCCTGTTGGCTATAGTTTTGTCCCAAACCTTGATTTTTCTTTTTACTCTGTGATTTCTTGTGACAGGTAGAAACTTTTCAAAAAGTTGAGATAATAATTCTTGAGACTTTGAAATATTTCCTGTGTAGTTTGATATTTATTTATGACCTCTCAACCTACCTCTACATCTTTAAGATTTCTGCCAACTTTCTTTACCCATGAGTTTTGTGTTTCTGTTTTAATATTTAAATTTTTGGGAGAATATTGGCAGACTTTGGCAGTCTGTAGTGTGGTAAGCTGTTACCTTAGACCCCATTGTTCATGCATGGAGCTTGTGCTGGTACTGCTTCAAACTTTTAAGAATTTAGAGGGACTTTGAGTGTCCTGTGGGACTCAGTAGACCCTCAGTCTGAGTGCCCAACATTCACGGGCACCGAGCTTTCCAGGCATCATTAAAGATCTTTAGCAGGCTCTGGAAGCCTGCAGGACTGTGGTAAGCTTTGACATTTTCCCACAACACACAGGCATGGAGCTACTGCTGGTGCAGGTCCAACTTTTTAAGAACTTAAGAGGAATCTGAGTGGCCTCTTGTATCCTAGAAAAGCTAGGCAACACCCAACCACTGAAACTTGTTAGTTGTTGGCCAGTTGGCCCCACCGGTAGTGAGAGCCTTTGTGATTCCTGCCGAATTCCCTACGTTAGCAGAAAGCTTACTGACACTCATCTCACCACTCTCC
Source organism: Octodon degus (assembly GCF_000260255.1). Lineage (NCBI taxonomy): Eukaryota > Metazoa > Chordata > Mammalia > Rodentia > Octodontidae > Octodon > Octodon degus. Next base: position 593,670 of record NW_004524747.1, read on the forward strand.
TACCACTGCAAACTCTGGGTGATTACTGAGAGCTTCAAAAAAGAAAACTACAGGAGCAAAAGTCAGTCTCAATCCTCTAGTCCACCAAGAAGAAATCCAGGAGACAAATACATACAAGAGCTTGGAAATTCCACACCTGAAATTTCAGCAATGATAGCAAATGAAGTAAAAAAAGTCCATTAGGGTATAGAATAAATGAGATCAGAGAAAAATCTCTCAGGTGCAGAAAGAAAGAACAACAATTGTGAAAGGATTGTTCAGCAGAGCTAAAGAAGACATTTTTTTTTAAAAAAAGAGGAAAATAGAAAAATGAAAGAAACTAAATGAACAACACAGGAATTAACTGGAATTCATGAAACAGATTCAAACAGAAGCCCAAGAAAATATGAATTTCACTGAAAGTTTGCAAAACTGCTTGACTAAAACTGAAGATAGACTTTCAGACCTAGAAGACAGTGTTGCAGCTAATAAACTTGAAAGGAAAGAGTTCTTAAAACGCAAGTGGATGAGGTTTTTTGTTTGTTTCTTTTTTGGTGGTGCTGGAAATTGAAATCAGGATATCATGTCTGCATCTTGCACTATGAATAGCTACTACAAAAACAACAATATGCAATGTATAATTATTGTAACTGTCCTACTAACCTGTTTTGAAACTGTCTCATTGCTAGTTGTTTCTCAATAAAATTAATAAAAAATACTAACAAGGATCCAAGAAATAACAATTTTGCAGCTACAAGACAATTCAAAAAAAATAATATAAAAGTAATAGGTATTGGCCAGTCAGATAGTTCAGCAGACCTGCTTAGGCAAGCTCAGGCAAGTGCAGTGGTGACTGCGGTTTGATGTTTAGCACCACTTGCCATACCAGCTCTGCCCAAAGGATGGGCTGAGCAGGCCACAAAGTCCAGGCATAGTGGAATATACCTGTAATCACAGAGCAGCAGAGGCTGAAAACAGGAGAATCACTATGAGTCTGAGCTGCATAGTGAGACTCTGCAACAACCAAATACATTTAAAAAGGAATAATAGGTGTCAATGAAGCAGTGAGAAAGCACAAATGACATAGATAGTCTACTTGCAAGAATATTAACAGAATATTTTCCAAACATGAAGAAAGAAACTGACATATAAGTAAGCAGGGCACAAAGAATTCCACACAACCATAGTCACAATAAATCTACACCTACACACATAACAATCAAGATCACATTGATTCAGCTATACAATATAATATTAAAAGTTGCTACAGAGAAGAAACAGATCAACTACAGTGGAAAGCCTATTAGAGTTATGGCAGATTTCTCAACACAAACCATCAAATCAAGAAGAGTTCAGAGTGAAGTATTTCAGGTCAAGAAAGAAATTACCTTCGAACTCAGATTGATAAACCCTACAAAACCATCAATTCAATGATAAGATGAGATCATTCCATGACAAAGAACAACTGAGGAAATTCATGACCATGAAACCAACCCTACAAAGAGTATCATAAATATTCTACAAAGAGACAGAAGTGACAATATCTTCAAGAACAACAGAAAGGAATCACCAAAGGCAAGTAATTAAAAAGAGGGAAAAGTACAGGACCTACAGCAGGAAAATTAAATGATAAAGATAAACTAATGTATGTGAGTTATAATCATTAATGTAAATGACCTCAACTCAACAATCAAAAGAAAGAGGCTAACAGAGATGATTAAGAAATAAAATCCAACAATATGAACTATGTAAGAAACACATTTAACTCAAAATGAAATTCACAGACTAAAATTTAAAAGATGGAAAACTATTTTTCATGCCACAAAAAATCAGAAAAATCAGGGGTAGCTATCCTGATTGTTGGCAATATCAACTACATAAAGATGGTCACTACATACTTATTAGGGGAAAACTACAAGAGGAAGAGATAACAATTAGAAATATGTATCCACCCAATATAGGAGCACCCACCTACATAAGATAAATTTTAACAGACATGAAAAATCAAATCCGCAATAATAAAATTGAAATGGAGGATTTTACTATACCAATGTCTCAAAGAGATAAATCAACTAGGCAAAAATTCACCAAAGAAATAACAAAATTAAATGAATCTTGTGAAGAATTTTATTTAGTAGAATTTTACAGAATGTTTCACCTAACAGCAACAGAAGAAAATACAAAGAATAAATGAATGAAATAGGTGATTCTTTGAAATAACAAATAAAATCCATAAATACCTAGCCAACCTCATTTAAAAAGGGAAAGAAAAAAGGCAAATTCATTGGGATTTGGTACCTGACTCTACAGGCTGCACTGGCCCCAACTTTGGGCTCGCCAACATAGCCACCAAATCCAGGCATGTTGATGCATGCCTGTAATCCCAGCCCCAGGGAAGTTGAAACCAGTATGATCACTATGAATCTGAGTTGCATAGTAAGACCATGTAACAATCAAATATACATACACAAAAAATTCATGCAATAAAGAATGAAAATGGCAACATCACTACAGATCTTAAGGAAATTGAGAAGATCAATATATGCTTCCAAGATAGTTACTCTCACAGAATACAAAACACAGAGAAAATGGACAGTTTTCTAGATACATATGAAATGTCAAAACTGAGTCAAGAAGATATATAAACTCTGAATACCTAATAACTAGACATGACATTTAAAATGTAATTAAAAAAAAAAAAAACTACCAACAATGAAAACCCAGGTCCCAATGTATTCACAGGAGAATACTAGAAGAAACATACAGAAGATTTAATACCAGCGTTTCTCAAGCACTTCAATGAAATTGAAAGGGAAGCAAGTCTCCCAAACTCATTCCTGGAGGCAAGTATTACTCAGATTCCAAAACTACATCAAGAGTTAACAAAAATAATACTGCACACCAATTGCTCTAATGATAAAGATGAAAAAAATCCTCAATAAAATACTATCAAACAATGCAGCAAATCATGAAGAAGATTATACGTCACGACCAAGTGGGATTCAGGGAATGCAGGGATGGTTCAACATACACAAATCCATAAATGTAATACACCACATCAATTGAAAAAAGCACATGATCATCTCAATAGATAAAGAAAAGAAAACTTTTTACAAACTCTGACATTCATACATGAGGGAAAAAACTCTACAGAGACTTGGAATAGATGGTCTATATCTAATTTGATAAAAGCTATCTATGAGAAAGCAATATCTAACACCATACTGAATGGGCAAAACCTGAAGGCTTTCATGTAAAAATCTCCAACAAGACAAGGATGTCCACTGTCTCCACTCTCATTCAATATAGTTCTGGAAATATTAGACAAATTAATTAGAAAAGAGAACAAAATAATTGGAATAAGGATTGGAAAAGAAGTGAAATTATCATTATTTGCAGATGACATGATACTATAAGCAGAGGACCCCCAAAACACCACCAAGTATCTTGTAGATTTGGTCAAAAATTAAGCTACATAGAAGGATATGAATCTAACACTTAAAAATTGTTAGCATTTTTGTATACAAGCAATGAAAGTATTGAGAAAAAATTTAGGAAAACCAGACATTACACAATAACATCCAAAAATAAATTACTTAGGAATCAGTCTCACAAAGTAAGTAAAATTTTTATACAGTGAAATTTATAGTACTCTGAGAAAAGAGATTGAAGAGGATTTGAGAAAATGGAAAAATATTTCATGCTTCTGGATAGAAAGAAACAATATTGTGAAAATGGCCATGCTTGAAAATTGTTATACAGATTCAATGCAATCCAGATTAAAATATCAATAGTATACCTCACAGAGCTAGAGAAAACTTTCCTGAAATTCATTTGGAGCCAAAAGTGACAGAGATCATCAAAATGAGTCCTGGAAAGCAAAGCAAAGAAAAGAGATATCACAACCCCTAAGCTGAAATTATAATATAAATCTACTGTGATAATATTAACATGATACTGGCATAGAGACAGACCTGAGGATCAGTGGGACAGACTGGAAAATGCAGATGCAACTGCAAGTACACTCAACCATCTTATCCTTGTTAAAGGGACAAACAGACTGACTAGAAGAAAGATAGCCTCCTTAATAAGTGGTGCTGGGAAAAAAACTGGCATTTACATACCTATGGCTAAAATTATAAGCATGCATTCATCATGTAAAAAACTACAGCCAAAATGGAACAAATATTTAAATATTAAAACGGAAACACTAATTCTTATGGAGGCAAATGCAGGAAGATATCTTAAAGACATAGGGGTATGCACAGAATTCATGAAAAAAAACACGGAAAATACTTCAAAGAATCAGCAACTTGGATCTCATCTTTTTGAAAAGTTTCTGCAGTTCAAAACAAATCCAATAATGAGGAAAAAACCTCACAAGCTGGGAAAAATAAGCAACTGTCACTCTAATAAAAGCCTCCTGTCTAGAATATGTAAAGAATTTTAAAAATCTCTCTCTCAAAATTCAAAGATACAATCCAAAAATGGGCATGTGACATGAATATAAACTTTTCAGATGCAGAAATAAAAATGGCAAGTAGATATGTGAAAAAAATGTTGAACATCTTTAGTCATTCGAGAAATGCAAATTAAACAACAATGACATTTCCTCTCACCCCAGAAAAGTGACTAATTTCAGGATATCAGCCAATAATAAATGCTGGACAGGCTGTGGAGAAATAGGAACCTGTCTCCACTGTTGGAATTGCAGACTGGTAAAACCACTATGGAAATCTGTGCGGAGATTCCTTGAAAATCTAGAATTGGAGATCCCACTTAGGCCTGGTATTCCCCTACTGGGTATTTTCCCCAAAGAACTGAAAACCTCATACCACACCAATATATGTTCACCCCTGTTTAGAGCAGCAGAGTTTGTCATAGCAAAATCCTGGAAACATTCCAGATGCCCATCAAATGATGAAGAAGATGTGGTATTTTCCCACAATGGAGTATTATTCATGTAGTAATTTCCCACAATAGAGTATTATTCAGCTATAAAACAATAACTTTGAGTCTTTTGTCAGTAAACTGATACAGCTAGAGAATATACCCTTAAATGAAATAAATCAGACCGGCAGGTGCAAACATCATATTGTCTCCTTAGTACGAGAAAATAAAAGAGAATATGGATTCTGAAGGGAACAGTAGATCCTGGGAAAAAGGAATAAACTTGTTCAAAAGGAAAGAGTTATTGAGCGGAGGAAAAGAACAGGAGAGAGAATGGAGGAAAGAGATATATTTACATATGTAACCAGGATAGTTGGGACAACTGTACCATACCTCTTCTGCTCTATGGAAAAAGATAATGCTTACTTTGTATTTTGTCTCCTTTTCTCAACTGTTTGTATATTTTTCTTTTTAATTTCTTACACATTTCTTTCTTTTTTACATTGTCTTTATCCAATTTGCATGAATATATATGGTAATATGAATAACTGACAGATGATACTATGCATTACAATAAATACTGTGAAATTTATGTTACTTTTTTAAGGGAAGTTCTGTATCTCTTTTAAAGTTTTTTTCTGTTTTAATACTATTTTCTCACCTTTAAAAATAAAAAAAGTTTAAAAATAAATACTTGATATTAATTTTGACAATAGTTTGGTGCATGGCCAGATACACGGGTCTCATTTTATCCTTCAGCATGTAGAAAGCCAGTCTTTACAGCACCATTTATTTTACAGTTTTTGATCATTACAGTGAACATGTTTGGCCCCTCTATGAAAATACTGTGTTTGAGTGTGTTTGTACTTGTGTCTCCATCTGCTAGTCTGTTTCATTGACCATTAGGTGTGTTTTTTTTTTCTAGTACTATTCTGATGTAGACACAGTAGTTTATTAGTATAAATTCCAGTCAGGAAATGTGATACCTCCTGCCTTTCATGTATTTCCAAGGATTGCGATGATATTCAGTGTCTATTCTGATTCCAGATGAATTTGACTTATTCATAAAAGACTTTACATTTGGAGAAAAGTAGGAAATGAGTGCCAGTGTAAGTTGCATGGCCAATGATGTTCAACTTTTTTTTCATTGATTCAATATCTCTTTGAACTTCTACTTTTTAATTATTTTATTCATTTTAAAAAGAATAAAACATATTTAAAAATGTTAGGGTCAATGTATAAATTCACTAAACAAAATAATAAGAATTCAACATTGGTTTTACTACATATTGTGTTCAAATTATGTATTTTCACTTCATCTGCATATTTTAATTGGGTCTTTTATTTCAGGCATTATAATATTTGAATTCTACATAAAATCCAGTGGTAGTAGTGTTTGAGGGATAATTGACAAAATTATTAGCTCATTTTGTACTTTATCACTAAATCTACTTTTTTTGGTTTTGCTTTACTGTGTAACTTCTCTGTTTGGTAAATTCTAGGTGGGTTTTTTTTTTGCTTATATGATTTTTATTTTTTGAACAATGGAAAACTGTTTTTTCCATAATTTTATTGAGAAATAAATAGCAATGAGACAGTTACAAATCAAATTAGTAGGACAGCTTCAAAAATTAAATCATTGCATACTGTCTTCCTAGTGGTGATTTGTTGTACAAGATGCAGACATGATATCCTATTTACAAACACTATTAGAACAAATCCCTCTATTCCTTGAATTAAGAGAATGTAGCTATATATCTTAACCTTTTTGAATACACATATACAAAATACTCATTTATTTTTAATCCTTTTTTTTGTTTTGTTCCGTCATTTAAATAGTATAGATGTGTGAACTCAGCAAAATATTCCAAAATAGTCCAGCAATCCATAATAGTATTGGGTCTTATACTTGATTGGCAGTGTCAGAAGTTGTTGACCTGAGTCCCCTACAGCTCAACAAAGCAACATGGCTTTACCTCTTATACTTTGTTTTTATATTTTTCTGCTAGACATTTAAAACCAAGATAAAAGAAAACTTATGCAACAAGAATTGCAGCTTTTGTAACTGATAAGGTCAGTCAAATCCCCTCAGGATTTATCCTGAGACCCTGTATCTCAGTTTGCAGATCCTTTGTCAGTGTCAGCTATGTGGATGTCACGGCCTTTGCTTGACCAATTTCCTCTCTGTGAAAACCTGAGTAAAGGTTTTCTCTCCATGTGACTCTCCTTAGGCACACTCTACATCATTGATCAATTTCCTCTGTGGCCCTATAACTTCCTTGATCAGAAAATTTTGGACACAACTGAGTTACATGATGTTACATTTCAGTTTCTCATATGTCCTGAGTCTTCATTGACCTTGAAAGCCTAGGGCCAAAATGTGGGCTGTCCTTGCAGCCCTCCTTTATTTAATTTGTTTTGCAGTGAGAATTCTTCTGCAGAATTTCTTACTTATGCCTACATCTTGAAGAGCATTAATTACTCTTTTACCTAGTAGGTTAAGTCCTCCTGTTGTACTATAACAACTTCATTCATTTTATTTTATTTATGTTATGATATAGTGAGTGATATGAATCCATTTTTCTTTTCTTTCTTTTTCTTTCTTTTTTTTTTTTTGCGGAACCTGGGATTGAATTCAGGGCCTTGCACTTACTAGGCAAGCGCTTATTCCACTGCGCCATCTCCTCAGCCCCCCTTTTTTTTTCATTTTTTATATTCTACAAGAGTGTAACCAGTTTTCTGAGCAACATTTTCATAAAGTGGCTATCACTCCTTTTGTATACATTTAGGACCCTCAAGATCGTATTATTTTATTTTATTGTTAATTTTATTTTTAAAATAAAATCAAATTTTATTTTAATTTTATTTTGCATTTCCCTAATGGCAAGTGTTTTTGAATATCTGTGCATGGATTATTCAGTCACTTATTTTTCTTCTTTGAGAAATATGTATTTTCCTTTCCCTAATTTTTTTTTTTTTTTTTTTTTTTTTTTTTTTTTTTGATTAGGGGGTGTCCTCTAATTCCTTAAGTTCTTATATATTATGTAAATTAGTCCTGTGACAGATGTAACTGGAAAAATCTGTTTTCTTATTTCACAGGCTGTCATTTTGTTCTTTGTTTGCTGTGTTGTTCAGCATCATGATGATTTCATACTATTTGTCACCTCTTCTATTGCTTCTTGTAGAATAAGAAAAATGTAAATTAAAACAACTCTAGACTTCCTCTACCTCCAGAAGGAATGATAATCATCAAAAAATCAAATGTAATAAATCTGGAAACATTGTCTTAAAATAAAAGATATATTCATATTTCCATTGAAAATGTGAAGTATTTGACGAGCTACAGAAATCAGTGTGGTGATATTTCAAATTATCCAATAGAAAATAGCATAGAAGAAATTGAAAAAGACACAGAGAAAATTTCTCTAATAATGCTACTCACTGCAACTCTTACCTTTCTAGAAATATTTCCCAAAACACTTAAGATATCATAAAGTAGTGTCAAATTCAGTTTATAATTCATAACAACTCTGTCTTAGAAGCAGTATATATATATATCTTCAACTGGCAAAAGGATAAGGAAAATATGATATTAATATATAATGGAATACTACTGGGCAATCAAGAAGGCTAAATTTGAATGCTTTGTGGTAAAATGAATGCCACTTTAAAATGTAATACAGAATAAACTAAATCAGCCACATATGCTTAAATACTGCAAGGTTTCTCTCTCATGAGTAATTCAAAGTATAAATAAAGTTATGAAAAATATTAAAGATAAAAATACCATATCTTCCTTATATATTCTTCAGTTGATGGGCATCTGGGTTGTTTCCAGTAAGATGTGGTGCTTTTACACAATGGAGTATTATTCAGCTATAAAACAGGATAAATTTGAATCTTTTGTCAGTAAATTTACACAATTAGATAGCATATTCTTAAGTGAAATAAATCACACCTACATGTGTAAAGATCATATTTTCTCCCTACTGTAAAAACCTGAAAGAGAAAAATGGAATCTGAAGGCTACAATAGACGGTGGTAAAACGGAATGAACTTATTCAAAGTGAAAGCGTTTTCAGAGTTGAGAAGAAGGACAGGAAAGGGAATGGAGTATAGAGATTTGTCTAGGTATGTAAGTAAGATCATTTGGACAAATTTAATGTGCATTTTTGCTGGTCTATGGAAAGAAGCAGTTAACGATTTATTTGTTTAATCTCCTTCTTTGAATTATTTCTAATTCTGTATTCCTATTTGCTTGTATATTTGTTTCTTTTCTCTTTCTTCTTTCAATTATACATACATGCATATATCTGGTAATAGTTATAACTTCTTGGAAGACAACACTATGTATTTCACAGTATATAACAAATACTGTAAAATTCATATTACGTTATTAAGTGAAGCTCTGTATCACTTGTAAATTATTCTGTTTTGATTGCAATTTGCATATTTTTAAAAAATAAAAAGGAGAAAATGGAACAATAAAAGGAAATAGGAAAGAGATCTTTTGCCAAAAGGAAACAAGGGATTGAGAGTGTGGCAAAGTGAGATGTACACGAAAAGATATTGTTGTGTTGAATACTTCTACCAGTTACTCACAGTGACTGTCATCATTAGATGTCAGTAAATATGATCCAAAAAGAAATGAAATTAAGACATAAAAATGGGACATAAAGACAGAGGGATGAGGGAGGAAGAGGAAAGAGAAATTTAAAAAAACATTAAAACTATGTTACTTACATGTATCTATGTCCTATGACTGTAAAAAAGTTATATTGCAAATATATACTAGTAAACAAAAATAATAAAATGGCTGTACATCTCTGAAGATAATCCTACATTCTCTAATTTATTCCTTTGTTTTACATGCCTATTTCAATACCAGTCCTGTAATATTTCTAAAAACTATCTTTTCTCATATAATTTGATACCATTAATTTTTATGGCACTAAATTTGTTTGGCTTTCTATGATTTTTTTCTACAGTACTGGGTCTCTTCTAGTTCCATAGTAATTTAAACATTTTTTCTCTTTCTATGAGGAATTCTGTTTGTATTTTAATTAATATAATGCTAAATCCATTTATCTATATGTATACTACATTCATTATCACATTATTGGTTATGTATATTCATGAAAAGCGATTTGTATTTCACTTTTGTGGTCCTATTTGACATTTATTTTCAGAGTATTATAGTTTTACTCAAAAAGGTTTTCTTGTTTTAGTTATTTTTTACATACTTATTCTTTGTGACTATTATAAATGGAAATGATTTTCTAATTTATTGCTCATTTTTTGTTGGTATATAGGATATTTGTTGATATTGTGTGTGTTGAATTTTTACCCTTGTACATTGCTAAATTATTACATTCCTAGGATTCCATTAGTGGATTTCTGGTTCCTTAATGTAAAGCATAATATCCTCTGCACTGTAGTTGGAGTATAACCATTGATTAATAGTTATTTATTTTCATTTCTTTTTTCTTTCATAACTACTCTTCCTAATGTTTCTTTACTTACAAAACAAGAATAATTATAATGATCATTCTTGTCTTGTTCCAAATTTTAAAGCAAACAATTTCACATGATCACCACTATATATATATATAGTGGTGCTTACAGTTTTCTTTTTTCGTTGAGTCCTTGTCTTGATTTGAATTCATAAATGCTAGCTTCCATAGACAAATTTGACTGTATCACTTGCCTTTCAGTTTCATTAAGGAGTTTGAGTAGAATTCATACTAGATATTTGCCAATGTTTTTATAGAATTTAGTAGTTAATCCTTTGGAATGGACATTTTAGGTTAGTAGCTTTTAATTTATTTCATCAGTTCCATTCACAGTTATTGGGATGTTCAGAATTTTCATAGCTTCTTGGCATAACTTTGGCAATTCAAATTTATCTAGAAATCTACCTATTGTCAATTCTTCATTTATTGAAATATAAATTTTCAAATAGTTACTAGTATACATATTTTTTTACAAGCTCAATTTTGGTTTTACCTTCTAATGAAGTGTAGCACAGCAGCAAGACCTAATTATACTGATATAGGTCGTTTATTTCGTCCTTTTTGTAAATTGGCTCAGAATGTGTATATGTTGTTTATTCTTTCAAAGAACCAATGCTTAAACATACTGACTCCTTGTAATTTTACTGAGACTTAACTACATTAATTTACACTATTAATTCAACCCAGAGCCAAGGCCAGCATGAGTGAGACTGCCCATGGCCCTCTAGATCCTCATTAAACCCAGAGCCCAGGCTCAGGGTAAGTGAGACTGCCTGGGCCCCATTGGGTCCTCTTTTGACCCAGAGACCAGGCCTGGCACATTAGTGGAACTTCCACCATCATACAGGCCAGGTGTGTAACCCTGGTGCAGGATACTCTGTAAAGAAGTTAGAGGAAAGGACCACCCTGAGCTGATCTAGAAGCACAACATCTTGCCAGACTGGCACAGATGGTTCACCTCAAAGGTTTGCAGCAGGAAGAAGTGGAGCACAGAAGCAAGACCCAAGCCACATCCACCCAGATGAGTTTGAACTTGGTAGATCTGGACATGGTGCTAAGATGATAACACTATCAAAGCTCTAACCAGGGATGGGGAAGATAGCTCAGTTGAATAAGCCCTTGCCTGGCAATTGCAAGAGCCTGAGTTCAATCCCCAGTTTAAAAAAACCAAAAAAAAAAAAAAAAAAAAGCTCTGACCAAAGGTCAAAAGACAGTGCTGTACAAAATGACAAAGAGAAGGAGCAAAATGAATTATCAGACCCTGAGCCTACCCAGAACAAATGCAGGAGAAAATAGCATAGAAGAAATTGGAAATGACACAGCTGAAATCTCTGAATCAATAACACCAGAAGAAAAGAAACAACTGCAGAAATGTATAGAGGAAATCAGATCAGAAATAATTTCTGAAGTAAAAAAAATTGATAACAGTAGTGAAAGCAGTGCTCAGTGCTTCTAAAGAAGATACTAATAAAAATATAGAGAGTAGAAAAATGTTGTAATCCTTCAATGAGCATTATAGGAAAGAAGCAGAATGCATGAAGCAGATTCAAAGAGATATAGAGACAATTAAAACCTCAATCGCAAACAGAAATAAACCGTGTGAGTGAAAGCAAAAATAGACTTTCAGAGCATTAAGACACTGTTGCAGCTAGTGAAAAGTTAAGAAAATATCTCTTAAAAACAACTAGGATGCAGGAAAAAAATAATTCAACATCTACAAGACAATGCAAAGGTGAACAACTTAAGACTAATAGGCATCAAAGGAAAAGAAGGAGTCAATACAATGATATACAAAGAATATAGGCAGAAGTAATAGCAGAAAACTTCCCAAATATGACGAAACAATCTGACATTCAGGTAACCAAAACATATAGAACTTCAAAGAACATCAACCCAATGAAACACACGCCCAGGCATAGTAATCAAGATCCCAGAAATTCAGCACAGGAACAGTATACTAAAAGCCACTGGAGAAAAGAAACATCACATTTAAAGGAAAACCTATCAGAATAATGGAAGATTTCTCTTCACAAACCAGCAAGTCAAAAAGAGCATGGAGTAAAGTACTACATGTCTTGCAAGAAAAAATTACAACCTAGAGTGATATACCCTGCAAAATTGTCTTGCAAGTTTGATGAGGAAGTTTAATAATTCCATGACAAAGAACAACTAAAGAATTTCATGATGACAAAGCCAACTCTACACAGAATACTAAAAGATATTCTAAAGAGCGACCAAAATGACTACAACTCCATGATTGAGAATGGAACCAACACACCAAACACGGCAAACAATTAAACACAGGAGAAAAAGAGGTATACAAAACAATCTTTCAATTATTCTTTTGTATAGAGCAGCAAAATATTTTCATAAGCATACTCTACAAATGGACTTTTCCTGTACCCTATGGGTCATAATTCTATCTGTGTCTGCAGGGGAGATATCAAGGAAGTAGCAGTAGCTCAATACCACAAATGACCCCTGGCCACCAGTAAGCATCATGGACACTGTCCATATCCACAATATAATAGCACTTTGTTCAATATCCTAACCCCAAACTGTTAGAAGTGGTGGTCATATATTTGCCATTACAATATTTATGTTATGTTCTGTTCTTAAGAAATCTTTTTTATATGTATTATAGGACAGGGTCTATAAGGTCTACAGAGTCTCACTGCGTAGATCAGACTCATAGTGATCCTCTTGTTTTCAGGCTTTCAAGTGTGGGAGTGCGCCAACACACCCAGTCTAAATGACAGCCTCAGTGTGTCCTGGGGTCAGGGCCGGAACAGCAGGCCCTAGGATCCAGCTGCTGGCCCCTGAGTCTGCCTAAGCAGGTGGGTTAATCCACTGAGCTATTTGGCCGGCCCTAAAGTCTCTAGCTTACATTTTCTTTCTTCTTACCTTTTTTAAATTCTTTTTTTTATTTTTAGAAAAGTTTCTACAGGATGTTCAGGGTCTCATTACTAGATTGGACTCATAGTCATCCACCTATTTACAGCCTCACATGAACTGGGATTACAGAACTGCACCACCATGCCCAGTCTCAGTTGCTGTCTCAGTGAGCCATGGGAGGCAGGGCCGGCACAACAGGCACTGGGATCAAACCCTTAGCCCCTGGGCCTGCTTGCAGGCACTTTAATCCTCTGAGTTATTTTCAGGACCCTAGTTATTCTTTATTATCATGAAAACTTTTTTTGGTTCAATTGTTTTGAAATATATTAATTTTAATTAATATTTAATTAATTTTTTGAAAATTGTTTAATCTTGCTTTTTGCTTTAAGATTTATACTGTATCTTTGACTTACAAGTCTTATAAGACACAGTATGATATTTTCTCCTAGTATTAGAAACTTTAAAAAGTATATTTCCAGTTTTCATTGACTTTATATTAATTATTCCTTGTCTTTTACATACACACACACATAAACGCAAACACACACACACACACACACATATATATATATATATATGAAAAGATGTGTATGTAACATAAGATTGATGCCTTTTTGTAGAAATTTTCAATGACCTTTTAAATGATTTCGTCTAATATATTTTACATGGTCCTGCATAATGACAGTTTTGAAAGCTCTTTATTCTTTATCCAGAACCATACAGCAACTTCTCTTTCCTTCTGGATTATGCATTTTGTTATTTCCTGTATGCTACATCTGGAGGTATAATAATATTTCAAGATTGTAAAAATGGAAATTATTTTACCTTTAGTTTTCACAGGTATTTTTGCTAAGCATAAAATTCAATGAGGGCAGCTCTTTTTTCTTTCTTTCTTTCAGTCCTTTGAATTAGTCTAGATTTACACTCTTGCTCTTTTTTTCTGAGGAATAAATGCTATTTAATTTTGTACTTCCATAGCTAATATATTTATGCATATACTTTAATAATTTTTTGTTTACAATTAGTTTTGGGTAATTTCATTTTTGTGTATATTGCTATGATTTTATTCAAATTTCTTGTGAAAAAGCTTCATTTTTTGAAAATGTGTTGCTATAATTTAAACTAATTGCAGAAATTTTAAATTTTTAAGCATTTATTGCCTACTGCTTTCTACTTTGAAAATTATAATTTTATGAATGCAAATCTCTTGATTTTTGACACAGAGTGAACTATGACAGATTTGTAAATTTTTTCTTCTTTATTTTTATTTTGGACAACTTTTATTGTTATATTCATTTAAGTTTGTAAATAATTTACTTACAATGTGCAATCTATTATTAATCTCATGCTATATATTCATTTGAGAAATATTACTCTAAAATTCACTCTGTCTACATCTTATATCTTTCACATTTCTATATTTGTCTACATTTTAATATGCTATGTAATTATTGATTTTCAATAAATATAATGAGAAAAAATTTCCACTGTGAGTTTTAAAGTTTCCTTCCTTGTATTAGCTTTGGCTATTGGTTTGTTCTTAGTTTGCTTAAATTTTGAGGTGAATCATTATTTCATTTGGTCTTATGCTATTTTTTTGATGTGGACTTTCACAGCGATGATCTTCCCTGTTTTGATTGCGATTATTGTAGCCCAAGATTTTTGGAATGTTGTATTGACATTGTTTGTCTGATCTATGAACTTTTCCATTATTCCTTGATTTCACCTATGACTCATTGACTTCTAAAGTATGCATTATTTAGTCTATGTGTTTGCAATATTTTTGTGAATTTTATTTTTTGTTATTGATATCTAGTTTCAAAGAACTTTAACATAATAAAAGTTATGAATAATTTTAATTATGTTTATTTAAACAAAATATACAGGCTGCTGTGTGATGCATTTTTGTTAAAAGTACGTTTTTATTTTACTATTTCTGTTGATGATTTCTCTATTCCTCTATCTTGTATAAATATTCACCCTGTTTTACATATTTATTCCATCAAACTTTCAGCAACATTCATTTCATTATCTGTGTCTGCAATAACCTTGTGAAATTTAGAGTGTTGTTTTCTTGGTTTGGATTGCTTAATGTGTTCTTTGTCATAGGAAGTCCTTATTATCACATCAATTTTAAAAGACAGTTTTGCAGAATATCTATGTTTAAAATTCTTTTCTATCAGAACTTGAAATACCACACTTCAAAGTCTCTTGACATTTATGGTTTGTATTGAGAAGTCTTCTGTAATTCTATTAACTTTACATTAATCATTCAATTTTTTTTCCCTTCCAGATTTGAGGATTCTGTTCCTTTCTGGGAGTCATCAGAGTTTGACTATGTTGCATTCTGGAGACAATTTTTTGTCTTGGCTATTTGAGATGCTACTTACTTAATTTACCTAAATGTTGATTTATTTCCCATTGCTTAGAAGGAATTTTCCTATTTCTATAAAGTGATATTGTATACTATTCTTGCTGTGTTGTGATTTTTCTCTAAATCTAATTATTGCTATGTTATTATGGCTTATATGTAGATGTAACCAGAAAGGTACATGTGCTCTAATTCTTTCCTAAATTATCATTCAAATTTGAATTATTTGAATGAACTCTTCTGGTTTTTACATGGATAATCTTTAGGCAAATTATCACTTTAAGTTCTTCTTGTGCTGAGCTATCATATATTTGAGGGCAACAGGTTCAATTCATTTATGCCTTACAATTTTGCCAAATGTAGTGTTTGTTTTTCCTTTCTTCCCATTTATTGCTCCTTGAACATTTAGGGTATAGTGCTCCTTTTGGGAGCATTTTTTTCTCATGTCTAGATTTTCTTGTGCTAATTTTAAGGACTGATTACTGTGGAAAGACTATTTTCAGTATAGAATTCTCTTTAGTTAGTGTATACTTTGCAGTTATTTGAGCTTGTCTTTCAATACGCCTTCCAGACTGTAGTATACTAGTATTAACAGTCTGACTGTGTTTCTGTAGTGTATGGATCACAGTCTTTTACCCTTGCTTCTTCCACCTAAACACCAGGATCACATTGTACAACATTATCAGTACACCTTTCTTATTCTGAAAGCATCTTGCATAGTGAGACATAGAAATTGGAGAGAGA
>NW_004524747.1:610943-613000 GCF_000260255.1 Octodon degus
GAAACAATACCTTTTACAATAGCACCGAGGAAAATGAAATACCTTGGAATTAATCTAACTAAAGAAGTCAAAGATCTTTTCAAGTAAAATTACAGTACTCTGAAAAAAGAGATTAAAGAGGATTTCAGAAAATGGAAAGATATTCCCTGCTCCTGGTTAGGAAGAACCAACATTGTGAAGATGGCCATACTCCCAAAATTGCTGTACAAATTTAATGGAATCCCTATCATACTACCACCGACATACCTCACAGACATAGAGAAATCATTGCTAAAAGTTATCTGGAACCAGAAAATACCTAAAATAGCAAAAGCAATTCTGGGAAATAAAGACAAGGCAGCATTACAATTCCTGACTTGAAATTACACTACAAGGTTACTTTGATAAAATCAGCATGGTACTGGCATCAAAATAGACCTGAGGAACAATAGAATAGATTAGAAGACTCTGAAGCCCCTATAAACACACTCAGCAACCTTATCTTTGACAAAGGGGTCAAACATATTCACTGGAAAAAAGATAGCCTCTTTAACAAATGATACTGGAGAAACTGACTCTCTACATGCCAAAAACTCAAACTTGAACTAGGTCTATCACCATGCTCTAAACTAAAGTCAAAATGGAATAAAGATCTAAACATTAAAGCAGAGACACTAAATCTCCTGAATGAGAAAGTAGGAGTGCCTCCTCAAGTCATAGGGGTAAGCTAAGAGTTCATGGACAGAAATCAAATCACAGGGGAAACAGCTGAAAGAATTAACAACTCGGACCTGCTCTTACTGAGAAGTTTTTTTACGTCAAAAGAAATTACCAATAAAGTGAAAAGGCAATGCAAAAATTTGGAAAAAATCATGACAAATAAATACTCAGACAATGGTCTACTCTCTAGAATCTATAAAGAAATGAAAAACACTAGGGCCCCAAAATTTAAAGACTCAATCCAGAAATGGGCATCCGAGATGAACACACACTTCTCAGAGGAAGAAATTAAAGAAGCAAATAAATATATGAAAAAATGCTCCACATCCCTAGCCATTCGTGAAATGCAAATTAAAACCACATTGAGATGTCATCTCACTCCAGAAAGAATGGTATCATAAAGAAATCACCCAACAACAAATGTTGGAGAGGCTGTGGAGAAAAAGGAAACCTTCTCCACTACTGATTGGAATGTAGACTGGTGCAGCCATTATGGAAATCAGTATGGAGACTCCTTAGAATACTTGGAATGGAAATCCCCTTTAAACCAGCTATTCCTCTACTGGGAATTTTTCCAGAGGATCTAAAAACATCATATCATGGTGATATATGTGTGCCTATGTTTATAGCAGCACAATTTGTGATAGCCAAATCTTGAAAACAACCAAGATGCCCATCACCTGAGAAATGGTTGAAAAAAATGTGGTATTTTTACACAATCGAGTATTATTCAGCTATTAAGAATGATAAACTCCAACCCTTTATATTGAATTGGATGTCACTTGAACATAAACTCATAAGTGAAATAAACCAGACACACATGTGTAAATATCCTATATTCTCTCTAGTATAAAAACTCAAAAGAAGAAATACAAATAGAAATATATAAAACAAGTAAAAGGAAAGCAGGATCTCAAGGACTTAACTAATCAGGAGAGGGAAAGGAGAAGAGACAGGAAAAGTGACAATGTCAAGCCATAGAGTTATAAATAGAAGATGAGCAAGGCAATGATCCTGAGAATCTTCAGAAGATTTTTCAATCTAGCAGTTATTTGGAAAGATTCTCACCCTGACTAAGTATATATACTGATACCTGTGAACTAAGCTACTGCACTGCAGATGATAATTTGTAATAGTAGTTCCATGCTTGGAGTGCCTGTCATTCTGGTCTACTGAACATGGGCTGCTTGTCATGACATGCTAGTTGCTGCTATGATGTCTCTCAGGTAGATAGTTGTTCAAGAAGAAGGGGGTGGTGAAGGAAAGCAAGAGACAGGAAATGGAATATTGTGGGACTGTCCTGCTTCAAGGTTGTATATGGTGAGATTTTTGGACTTATGTGCAAACCTGAGAAGTAT
>NW_004524747.1:613840-616372 GCF_000260255.1 Octodon degus
ATGAATAGAATGATTTGTTCTAATGGTGTTTGTAAATAGGATATCAAGTCTGCATCTTGTACAGCAATTAACCACTAAGAAGAATGTATGCAGTGTTTTAATTATTGAAACTGTCCTACCGATTTGATTTGAAACTGTCTCATTGCTATTTGTTTATCAATAAAATTATGGCAAAAAGGAATTTGTGTGTGTTTTATTATGTGTGTCCATTTATAAATGTACTGTAATCTAAAAGTTATTATTGAAAACAGTAGTTGAGGGGCGGCAAAGTCGCTCAGCAGATTAAAGCACCTGCAAGCAGGCAAAGGGGCCAGAGATTCAGTCTCTAGACCTGCAGTGCTGACCCTGCCCCTGGGGCACACAGAGATGGCAATTGAGACTGTGTGGTGCCTCAGGCCTGTAATCTCAGCTCTTAGGAGGCTGAAAAATAAGTAGATTACTCTGAGTCTGATCTAGTAGTGAGACCCTGAACACCCTGTAGACCCTTCCCTAAAGTAAGAATAAAATGGAACCATTATAGAGGGCTGGCAGCAGCAATACATACAAACACTTTAGAAAGTTCTCTCTAAAATCAGCTGATGTCCAGAACTGTAGGAGAACAAAAACTCAAACATGGAAGGTAACTTGAAAGAACAATCAATTACATGAAATCCAATATTGTGCAATTCCAGAGAAAGAAGGAGCTCTGCCTCTTGATGTTGTTAAGGCATAGAGCACAGGTCTTGTAAAGAAACCTTCTTGGGAAAGTTCTAAACACATGAGGAAAGAAGTACAACAGTTACTGTAATTGAGATCAAGCCAAGCAGCCGACAACCAGTTACTACTAGTCCTAGTTCTCTCTCACCCATGTAATGAAGCACAGTAGAGAGTATGTTCACAGAGGAGAACCTCTTCAGTTAGTTGGGTCAATAAGCAAGAGAAGGTGATAGATGCACACAAGAGGTAATGACTGCATAAGGAATCGGATGTGCTAGGTAAAGAAAGAAACAAGGGCACAGTCCTTGTTTACAAACAATAAGATAGTAAGGGGTCCTTGGGATACTAATAGGTATATAAAGTGACTGTGACTGGTATGATCTGTAAAGAAAAGACACTGGAGCAGTGTCAGAGTGTGCATTGTCCCACCCCCTCCCCCAGAGCCTGATAAGCTCCACTCCCATGAGATTATCCTACCAACTGCTCACTCTCCAAATGTGACACGGCTCAGAACCCATATGGGATCAATTCCACAATCAACTAAAATCCATTGAGTTCAGCACTTAAGTGTGATCCACCCCATTATGTTCAAAACACTACTGTATTACTGACAGAAAGGCACATGACCACAAATACCTAAATGTCACTGATCTAAAAGACTGGAGAGAAACTTCTTAAGGGACATGAAGAATTTGTTGTGGCTAGAAAGACAAAAAGTAGCAGGAAAGACAAGTGATTTTGCATGACCTGTTTGTGTTTAAAAGTGTAGAAAGAGGAGACACAGCTGCAGGGATTATTGCAAAGAAACAGAAACGCTATAGAGATTGAGGAAACCCCTACAGAGATCAGTGGAAAACAATGTGCTTGCCCAGTCTCACAGTGCTCAACCACTTTGGTACAGTTCAAAGTGTTCAATCAAGAAATGAAGGCAAAAAGCCATGACCAATGAAGCCCACTACAACACAGCTGAAATCTAACAGAGTTCTGTCTGCAAAAAATAAAAATAAAAAGCAGGCTTTTCAGTTCACCTATTCCTCTTCACTCACTGACAGGAAAGAGAATAAATCATTCCAGGGAAAGAAACTCAAGCAGTATTTGACATGTCAAACTACTTAGTTATAAGCACAGTGCACTAAAGCTATGCACCTAATATTGATACAAGAAAAATTCTCTGTTTTGGAGAGAAATATAGGTCTAGCTCTGACTCAGTTTAAGCATGACTGCCAATAATGTACTTGTGCATATTTGCATGTTGTTGCTTTTTCTACATGTGAAATACTGAAAAATTAAATTAATTGGTACTAATAAGAACACCTTTGATGATAATATCAGGTTAATCCTCAGAAATTTAGGAGTTAGAGTCAGAATAGTTTTATACACTATCGGCGTATTAATTAGGTTCTTACATTTCTTCAGCTTTTAACAATCTTCAGTTTCACTTTCCACGCTCTCTTTCCAAAGGCTACAAATAACATTTCAATTCCCCTGTCTCTGCATCCTCCATTAAGGATAAAACACAGTACCAACAAGTTCTATTTTTTCTTTCTTTTATTTGATGACATTCTCTTATCTTCTTCCTTTATTTCTAAATTATTTCCTGCCTCTTCTGGATTTTTTCTTCCCTCATTCTCTATACCCCAGCCTATTTTTGTCAATCATATTTTAGTTTTGCCAAGGTTATTGATAAAAAGTATGAAGAATTAAAAACATTTTAAAATTATATGAATAACATAATATTCAAATAACTAAACAAAAAAGGGGATACAGTTGAGTGTCCATTTTGTATCTGTGTATTCAAAATGGTTAGGATAGATATATAGTTACATTCTCTTAATG
>NW_004524747.1:616472-627413 GCF_000260255.1 Octodon degus
AGAGAGACAGAGAGACAGAGAGTGATAGAGACAAAGAGAGACAGAGACAGAGAGTGAGTGAGAGCAAATCAAAACAATATGCAAATTATTTTATAGAGAGAAATCTATTCACTGGTATCTCAATACAAACACATAATCATTTCCTTATGGGACCAAAATGCATTAAATTTTCACAAAGCCTATAAAGACATAAGAAAAATGTTAAATTTGGATTCATAAAAGATTTCAAAAGTTAAGAAGTGCACAGATCCACAGAATTTCTTTGCAATGAACTTTATACCTTTTATTAATTCTGTTAACCCCACTTCTTTTTCTAAAAATAAAAATCTCATATTTAACTAAGCATGTGACCTCAAGTATGTCACTCACTTAATGACCCATGTGTCTAATGGATGTTCTAACATAGGATTGAAGAGCATTGCTTGACTTCCAAACTTCTCCTCAAATTTATGACTTATAATATATAAATGTGAGCAGCTCTGTAGTGGCTTCTTTTTCTACTTCTATACTGTAATGTAGATAATACTATGTACAATTCCTCAATTATTGACAATTCATTTAATGAATTTGTCTAAAAAATGAAACTTAGTTGTTAAGCATATAGTCTCTGCACACAACAGAAAGTATTAAATGAAAAGGTTTCCATTGATTTCTACAGATTTCCATCTTAAACCTCAGATCTTAAAAAAAGTATCAACAATGTCAAAAATTACATAAATATCCAAATACAATCACAAAATTTCAGTTTTGTGACTCACATTCACTTCCACAGATTTACAGACATTCCATAGCTAAAACATTTTTCTTAAAGGCTATGCTCTAAGGCCCCATACAATTCTAAATGTCCACAGTACTGGGACATTCCTTTTTTCACCACCAATCAGAAATACACAGTCTTTATCAAAATTACGTTCAATCTAAATTCATCCCCTATTCTCACCTTTGAGGATTAGATAAATCTTGAAGCTTCTCCAGCTGCTTTTACTTTTTCACTAATTTATTTTATGCACCTTTCACATTGGAGATGAAAACACCATTTATTTTTATCTTAGTGTCCTAGTTTTTCTGTAGATGTGCCTGTTATCAGTAAGATTACATATTGCAGAGCACAAAAGTTCAGTCTCAAGAATCAGATTATCTTTCTATTTTTATTTCTTCTTTTGAGTTCTTACACTAGGGATGCTATATGATATTTACACATCTGGGTCTGGTTTATTTCACTTATGAGTATATCATTAAGTGGCATCCACTTAAATATAAACGCTTTGAGTTAATCATTCTTATACCTGAGTAATACTCCATTGAATAAGAATATCACATCTTTTTCATCCATTCTTCAGGTGACAGGTATCTTGGTTGATTCCAAGATTTATCTAACACAAATTGTGCAGCTACAAACATAGGTACACATACATCACTATGATATGAGGATTTCGGTTCCTCTGGGAAAATTTCCAGTAGGGAGATAGCCGGTTTGAATGGGATTTCCAGTCCTAGTTTTTGAAGAAGTCTCCACACTGATTTCCATAATGATTGCACCAGTCTACATTCCCACCAGCAGTGGAGAAGGGTTCTTTTTTCCCCATAGCCTCTCCAACATTTGTTGTTGGTTGATTTCTTTATGATAGCCATTCTTTCTGGGGTGAGATGTTATCTCAGTGTTGTTTTAATTTGCATTTCACAGATGGCTAGTGATACTGAGCATTTAAAAGGAAAGAGAGAACTTGAGGATTAGACAACGAAGAAAGGGCAAGGGGAAAAGCTAGGAAACATGACAGGTGCAAAGCCATACATTTATATGCACAAGATTGTTAAGGCAATGGTCCTGAAAATCTTTGGCATGTTTTTGAAACTAGCACTTAGTTGGTAGGATTCTCAACCTGACTAACTATATATGCTGATACCTGTGAACTAAATAACTGCACTGAAGATAGCAATGTGTAACGGTAGAGTCATGCTTAGAATGCCTTTCATTTTGGTCTTCTAAATATGTACTGTTTGGTGCCAGGGAGATGGCTCAGTGGAATAAGTGCTTCCCTGGCAAGTGCAAGGGTCTGAGTTCAATTCCCAGTTCCACCAAATAAAAATAAATAAATGCATACGGCTTGTCATGACATACACATTAATGCAATACTATCTCTCAAGTAAATGTTTGTATTAATTTTTAGAAAAGGTAAGAAAGGAAAACAAGAGAAAAGAAAAAAAAATGTCACAGGACTGTTCTGCTACACGGCTGTATATGGATAGATTTCTAAATTTCTTTGTGAAGTTATGTAACTGTTTATTCCTATTTTAAATATTTTTGCTTTCATAATTTTTTGCTTCATATTCTGGTGGGATTTAAAGTGTAACATATCAATACTTGGTGGAAAATACCAGTTTCATATTATGCCTAAAATGTTTGATATTCAGACACATAGTGAGGTTAAGCTCAACTGCATACGTTATAGGGTAATAATAAAAGCTTGTCTTCTGGAGGGTTAAGAACCTAAGTTTGGAGACCAAAAGTTAGAGAAAAAGAAGGGCTGAAAGATCAGCCAACATTTTGTCCCTAGCCTTTCAAATTCAGTGAAGACTCAGGACATAGGAGATCCTATACTGTAACACCACATAACTTAGTTGTGTCCCAAATTTTCTGATCAAGGAGATTATGGGACACAAAGTAAAGTGATTGATGATGTAGAGTGTTCCTAAGGAGAGTCACATGGATAGAAAACATTTTATCAGGCTTTCACAGAGAGAATATTGGCCAAGCAATGGCTTGACTCATCCACATGGCTGACACTGACAAAGGTTCTACAATCTGAGGTTCAGGGATTCAGGATAAATCTAGAGGGGATTTGACTGAGCTTATCAGATACAAAAGTTACATTTCTTATTATATATGTCTTGCTTTATCTTGGTCTTAACCATCCAGCAGAAAAGTATAAAAAGAAATTATGAAAAGTAAATCCACATTAATATTCTGAGCTGTAAGAGGGTGAGGTCAGCCACTTCTCTCATTGCCAGTCTCATGGAAGACCCACTACTAATATGGACTACTGGACTGTATTGGAATACTTTACTGAATTCACACACACATAATATGTAAATGACAGTGGAATGCTTTTCTCTGATAAAACTAACCAAAAAAAGGGTGATACAAATGAACAACCATTTTGTATCTTTATATTCAAAATAGTTAGGGTAGATATACAGCTGCATTCTCTTAATTCATCGAATAGAGATATTTGTTGTAATAGTGCTTGTGGACCGCATATCATGTCTGCATCTTGTACAATGAATAACCACAGTTTTGAAACTGCCTCATTGCTATTTGTTTCTCAATAAAATTATTTTTAAAAAAGAAAACAAAGTGGTACATGAAAGTCACGTGCATTAATGTCTTTATATCCAAATAATGTGATTGTATAATGTGAGATGTACTGCATTCCTTAACAAACAACATAAGATACAAAAATTACATTTCTTATTATATAGGTTTTGGTTTATCTTGTTCTTATCCAACCAGCAGAAAGGTATATAGCAAGGTATAAAAATAAAGCCATATTAATATTCTGACCTGTAAAAGACTTAAGTCAACAACTTCTGACATTGCCAGTTCTGCGGATAACCCACTATTATAGACTACTGGACAACATTGGATTATTTTGCTGAATTCACGCACCTGCAATATTTAAATGGCAATGGAGTGCCCGTATCTGGCAAAACTAAACAAAAAGGCAATAAAAATGAAGGACGATTTTGTATCTGTATATACAAAATAGGGTAGATATACAGTTGAATTCTCTTAAGTCAATGAGAAGAAAGATTTGTACTAATAGTGTTTGGAGAGGATATCATATTTGCATCTTGTACTATGAATAACCACTATGACGACAACCATATGCAATGTGTTAAATATTGAAACTGTCCTATGAATTGGTTTTGAAACTGTCTCATTGCTATTTGTTTCTCAATAAAATTATTTTTAAAAAATGAAAAGAAAAAAGAACTGAACAGAGAGAGAGAGAGAGAGAGAGAGAGAGAGAGAGAGAGAGAGAATCAGACTGCTCTGGCTTGATTCCTGCATTTTCCACATAGCTTTTTGCGTCTCAATTTCTTCACCTGTAAAAAGAAAAAACAATATTATTCCACACATAAAGTAATTAAGAAAGTACTTACTCAGGTGTGTCAGACTGGTCCCACCCCTGAGCTAATCTGAGAGGGCAATTGAGACAGAGTGTGGAGGTATGCACCTGTAATCCCAACTCTTTGGAAGCTATAAAGAGGTGAATCAATATAAGTCTTATTTAGTAGCCAGACCCTGAACACCCTGTAGACCCTTTTCTAAAATAAAAAAGTACTTATCATATACAAGCGCGCTACGTGTTAACATTTTATTGTGAGTTGTTGATTGCATTGAAAATTCACAGGACCTTCAATGCAATCATTATTTATGATAAAATTTTGAGTAGATTATTTATATAAGTATTTCACTGTGACAGTTTCAATTACCCTTCACTGAGTTTAAAATTATCGCTGATTTCATAATACTTTTAGGCGATATAGCAAGAAAGACAAGGTTTATATTTGGATACCTGTATCTAAATTTTAACTCAATCAATTTTTGTCTCTGTGACTCTATGCTAATGTAGTGCTTTACCCTAATTTCTGAATAATGATGCTTAAAGTATAGGTAATAATATTGCTCTTCTATAGCATTTTGTTACTATTAAACAGTGCATTGAAAATATTCAATAGCAGTTATTTATATATTAAATGTTCTAGAACATTAATAACTCTCCAGCCTTTTTTTTACAGTACCAGGGATTGAACTCAGGACCCTGTGCTTGCCAGGCAAGCACTTATTCTATTGAGCTATCTCTCTGGCCTTCCAGTCTAATTTTCAAGGTCCACAACTGTTATGATTAATGTTACATCTTATGTTGCAGCATGCTTTTGAATGAGATTGTTGTTGAAATTGACAATAAAATGAACATTTCATACTCAATATCATGAAAGGGCCTTCGCAAGTCTAGTGAACACCTGAATAAAGTAAATAAAGAACAAATTTGATAAATAATAAGTTTTCCATGACACTACTTTTGAATTTTTCTGACCCATTGCTTCACTTGTGTCTGTTCTGATGGTGTACAATAAAAATTTCTACCTGCAAATTCATTATCATGTCATCCAATTCCATATAATATATCATCTTTCACAACCAAGTATTCTACACTGTACTGCTCCACAGAACCTTACCTAATTCAATATAGTAACTCCATAAGCTATTAGTGTCATAATGTTCTGCTTGATCCTAACTACAATGAGCCTCATTTTTTTGCATCCATAAAATTAGAGCAACAATGCACACCTCATTTGATTGTTGGGAGAAGTAAATGAGTAAACATCTATAAAGTGCATTGCTAGAACATACAGCATCTAGGAAGATATCAGGAAATAAATTTGGTGAGCCTGAAACAAGAGTCACTGTTTCCCATATGAGAATATGAGTTTCAATTTTTTTTTTCAAAAACTAAGAAAGTACAAGATTTCCAAGCATTTATTTTAACAAAGTGCATAGATTTGCAGTGGGAATGATTTCAAAAATGTGTAGTAGGCACTGAAATTAAAATATTTGAATCACAGAATGTTTTTTACTGTATCAGGTTCAGTTATTTTCTCAGAACTAGCAATGTCCTATCATACATAGACAATGTAGCTTTAAATCACATACTCACTATATTAACTCTGTCCATGAGAAAATGACACCAGGATACTTTGCATCTTTTTTCATGCTGTGGGATCCCCTATTTCTAACAAATTTCTGTAATCCAATAGAAAATTGTGAGATTATGTTTTCTATGGCTCTCTGATGTCTTGTCACCAACTTTCAGTCATTCTTAACTCACTGTATGATGATAAATTCCCATTTCCTTTAATGTTGCTCTGTCACAAATTGAAATATCTATTGGTTATAAATAATCTTGCATTATTCTCTGAGAATTCCTGAGGTAAGTTCACATTTTATTCTACTTTCACAAATATGGAAAGTTCGATATAAACAATTATTCACTTTAATCAAGAGTTGAGATATCAATGATTGTGCACTAATCCAGTAGCTTTTAAATTTTATCACAATGTGTTTTCAGAATATTGTTCAAAATTCATACATTATTATATCCAATCCTCAGAGTTCTTAATTAAATTTGTGGCATTACTGAGATGTCAATAATAAGTACCATGTGTAATTCTAAACTTTTCAAATATCAACTAAATTTAAATAAGTCCTACATTAAGGGACTATGATGAGGGAAGGACAAAGGAAGGGAAAAATGTAATTTAGCAATTCTTATAAGGTCTCTAAGTTCATTAAATGGAAGGTTTTTGCTAATATCAAGTGGAAGATAATGTAGTCTAAGTAAAGTCTTCATTTTCCCATATTATGCTACAAATTTATGTTTTACTTTCTTTAAAAAAATAAAAGAAAATAAGAGAATGTCTAGTCTAGGCCTTTAAATCATACACGTTTTGCAGAACAGTTTGTTTGAATCCCCCAGTATGAGACATCATTGTCATCACAACCATGTATACTTATACATATATATATAAAACTGAAATAGAATTTCCAAAAGTATTTCTTGGCTATCTGAAACCACTTGATTATATTTATTTTTCAGTGTATTACATCTTATATTTCTGACTTCTGTGTTTCTATTTGGATAACCAAGAAAACATATTCCTCTGTAAAATAATTAGTAAAAATATGCTTCTTTTCATTACTTTCCTATACTGTATTATTTATTTCATCCTCTTCATTAAAATGGAGCCAATTTATTCCTTAAATACTGAAAAATAATTTTTCTTTGCATGGAAAGTCCTCCTAATACAATTTCGGTGAACATAATGATCTTTTTAAGAAGACACTTTATGGGAATGAAGGTGTTTTCCTATAATCACGGAGCCTGAAGAGGTTCAGGAATGAGGATCTCAATTTCAGCCCAAGACTGAGCAAGGTAGAGAAACTGGTCTCAAAATAAAATGTAAAGTGGTCGGGGGTATCTAAGTGGTATACAGTCTTCCTAGCAAAGGAAAGGCCCTAGAATAAACCTTTTGCAATGTGAAAGAAAGGAAGAAGGACTGTATGAGTCAATTAAAGAAATCCATTTTAGTCAAAATAAATAATGACCATTCTATAATTTTTATTCATTTCCAGAGTAAAGTAAGCACTTATATTATTTATCCATGTGGTGTGTAACAAATTGCCACACATTTAGCAGTTGAAAATAATGATGTCCAAGAGTCAGGTGCTTGACTTTCTGCACAGTATTTCAACAATCAAAAATGAAGTTGGCGGGGTGTGCATGATCTAAGAATTGGAGTTTTCTTTCCTGTTGAACAATTGCTAAAATACTTAAATTTTTGCAACAGTAGAATTTATTAAGATGGGATTCAATGATAGCAAGAAACTGTTTCTCTTTGGAAGGCTCATTTGATTAGGCCAAAACCACCAAAAATGATAACTCTTGTAATAAAGTCTAAATTATTTGACTAGAAATGCAACTATGAGCATGACATCTCATTCATACAAAGTTTCTGCCCACCCTCAATGGATGTTTGCATTGAAGTCTGAAAGACCATTATAGAAATCAGTCTAGTAAATAAAGTTTCTTATTATTTGTAAATCTATCCTGGAGTCTTCATTATTTTTCTCTTTACTTAGACAAAATACCCAACACCTGAAGTCAAGGATAGAAAGGTATGTTTAGTTCGGTTTGTAGAGATTGCAGTCTGTAATTGGCTTAGCTTAAGGTGGTGCGTCTTGGCAAAAGGGAACCCCAGGGGAGAAAGAGTCCATGGTGGTGGAAGACATCAAAATCTATAACAGTGAGACAAGCCTCTTGTGTCCTATCCTTAAATTGTGTCCAGTCTACTGGGATTAGGGCAGTGCCAACCAAATCAGTGCACTAATTCCGCAATCACTCACCTTTAATCCCGACACCATTTATCCCAGAATTATTACACAATGATTCAATGGCATGCTCTAGATTCATTTACATTTAAAAAAACTCTATGACCACATTAAGCTTGGCGGGTGGCACACCTAGATACAAACCAAAAAAAACTATGTTGAACAATAAATATTTCAAATTCTTAGAGAAATCATTCAATCTCAGTCAAACTGAGACAAATTGTTACACTAAGAGTAGAATATGAATTCTCCCCACTATATCCCGTATAACGAAATTCCAAGTAAAAGAAACTTCATATGGAATTGTGCATTTTCCTCTGAATCCATGATCACACAGAAGTTACAAAAAGTTATACATTTAGTCAGATGCTTCAGAGTAAGCACAAGAGAAACACCTGAGCGCTATCTTATTTTTCATTTGGGGCAAATATAAATCAGTGAATAAAAATGATATTCACAAATAAAACACTAGAAGAGGGAAGGAAATGTATTTTCAGAATGTGTGCATCAGACCCAGTCCTAGCCCAGGTCCGGTGAGTGTGTGGGAGAGCTTCCGGCTACCCTGCGACTGCAAGACCGACTTCCGGTCCCAGACCAGGCACAGCATGGGTGAGACAGTCTCCCACCCCCTTGGGACGCCCACCAACAATCTGCAGCACCTCCCCCACCCCGCAACCCCAGTACGAATTTCTGCCCCATTCCAGGAATACCCAGACCCAGTCCTAGCACAGACCCAGTGAGTGTGTGGGAGAGCTGCCTTTCCCCCCTACTCCACTTTGTTCTCTCAAGGCTCACCTCAGGCCTGGCATAGAGTGCTGGGGTGTAATCCTGCATCTGCAATCCTTACAGAGAGGATAGAGGATAGGACCACCCAGCTAGTCCAGGAGCAGAACATTTTGCGACAGGGGCACAAAAGCTTCACCCTCAAAGGCAGTAGCAGGAAGGAGCTGAGAAGAGCAGCCAGATTCAAGCCAGGCACAGCTGCATAAATCCAGACTTTGTAGATCTGCACCTGAACTTCAGTACGTGCTACGGTTATAACTGCAACGAAGATCTACAACAAAGGTCAGAAGACAGTGCTACACAAAATGACAAGGAACAAAATGCAACCTCATAGCCCAACCCCACCCATAAAAAGTTCAGGGCACACTAACACAGAACAAATTGTGAATCACACAGCTGAAAGCAATGAATCAGCAGCTTCTGAAATAAAGAAACAGCTGCAGAAAGGTATAGAGGAACTCAGATTGGAAATTAAAAAAGAAATCCCTTAATTAATAACATCTGCAGTAAAGAATCAAATGTAGAAACTTATGGAGGAAACCCAGTGCCCACCCAGAACAAGTGCGGAGGACACTAGCTCGACTCAAATGCATGAATTAAAGGCATAGATAATAAATAAGCAACAGCAAAAAGATAAAGAGGAAATCAGAGCACAACTCATTTATGAAATAAAAAAAGAATTTTCAGAACTCATAGCATCTGAAGTAAAGAAGCAACTACAGAAACATAGGGAGGAAGCCCAATTTGAAAAAAACACTACAGTAAAAGAATTTATAACTGCTTCTAAACAAGACATTGATTAAAAAAATAGAGGAGATTAGAAAAATAATGGATTCCTTGAATGAGAAATACAGGAAAGAAATAGATCACATGAAGCAGAGTCAAAGAGATATAGAGGAAATGAAAACCGCAATCACAAGATTGCAAAACCATTTCCGTGAAAATGAAGACAGAGTTTCAGATCTTGAAGATGCTGGTGTGGCTAGTGAAAAGGTAAGAAAGGATCTCTTAAAAACAATGAGGATGCAAGAAAAAATAATCTATCACCTGCAAGATGATGCAAAGATGAACAATGTGAGACTAATAAACATCAATGAGAAAGAAGGAGTCAATACAAAAGAAATTTAAAAAATATGGGCAGAAGTAATAGCACAAAATTTCCCAAATATGAGGAATCAATCTGACATTCAGGTAACTGAAGCATACAGAATGCCAAGTAACCTCAATCCAGTGAAAAACACACCGAGACATATAATAGTCAAGATCCCAGAAATTCAGCACAAAAATAATATACTGAAAGTCGCTAGAGAAAAGAAGCAGATCACATTCAAAGGAAAACCCATCAGAATTACGGCCCACTTCTATTCACAAACTATGAAGGCAAGAAGAGCAGAGTACTTTAAGTCCTCTATGAAAACCAATTCCAGCCCAGACTACTATACCCTGCAAAACTCTCTTTCAAGTTTGATGGAGAAGTGAAATACTTTCATGACAAAAAACAGCTATATAATTTCCTGACGACAAAGCCAACACTACACAGGCTACTAAAAGGTGTTCTAGAGAGGGACCAAAATGATCAGAACTCCACGAATGAGATCAGAAGCAACCAATTAAATAGGGCAACCAATTCAACACAGGAGAAAGAGGAGTAAACGACAACAGGTAAATAACATGGCAACTGTAAGTCAATACATGTCAATTCTAACCACCAAAGTAAATGGATTAAATTCACCAATTAAGAGAAATAGACTGGTGCAGTGGATTAGGAAACAGAATCCAACAATATGCTGTATACAAGAAACACATTTAACTCATAAAGATATTCATAGGTTGAAAGTCAAAGGATGGAACACAATATTACATGCCCCAGCTCCTCAGAAAAAAGCAGGGGTAGCAATTCTATTCTCCGACAGTCTCAACTTCAAACCAATAATCATCAAGCAAAATAAAGAAGGCCACAATGTACTGGTTAGGTGAAAAATTCAAGAGGAAGAGGTAACACTCGTAAATATGTATGCACCAAACACAGGAGCACCCAACTATATAAAGCAATTCTTTTTTTTTTACATTTATTTATTGTGTGTGTGTGTGTGTGTGTGTGTGTGTGTGTGTGTGTTTGTGTGTGTGTGGCCAGCTCAGCCCACCAGGGGGCGGGGCTGGCTGGCATGTGGTGCTTTGGGATTGAACCGCGGTCCCTGTGCTTT
>NW_004524747.1:634443-655612 GCF_000260255.1 Octodon degus
TTAGTTTTAATAGTGTTTGTAAATAGGATATCAAGTCCGCATCTTGTACAGCAATTAACCACTAGGAAGAATGTATGCAATGTGTTAATTATTGAAACTATCCTACCAATTTTGTTTGAAACTGTCTCATTGCTATTTGTTTCTCTATAAAATTATGGAAAAAATAAGTAAATAAAATCATATGATTGATAGGTGTTGATTCTTGGTTTGTAAATGCTGATATAACCAGTAGTTCCCATATTTGCAATGCAGGAATAAGGATTGATGATAGATATGTTGAAAAGTTTCAAAATGTATATAATCACCAAAACAGAACCAATGCTAAGGTTGCATTATAGGAAAACATTCTACATATAATACATGTGAAAGTTTCAATTTTTCCCATAAATGATCTTCAACCTTACAGTGTATTAAATAATAGTCAAATTGTAACACCTAGATAAACTTAATTAGCATGATTGTGGGTGTGGAAGATCCATGTTAAAATTTTGCCTACAGAACAAAAGCAGAACTAATGAGGACTATAGTATGCTGTTACTGGAGAAGCTTGTTTCTCTGATTTTCATGACATGAACTTAGCTGTTCTTGCTGGAAGAGTACTAGTCCTCACTGTCACTGATGATAGTTGGTGCTGTCCTTGGGGTAGCTCTGACTTTTACTTTTATTTTCACTTTTTGGCTCCGATGAAGATCTCTCAACTGGCACAGACTTTCTTGCTTCTAACTCTGATGTTTATACCTTCTCAGTGCAAATGCTTGATATAGATTTCCATGAGATATTTTGGGGCTTTAGGTGGACTCATGGAAGATGTACCATGGGCCTAGCACTTCAGCTAAATTTGTTCAGAACATTGTCACAGGAACCAGGTCCTCAGCTGGATTTTTTTTTTTTTAATCTCTAATGTGTGGACAGAATTCCTATTCTCCTGAATTTGAATTTTTTGATGAATAATATAAAAGAATCCTATAAATTGTGTATCCAATATTACATCTATTAACTTTAAAACCCACACTACCAGAAATCTTCAATGCATAAACAGTAGGAACATAAGAACAGAAGGCAGGACTTTTCTGCAAAAGTGGGAGTGCAGTAAGGATCAATAAAACAGCTTCTCCAAGAATCAGAATTGAGACACTATAAAACAACATATTGGAGAAGAAAATGACAGAATTGAATCCCTTTGATACAGGAGGTATCTAACAAAAAATAGGATCCTACAGAAAAATTAAGCAGTCACATCACAGTGCAGAAAAAAAGGGAAAAATGCACTTTCTCACTAGATCATATCTCATGTCTTCTGAGAAACGAAGAGTGAATCTACAGAGACAGTGAAGTTGGATGGCTCTGTGTCTTCAGTGAGAAATGCATTAGTAGAACAGAGTAGTGGGTGCTGTGTGGCACAATGGCTGGTGAATGATCCAGTCCAAGCATGTGCTATATCCACTTCAGAGAGTGCTTGATTAGATGCTATTTTAGAAATGGTCCACTACACCAGGAATTAAGAACAGCTGTGAGTTGCCCTCATCTTAAGGCTTTCTGTCATGACACCTGCCCCCCAGTGACTGGTGAGTAGCAATAACATGAGATATCCATGGTAAGGGAACAGTAATCTGGCCAGCAAGAGTGCTCCAAAATGTTGTAAGTTAATGACACTGGAGCTACCTCCATAACCAAAGGCTACGTTCTTTTTGAATTTCTGTAGATTTGAAAGCCCTAGAATGGCA
Source organism: Octodon degus (assembly GCF_000260255.1). Lineage (NCBI taxonomy): Eukaryota > Metazoa > Chordata > Mammalia > Rodentia > Octodontidae > Octodon > Octodon degus. The sequence continues at coordinate 636,168 of NW_004524747.1, forward strand.
CACCACCCATCTTGGCACAACATAGATGTAGGAAAAAGAAAATTAAAACAAAGCCACAATTGCAAAATAATAATTCCAAATGTGCAGTACTGTCCTACTACAAGGTTTTATATGGTTAGATTTTTGGACATATGTGTAAACATAAGAATTGTATAATTTTTATGCCTATTTTTAAAATATATTTTAATTTTTTAAATGTTCCTTCATCATATTCTGTAGGGACTTAAAGTTTAACATATCAATACTTGATGAAAAATACCTGTTCCATGTTATCCCTAAGATGTTGATATTCACACAGATAGTGAGGTTAAGCTTAACAGCCTAGGTTGTATGGCAATAACATTAAGCTTCTGTCTGGAGGGTTAACAACTTAAGTTTGCAGACAAAAATTAGAGAAAACAGAGGGCAAGGAAAGCCAAAATTTGGCCCTAACCTTCCAAGGTCAATTAAGACTCAGGACATAAGAGAACTTGTACTGTAACAACATGTAACTCAATTGTGTAGCAAATTTTCTGATTAAGGTGATTATGCGGACAAATAGGAAAGTGATCGATGATGTAGAGTGTGCCTAAGGAGAGTCACACAGAGAGAAAACATTCTCTCTGTCATTCACAGAGAGCTCATTGGTCAAGCAAGCAATGACTATGACTCATCCACATGGCTGACACTGACAAAGGATCTACATTCAGAGGTACAGGGTCTCAGGATAAATCCCAAGGGGATTTGACTGAGCTTATCAGATCCAAAAGCTACACCTCTACTTACATAGGTCTTACTTTATATTGGTCTTAAACATCAAATATAAAAGTATAAAAATGAGGTATAAGAAGTAAAACCATACTGTTATGTTGAGCTGTAGGGGACTCAGGTCAACAATTTCTGACATTGCCAGTCAAGTGGAAGGCCCTATACTATTATGAAATACTGGACTCTTTTGTAATGTTTTGCTGAGTTCATGCACCTATAATATTCAAATGATGGAACTAAACAAAAAAGAGGATACAAATGAATGTCCTTTTTGTATCTGTGTATTCAAAATGGTTAGGACAGATATATAGTTACATTCTTTTAATGAATAGAGGGATTTGTTCTAATAGTTTTTGTAAAAAGTATATCATGTCTACATCTTGCACAGCAAATAACCACTAGAAAGAGAATATGAAATATGTTAATTATTGAAACTGTCCTACTAATTTTATTTGTAACTGTCTCATTGTTATTTGTTTCTCAATAAAGTTATGGAGAAAAAAATAATACCAAGAGTTAACAAATGGAACCATATCAAATTAAAAAGCTTCTCAACAGCAAAAGAGATCAATAACAGAGTGAATAAATGACCTCCAGAATGGGAAAAAAATTTGCCAACTACTCCCCAGAAAAGGATTAATATCTAGAATATAGAAAGTTTTCAAAATATTAGGCCCTTCAAAATTAAAAAGCAAATTAACAAAGGAGTATCTGAAATAAACACATACCTCAAATAAAAATTTTTATTCAATAAATACAAAGACAATGTGCAACATCATTGACTTTTTTTTTGGTGGAACACAGGATTGAACTGAGGTCCTTGTGCTTGCCAGGCAAGCCCATATTCTACTGAGCTATCTCTCTGACCACATCATTACCATTTGAGAAATGCAAATTAAAACAAATTTGATATTCCTTCTCTCTATGCAAAGAATAGCTGTTGCTAAGAATAAACCATAAACAACTACCTTTGAGGATGTGGAGAGAATGGAATATTTCTCCATTGTTGGTGGGATTGTAAATTGTACACAACCAGTGTGACAGAGTGTATGGATATTCCTCAGAAGTTAAAAGTAGAGGGGCCTGGAAAATGGCTCAGTGGAATAAGCACTTCCCTGGGAAGCACAAGGGCCTATCTTCAATCCCTCTTTCTGAAAAAAAAAATATAAATGAAAGTAGCAATATGATCTGATACAGCTACTCAGCTACTCACCTTCTAGGTATCTTCCCCAGATAGTTAAACACATTCTATTATAGTGACATATTTATAGTCATTTTTATAGCAGTACAGTTTATAGCAGCTAAGTCGAGAAGAAAGCTTATGTGTCCTTCAATAGATGAATAAGTAAAATGATGTGGTATTTATAAACAATGGAGCATTGCTCTGCTATTACAAAGATAAACTTGAGTCATTTCAATGAAAATAGATGCATCTTGAAGCCACAATATTAATTCAGGTGACAGATGCACAAGCTTAGGCATCACAAGCTTTATCTGTATAAAAATATATGCATAATTTCAAAAGACAGAAAATAGGAAAAAATTATATACTCTAGCATAGTAGCACTATGGATCTAAACTATAGCTTAGTACAATTGTTTTACATTTTTGTCCATAATTTTATTGTGAAATAAATAACAATGAGACAGTTTCAAACTAATTTGGTAAGACAGTTTCAATAATTAACACATTGCATACATTCTTCCTAGAAGTTAATTGCTGTACAAGATGGGGACATGATATCCTATTTACAAACACTATTAGAACAAATCCCTCTATGCATTAAGAGACTGTAACTATATATCTATCCTAACCATTTTGAATACACAGATACAAAATGGACATTCATCTGTATCCCCTTTTTTGGTTAAGTTCCGTTATTTGAATATTATAAGTGTGTAAACTCAGCAAAATATTCTAAAAGAGTCCAGTAACCCATAACAGTATTGGGTCTTCCACTTGACTGGCATTGTCAGAAATTGTTGACCTGAGTTCCCTACAGCTCATCATAACAGCATGGCTTTACTTCTTATATTTCATTTTTATACTTTTCTGCTGGATGGTTAAGACCAAGATAAAGCAAGACCCATACAACAAGTACTACTGGAGTCTTATGAAATATTTTGCTGAGGTCATACACCTATAATATTCAAATATCTTACATTTTATATGTTGTTTGGTCTATTAGCCTGGTTTTCATTCTGTAAATATAATTAATTTTATAAAGTCTTGTTCATTAAATGAATTTATCTGATACTAAAAAATTAAAAGGGGATGGAGTGAAGAAGGAAACTGAAATGTACACTGTAAATGCATCAGTCCCTGTAGTGAATGGGACCGTTGTGTAATACAGACATGTACTAATAAGGTTCAACAAAAGAAGAGTGAAACCAAGGCAAAAACATGCATCCAAAATCTCTAAAATCCACAAAATTTGATCTTGTGCACACTGCAATAGAGGATTTTCTTCCACAAAATAAAAAATAAATAAAAAACAAATTTGAGAGTGTTTGAAGAGATGAAATAAATAAATTCCTCAAGTTTTCAATGATTTTAAGGAGATTAATAACAGACAAATAATCTTACTAATAAAAGTTTTAATAAGTTTAAAACAAAAATTGGGTTATTTTGTTGAATTCAGGTACCTACTTTATTTGAATGGCAATGGAACACCCATCTCTGACAAAACAAAAAGAGGATATAAATGAAGGAGCATTTTGTATCTGTATATACAAAATAAGATAGATAAAGAGATACTTTCTCTTAGTTCAATGACAAGAAAGATTTGTACTAATAGTGTTTAGACAAGATATTGTATCTGCATCTTGTACTCTGAATAAACACTATGATGACAATATGGACTCACTCTAATAATTATTGTAACTGTACTATGAACCTGTTTTGAAACTCTCATTGGTATTTCTTTCTCATTAAAATTTTTAAAAAATGCATTCAACTTTGATTGCTTAAACATCATGTAAGACATAGATGAAAATATTTCTTTAAATAACTAGAACTTCTTTAAAAAATCAAGCACAAAATTTAGATCTAAAACTTTAATTTAAAGTATGGGCAACAGCCAATGCCAAATGTGAAAGTATTATCAGAATAGAAGAATAGTTTTCTGTGGTAAATCATTAATCTGGAAAAAAAAGAAAGGAAGAAAACAAGACACATAACAGCTAATCAAATAGTTTGTAGAGGAGTTATAAGAACCTAAACAAATAATGTTAAAAATAGATCATAAAGCAAAATGGAAGATATTAGTTATTCACCAAAATTATTACAGAAAAATTCTCTATTCCTAAAAAGTTAATTAGTATAAAATATATAAGACATATAGAACACTAAATAGCCACAGACTAGAACCTCTGTATAACACAGATTAGTCAAAATCATATACATTAAGGACAAAAAGGAAGGCTAAGAGTTAAATAAAGACAGAAAATAGTTAAAAAGATATAGTTCATTTGCAAATGGGAAGAAGGCCTGATTTGGATGAAACAAAAAAACACAGGAGTAAAAGTATGTGTGAAACAATTGAGATATGTTGTGAACCGGTACATATTTTCCACAAATAATGTGATCGTTCTGTCTTTCATGCATGTATTAATCAAAATAAACATTAAAATGAAAGAAACAAGTAATGTAAAAGCAAAACTATTACAATAAGAGATTTCTCTGTACAAATTTAAAGGTCAGGAGAGTTTGTAATTTTTAAGGCTTAAGAAAAAATAATTGCTCAACCAGATCATTATTTTCTATAAAATTATCCTTCACAACTGAAAAAAGAATAAACATGTACTGAAAAATGAGTCAAAAGAAATCCATAATTATCAAACCACTGTTACATTAAATACTGAAAGAAATCGCAGAAATAGTTAGTCCCACATCACAGAAAGCCCTCCCATATATAACATGTGAGGGAGTAGTTAGACTAAAAGAAAAAGAATGAAGCAATTCAATGAGAACAATAATATAATCATAGGATACAGTTTCTACTTTGAAATAAATACTGTCAATGGAAATGGTCTCAAATGTGAATTTTAAGGTAGAATTGTAGATTGGATCATAAATTCAGACATTACATTCTGGTTTAAGCCACAATTCAAGCATGAAAAATACACACTGAAAGGGAAAGTTGAGAAAATTTTACTCTATCAAAGGTGAAACTTAAAGCAAGCATGAGTAGTTGTCTTAATTTCAGAAAAATAAACTTCACACCAAAACTAACCAGAAGAGATAAAGACAGTTACTATATAACTGTAAAGGAAACTATTCATCTGGAAAAGATAAAGAAGCATGTCTGAATAGAGGAGAAACTATATTCAGAGACACTCAGGCAATTTCACTGAAAGCACAAGTAACTGAAAGAAAGTGAGGGACATACATCCTTAAATTAAGCTCAATATGAAATAAAAGACAAATAGATCAAATGATACATAGATATAGGATTTAATAAAATGTGTATACATCCTATGGGACTACCACTGAGTCACACACATTTGGGAAGAATCTGACTTCCATACTAGGAAGTTTAAAACAAGAAAAGGGAAAAAAATGAATAGACTAAAATACTGTGGCTAGATTTGTATTAATAGTGTTTAGACAAGATATTATGTCTGCATTTGTACTATGAATAACTACTATGAAGACAATAATATGCAATGTATTAATTATTGTAACTGTCCTGCTAACTTGTTTTGAAACTGTCTCATTGCTATTTTTTTCTCAAAAAAATTAATTTTTAAAAAAAGTTTAAAAATCAATCTATACAAGATACACTTGGAATATGAGGTCCCTTGCCTTTTTTCCCTTGTTAAAATAGCACATTGCAGACTAGCAGGAAATTATGCCAACACACACAGGAGTGAGCCAACTTCTCCCTCTGTGATGACCAGCATGCAGTAGCTTTTTTCCTCTTTTCTTTTTCTCTCCTCTCCTCTCCTCTCCTCTCCTCTCCTCTCCTCTCCTCTCCTCTCCTCTTGTCTTTTCTTCTCTTCTTCTCATCTCTTTTCTTCTCCTCTTTTTTTTCCATTTGCTTTAATGCACCAAAGCTCTAACTAGAACCTATAGTGACAAGATTAAACACTACATGACAATGTAGCGAATGAAATAGCATAATACTTCTCAATCTGTGGCTAGAGGGACAGGAGGACTTACCCAGCTATGTATCATGTAACTGAACAATGAAGTGTTGTCCCCAAGCCAGTGGCACGGCCAAAAGTCACTGCAAAGCATCCCATCCCACACTAACTGACAAAAAGAGATCACAGTCTACAGTGCAGGTAGCTGGTGGTGGTGACAGACACACTGGTGAAAGCATGGAGTGGAACAGACTGACATGCTTCCCACATGGCTCCCAGTAGATCGAAGGACATAAACATTACTGCACTTCACACAGCTATGACTCATACTTTAGAACTTCCATCATGGGAGAGAAGTAAGAATTAACACTAAGGAGCCTTACTTGGAAACTTCAGGAGCAGAGGGTCAGGCCACATCACAGTACACCACCCCACCCTGAAGTAAGTTACTTTTAGAAGGCGCAGACTTGCTAGTGGAAGAGGAACACAGGAGTCTGTTAAAGGACCAGGAGGAGCTAAATATACACGTTTCCAAAGCCACATAAACAAAAGTGATGATAGATTATCAGACATAGAAGAAAATATTTCATTTAGAGATCACAAAAATGATAGATTTCTGAAAACAAAAATGGACCTAGATCAAAAACAACTTAAAAATTGCAAGATAATAAAAAACACTATAAATTAGCTCATGTGAGTAAAAAAAGGGAGACATCAAAAATAACATAAGAATTCTATTTGCAGAAGTAATAGCAGAAAACTTATAATTATGTGACGTATATAGAACTACAATTAGTCAACAACAAAATAAATGCATAGCAAAGCATATTATAACAAAGATCTAAGCAACTCAGCATAAGATCAGAATAACAGAAATTGTTAGGGAACAGAAGCACAGCATCCATGAAAGAAAGCCTATCGGAACCGCAGCTAACATGTCAGCATAACCCCCCCAATCAAGAAAAGCTTGGAGTGAATTTGCTTACTAAATCTAGAAGTGTTTTGGTGGAGTTTTGTAGATCATTTATGTAAAGTATCTTGTAATCTGCAAATAATGATAACTTCTTCCTTTTCCTTTCATGTTCCTTTTGAATCTCTTATCTAATTGCTTTGGCTACCTTTTCCAGAACTATATTAAATAATATTGGTGATAGTGGATATAGTTGGCTTATTCCTGATTAGCATGGAAACTTTCAGTTTGTGATCTTTTTTGTTTGTTTTGGTGGAACCGGGCATTGAACTCAGACCCTTGCGCTTGCCATGGAAGCGCTTATTCTACTGAGCAATCTTTCCGGCCCAGTTTGTGATCTTTTCATAGGATGTTATGAGTCGGTTTGCCATAGCTGAAGTTTATCAGACTGAAGATTGAGATAAAAAATATATTTAACATTCTTCAGGGTTTTTTTTTTTTTTTTCGGAACCGGGGATTGAATGCAGACGCTTGCCGTGGAAGTGCTTATTGCACTGAGCCATCTCCCTGGCCCCTCTGCAGGGTTTTATCATGAATGTGTGTTGGAATTTGCCAAAAAATCTGCATCTATTGAGGCAATAATTTATTTTTTGTCTTCACTCTCAATATGGTTTATTACATTTATTGATTTGTATATGTTTAACTCATACTGCATTCTTGGCTTGTATCTCACTTGTTCATAAGAGTAAAATCTTCTTGACAATTTGAAGCATTCTGTTTGCCAGTATCTTATTAAGGATTTTTCATCTTTGTTCTTTGGGGAGATTGGTTTGCAGTTCCCTCTTTTGGTTGAGTCTTTCTCTGGGTTGTTTTTATGGTAACACTTGCTTCCAGGAATGTGTCTGAGAATATTGTACCATTTTCAATTATAATCCCTGAAAGAAAACAACTTCCAACACAGATTGATGTGCCCCGCAAAACTATCTTTCACAATTAATGGAGAAATACAATAATTCCATTACAAAGAACTGAAGAAAATGATGACCACGATATGAACTTCACAATGTTTAACAGAACAATGTGCTAAACAGTCATAGAAAGGTCATCATTTTTTTTTTTAATTTTTAGGGAAGGGTCTACAGGCTATTCAGGGTCTCACTAGTATATCAGACTAGTAGTGATTATCCTGTTTACAGACTCCAAAGTGCTGAGATTACAGGCACATGCCACCAAGCCCAGTCTCAATTGCCATCTCAGGGCTCCTCAAGTGTGTTGCCGGCACAGCAGGCCCAGGGATAGAACCTCCAACCCCCGAGTCTGCTTGCAAGTGCTTTAATCCATTGAGTTATTTGGCTTGCCCAGACAAGCCATCATTCTAAAATCACTGATTGAAAAAAAAAAAACAGGCATGGCCAGGAATTGAACAGGGTGTGTGTGTGGGGGGGGGGATAGGTAACCTATAGCAGTAAAATAATGTGGCAAGGATATACCAATATATGTCAGTTACAACCAACGAATAAATTACCTCTATTCACCAAACAAATGAAAATGCAAGAAGAGAAAACAATCAGAGATGTGTATAAACCACAAAAAAGAGCACCAAACCACATAAAATAAATAATAATGGAACTGAAAAATCAATCACTCCCACAATTTTAGGGGGATTTAAATATCCCACTGTCACAAATAGATAGATCAACCAGACAAAGCATTAAAATAAAAGTCAGCAATGAAGTAAAAATGAGTGCAAATGCATTTTAGATGTTTACAGTGTTCAATGCAAAATTATCAGAATACACAATCTTCTTACTTGTTCATCTCTAGTCTCTGAAATACATCACATACTATCCAATGGAATATGTTAAAATTAAGGGAAAGGAACTGAAATCATGGCATGCATATTATCTGAGCAAAGAGCAATGAAGTTAGAAAACAAGGGCAAAATCTCCTCCAAAGCACCATATAAAGAGAGAAATTAAACAACAACTTTCTGTGCAAATAAAGTCACACAAAGTACTAAAGAAATTTAAAAAAAACTGCAAATACTTTTAAATGACTGGCTTAGGATATAACTCAGTGAAATAGTGCCTACCTGGTGAATGTAAGGACCCAAATTTGATTCTCAGTACAAAAATAAAATTAAATGACAATACAATATACCTGACATGATGAAAGTACTCTTAAGAAGAAAATTTATACTAATGAATTCTTATATCAGAAGAACAGTATAAGCTCAAATGAGAAACCTATACTTCAAACTTCAAGAAAAAATGAGCAAGTCAAGCTCAAAGCAAATATAAATTTGGAAATTATACATTTTAGAGCACAAAATAGTACAATGGAGATTAAGAAAAAAAGGTAGAGGGTCAATGAATTGAAGAGATGGCTCTTAGAAAGATTAAATATCATTAAAAACACAAAAGCATTCCACACCAATTAAAACCACACTGAGAAATATAATAGTAAAGATCCAGAAAGCAAGCACAGGAACAATATACTGACAGCTTCTATAGAAAAGAAACACATCACATTTAAAGGAAAGCCCATCAGAATTACGGCCGACTTCTCTTCACAAAACAATAAAGGAAAGAAGAGCATGGAGCAGAGTACTTCAAGTCCTCTATGAAAGCAAATTCCACCCCAGACTACTTTACCTTGCAAAACTCTCTTTCAAGATTGATGGAGAAGTGAAATTCTTCCATGACAAATAACAACTAAAGAATGTCATGATGACAAAGCCAACCCTACACAGGCTACTGAAAGATGTTCTAGAGAGGAATCAAAATGCTCAGAACTCCACGAATGAGAAAAGAAGAAACCCACTAAATAGGACAAACATTAAACACAGGGAAAAAAGGAATAAACAAGAGCAGGTAAATAACATGTCAAGCATTAATCTTTACATCTCAATTATAACCATCAATGTAAATGGACTCAATTAACCAATTAAGAGAAATAGACTGGCACAGTAGATTAGAAAATAAAATCCAACAATATTCTGTATACAAGAAACACACAACTCATAAAGAAATTAATATTTTGAATGTCAAAGGATGGAAAACAATGCTACACACCCCACCACCTCAGAAAAAAGCAGGGGTAGCAATCCTATTCACAGACATCTCAACTTCAAATGAAGAATGGTCAAATGAAATAAAGGAGGGCACTATATTCTGATCAGGGGACAAATTCAAGAGGAAGAGGTAATACTCATTAATGTATATACATTGAACATAGGAGCACCCAACTATATAAGACAAATCTTATTAGACACTAAAGAACTAATACCCAATATCACAATCTTAACAGGAGTCATTAGCACTCCCTTATTCCAAACAGACAGTTCAAGGAGAAAAAATATTAGCACAGAAGTCGCAGAACTGAACCAATGCTTGGAACAAATGGACTTAGTGGACATATACACAGTGCTCCACACAAATACAGCTGAATGTATTTTTTTTTCAGGTGCACATGGATCATTTTCTAAAATAGACCACACACTGGTCCATATGTCACGCTTAAGTATATACCAGAAAACAGAAATTATCCCATGCACATTATCTGACCACAGCACAATGAAACTCGAAATAAATGAGACAAGAAAACAAAAAAACATGGAAATTAAACAGCACCCTACTCAGCAACCAATGAGGCACAAATGAAAATAAAGGAAATAGAAAAATATCTACAATTCAATGAAATTCAACCACAACTTATTGGAATTTATGGGATGTGGTGAAAGCAGTTCTCAGAGGTAAATTTATAACTGTGAAACACACATTAGGAGAACAGAGAAGAAACAAACACTCTAATGTTGCATGCCCAACATCTAGAAAAGGAAAAACAAAGCAAACCCAGAGCCCAAAGACAGGAAGAAATCATAAAGGTGAAAGCAATAATTAATGTAATCGAGACAAAACAGTTAAAAGAACAAATCAAAAAGCTGGTTCTTTGAAAGATTAAAAAATGATAAGACTCTAGCTAACCTCATAAAAATGAGGAAAGCAAAAAAAAAAAAGAAATATAAGCAATAAGGACTGAAAAGTGCGTAACTACCACAGACCCAGTTGGAATTCAGAAGACCATCAATAGTTACTTTGAGAATCTTTACAGTCACAAAATGGAAGACACAAAAGAAATGGACAGATTTCCAGAAAGGTACAAATTACCAAAACTGAATCAAGAAGATATAACAGTTCTCAATAAAGCAATAACAGCCAATGAAATACGAAATGTCATAAAAAGCCTGCCGACAAAGAAAAGTGCAGGTCCTGAAGGATTCACAGCTGAATTCTACAAGAAACTTACAGAAGATGTATTCCCTATACTCAAAATCTTCAATGAAATTGAAAATGCAACAATCCTCCTAAAATCATTCCTGGAGGCAAGTATTATACTGATAACAAAACCAGAGAAAGATGCACCTAAAAAGGAGAACTACAGGCCAATCTCCCTCATGAACATAAATGCAAAACTTCTCAATAAAATCTTAGAAAATAGAAAACAGGAAATTATCAAGATTATACATCATGACTAGGTAGGATTCATCCCAAGGATGCAAGGATGGTTCAATAAAAGCAAATCTATAAATGTAATAGACTATATCAATGGAGCCAAATGTGAAAACCACATAATTATCTCAATTGATGTAGAAAAGATTCTTGACAAAGTCCAACACTAATTCATGTTCAAAGACCTACAGAAAATTGGAATAGATGTCCTTCATTTCAATCTGATAAAAAGCACCTATGACAAACCAACATCTAATACAATTCTAAATGGGAAAAGCTGAAACCTTTTAAGTTCAGATCTAGTACAACACAAGGATGTACTCTATCAGCCCTCTATTCAATATAGTTCTGTAATCATTAGCTAGAGGCATTAGAAAAGAGAGAGAAATTATAGGAATAAGAATAGATAAAGAAGAACATAAATTGCAATTGTTTGCAGATGACATGATACATTTCATGCAAGACCCAAAAAATTCCACCAAAAACCTACTTGGACTGATACACAAATTCAGGTGCATAGCAGGATACAAAGTCAATACTCAAAAGTCAATAGTATTCCTCTACACAGAGAGCAAACTCACTGAGAAGGAAGCGAAAGACTGAGAGAATGTTTTTACTTCATGTGACACTCCTTAGGCACACTCTATATCATCAATCACTTTCTTCTTTGGCCCCATAATCTCCTTGATCAGAAATTTTGGGACACAACTGAGTTACATGACATTACAGTACAAGTTCTCATATGTCCTGAGTCTTAATTGTCCTTGGAAGGCTAGGGCCAAAATGTTGGCTTTCCTTGTGGCCCTCCTTTTTCTCTAATTTTGGTCTGCAAACTTAGGTTGTTAACCCTTCAGAAGACAAGCTTATTGTTATTACCATATAACCTAGGCTGTTAAGCTTAGCCTCCCTATCTGTCTGAATATCAAATATTTTAGGCATAACATGGAACAGGTATTTTTCATCGAGTATTGATATGTTTAAGTTTAATTCCTTACAGAATATGATGAAAAATAATTTAAAAAATAAAAATGTATTTTAAAAATAGGCATAAAAATATAATTCTTATTTTTACGCATAAGTCAAGAAATCTAACCATATACAACCTTGTAGCAGGACAGTTTCGCAACATTCCTATTCCTGTATCCTGCCTTCATTCACCACCACCATCTTTTTTGACAGTTATCTATCCAAGAGACAGCACAGAAGCAAGCAGCCTGTGATGACAAGCAGCCTGTATTCAGAAGACCAGAATGACAGGCACTCCAAGAATGAACCCAGTATTAGAAATTGCCATCTTTACTGCAGTTGCTTAGTTCACAGGTGTCTGTATATATAGTTAGTAAGGTTCAGAATCATTCCAATTAACTGCAAGATTCAAAAATCTTCTGAAGTTTCTCAGAATCATTGCCTTACCCATTTTCTACATATAACTGTATGGCTTGCCCCTGTCATGTTTCCTAACGCTTCTCCGTGCTCTCTTTTCATTGTCTAGTCCTCAAGTTCTTGCTTTCCTTTTTTGTATTTCTTCTTTGGAAAAAATCATAACAAATAAGTACTCAGATAAAGGTCTACTCTCTAGAATTTATAAAGAACTAAAAAACATTAGGGCCCCATAATTTAAAGACCCAGTGCAGAAATGGCCATCCGAGATGAACATATACTTCTCAGAGGACGAAATTAAAGAAGGCAATAAATTTATTTAAAAAATGCTCCACATTACTAGCCATCTGTGAAATGCAAATTATTGAGAAACTTTTTCACGCTCAAAAGAATTTACCAAGAAAGTGAAAAGACAACTCTCATATTTAGAGAAAATCTTGACTAAAAAGCACTCACAAAAAGATCTGCTCTCTAGAATTTAGAAATAAGTAAAAACCATTTGGTCCCCAAAATTTAAAGATCCAATCCAGAAATGGTCATCCTATTTGAAAACTCACTTCTCAGACAATGAAACTAAAGAAGCGAATAAATATATGAAAAAATGCTCTACATCACTAGTGATCTGTGAAATGCAAATTAAAACAATACTGAGATACCATCTCACCCCAGAAAGAATGGCTATCATAAACAAATCAAATATCAACTAATGTTGGAAAGGATGTAGATAAAAGGAACACTTCTCCACTGTTGCTTGGAATGTAGACTTGTGCAACCATTATGATAATTTGTATGGAGACTCCTTCAAAAACTGACTGGTTATCCCGTTCAATCAATCTATCCCCATACTGGGAATTTTCCCAGAGGAACTGAGAATATCACAACATAGTGCTATATGTGTACATATGTTTATAGCAGCACAATTTGTGATATTCAAATAATGGAAACAACCAAGATTTCCATTACCTAAGGAATGGATGGAAAAGATGTGGTATTTTTATACCATATTGTATTAGTCACATGCAAAGAATGATAAACCTGAAGCATTAATATTTATCTGAATGCCTCTTGAAAATATACTCATAAATGAAATAATTCAGACCCATAGGTGTAAATATCATATACTCTTCCAAATATAGGAATTCAAAAGAAGAAATACAAATAGAAAGTTATAATACAATTAAAAGGAAAGCGAGAACTTGAGGCTTACACAGCAAAGGGTAGCAAGGAGAAAACTTTCAAAATATAACACGGGCAAAGCCATACATTTATCCACACAAGGTGGGTAATACAATGATCCTGAGAATCTTCAACATGTTTTAGAAACAAGCAATTTATTGGTAATATTCTCACCCTGACTAGTTATACATGCGGGTATCTGTGAATTAAGCAACTGCACTGAAGTTCGCACTTTGTAATTGTAGGGTCATGCTTGGAATGTCTGTCATCCTGGTTTTCTAAATACGTACTCCTTGTCATGACATACCAATTATTGCCATACTGTCTCTCAAATAAATTTTGTTGAAAATAAAAAGGGGTAATAAATGAAAGCTAGAGACAAAGAGAAAAAATATCACAGGACTGTCCTGCTACACGGCTCTATATGGTTAGATTTCTGAATTTCTGTGTAAAAAATATGTAATTGTTTATTCATATTTTTAAATTTTTTTCTTCATATTGTCTAGGGACTTAAAGTTTAACATGTCAATACTTGATGGAAAATACCCGTTCCATGTTATCTCTAAGATTTTTGATATTCAGACAGAAACCAATTGAATATGTTGTAGGGTAAAAATAAGCTTCACTTTGGGAGGGTTAACAACTTCAGTTTGCAGACCAAAAATTAGAGACAAAGAAATGCTACAAGGTCAGGCAACATTTTGGCCCTAGACTTTAAAGGTCAGTGAATACAGTATATACTAGATTCTATATTGTAACATCATGCAACTCAGTTGTGTCCCACGTTTTCTAGTCGAGAAGATTATGGGGCCACAGTGGAATGTATAAGATGATGCAGAGTATGCCTAAAGAGAGTCACAAGGAGATAAACCATTCTCTCAGGCTTTCACAGAGAGCTAATTCGTCAAGCAATGGCCATGACTCATCCACATGTCTGACATTGATGAAGGATCTACAAAGTGCGGTACAGGGATTCAGGATAAATCCTGAGAGGACTTGACTGACTTTATCAGACACAAAAGTTACGTTCCTTGTTATATAGGTCTTGCTTTATCTTGTTGTTAACCATTCAGCAGAAAGGTGTAAAAATGAGCTTTAAGGGGTGAAGCCACATTGGTATGCTGGGCTGTAAAGGATTCTGGTCAACATCTTCTGACATTGCCATTCCTGATGATGATTCACTACTATTATGGACTACTGACCTATATTGGAATATTTTGCTGAATTCACGCACCTACCCAAATGTCAGTAGCATTTCTCTACATGGATAACAAATACACTGAGAGAGAAATTAGAGAAACAATAACTTTTACAAAAGCACTGTTGAAAATGTAATACATAGGAACTAATTTAACTAAAGACATCAAAGATCTATTCATTTAAAATTATGGAACTCTGAAAATAGAGATTGTAGAGGATATCAGAAAATGTACAGATAAATGCTGGGGAGATAACTTACTAGAATAAATGCCTGCCTGGAAAGTGCAAGGTCCTGAATTAAATCCCTGGTACAAAAAAGAAAGAATGAAATTGGAAAGATATTCCCTGCTCATGGGTAGGAGAACCAACATTGTGAAGATGGCCATACTGCCAAAATTGTTGTAAATTTAATGCAATCCCTATGAATATACCAACAGCATACCTCACAGACCTACAGAAATCGCTTCTAACATTTATTTGGAACTAGAAATGACCTACAATGGGAAAAGTAATCCTGCACAACAAAGACAAGGCAGTAGGCTTTACAATTCCTGAACTGTAATTATAGCACAAAGCTACTCTGGTAAACTCAGCGTGGTATTGGCAAAAAAAGCTGACCTGAGCATCAATGGAATAAATGAAAAGATACAGAAGAAACAACAACACACTCAGACACCTTATCTTTGACCAATGGGCCAAAGATACTCAATGGAAGAAAGATAGTCTCTTTAACAAATGGTGCTGGAAAAACTGGCTCTCTACATGCCAAAAATTAAAACTTGACCCAGGTCTACCACCATGCACAAAGATAAACTTAAAATGAATTAAATATCTAAACGTTAAAACAGAAATACTAAATCTCCTGGAAGAGAAAGTAGGAGGAACTCTTGAAGACATATGCATAGAAAGAGTTCATGAACAAGAATCAAATTGCACAGGTAACACTTGAAAGAATTAACAACAGACAAATCTTCTCATTGAGAAGTTTTTGCATGTCAAAAGAAAATACTAACAAAGTGAAAAGACAACCCACAAGTTTGGAAAAATTGTTAGGTAATAAGCACTCAAATTGTGGTGAGCTCTCTAGAAATCATAAAGATCTATACAAAGTTAGGGTCCCAAAATTTAAAGACCCAGTCCAGAAATGGGCATCCGAGATGAGCTCACACATCTCAGAGGAGGAAATTTTAGAAGCAAATATATATATTGCTCCATATCACTAGCCATCCGTGCAATGTAAATTAAAACAACACTGAGATACCATCTCTCCCCAGAAAGAATGGCTATCATAAAGAAATGAATTCACAACAAATGTTGGAGAGGCTGTGGGGAAAAAGGAACCCTTCTCCACTGCTGGTGGGAATGTAGACTGGTGCAACCGTTATGGAAATCAGTATGGAGACTCCTTAGAAAAATTTGACTGGAAATCCCACTTAATCCAGCTATTCCTCTACTGGGAATTTTCCCAGAGGATCTGAAAACATCATATCATAGTGATATATGTGTACCTATGTTTATAGCAGCACAATTTGTGATAGCCAAATCTTGGAAACAACCAAAATGCCCATCACCTGAGGAATTGATGAAAAACATGTGGTATTTTTATACAATGGAGTATTACTCAGCTATAAAGAATTATAAACTCGAATCCTTTATATTTAAGTGGATGTCACTTGAAGATATACTCATAAGTGAAGTAAACCAGACTCCCATGTATAAATATTGTATAGTCTTCCTAGTGTAAGAACTCAAATGTAGGAAGAATAATAAAAGGTATAACACAATTAAAAGGAAAGCCAGAATTTAAGGATTAAACAAAGAAGAGAGGGCAAGGAAAAATGTTAAGAAACATAGCAGGTGCCAAGCCATGTATATAGCACAAAATGAGTAAGGCAATGATCCTGAGAATCTTAAGCATATTTTTGAAACTAGCAGATAATTTTTAGGATTCTCACCTTGACTAACTATATATACTGATACCTGTGAACTGAGAAACTGCACTGAAGTTAGCAATGTGTAATACTAGGTTCATGCTTGGAATGCCTGTCATTTTTGTTTTCTAAATATGTACTGTTTGTCATGTCATATCAATTATTGCTATACTGTCTCTCAAGTAAATATTTGGGGATTTTAAAGGTAATAAATAAAAACAAGAGACAAGAAAAATGTTATAGGACTGTCCTGCTACAATGCTGTATATGGTTAGATTTCTAAATTTGTGAAAAATATATAATTGTTTATTCTTATTTTTAAAATATTTTTGTATTTTTAATTTTTTTCTCTACATTCTGTAGGGATTTATATTTTATCATATCAGTACTTGATGGAAAATTCCTGTTCCATGTTATATCTAAGATGTTTGATTTGCAGACAGATACTGATGTTAACCTCAAGTGCCTAAACTATAGGGTAATAATATAATTAAGCTTCTCTTCTGTAGGGTGAGCATCATAAATTTGCAGACCAAAGATTAGAGAAAAAGAAGGGCTGCAAGGATAGCCAACATTTTGGCCCTAGCCTTTCAAGTTCAGTGAGGACTTAGGACATAAGAGAACCTGTACTGTTACTCAGTGATATCCCAAATTTTCTGATCAAGTACATTAAGCAGCCCACAGGAAAATGATCGACTATGTAGAGTGTGCTTATGGAGAGTCTCATGGAGAAAAAACATTCTCTTAGGATTTCACATAAAGCAAGTTGGTGAATCAGTGGCTGTGACTCAGCCACATGGCTGACACTGACAAAGGATCTACAAACTCTGGGACAGAGTTTCAGGGTAAATCATGAGGTGATTTGATTGATCTTGTCACATACAATAGTGACATTTCTTGGTATATAGGTCTTGCTTTATCTTTGTCTTAACCATCCAGCAGAAATGTATAAGAATAAGTTAAAAAAATAAAGCCATATTAATTTGCTGAGCTGGAACAGGATCAAGTCAATGACTTGTGACATTGCCAATCTTTTGGATGAACTACTACTATTATAAACTACTAGATTATATTGGATTATTTTGCTGAACTGACACACCTACAATATTTAAATGGTAATGTAATACTCATCTCTGACAAAATTATACTAAAAAGGAGGATATAAATTAAGGACCATTTTGTATCTGTATAAAAAATAGGATATATATACACCTACTTTCTATTATTTCAATAAGAAGAAAGATTTGCACTAATAATTTTTGACAGCATATCACGTCTACATCTTTTACTATGAATATCCACTACAAAGACAACATTATGCAAAGTATTATTGAAACTCTCCAATAATCGATTTTGAAACTGTCTCATTGCTGTTTGTCTCTCAATAAAATTAATTAAAAAAAGAAATGTACAGGACTAAGTTCCTAAAGAAATAGATATAGAAATCCTCAATCACATACTGGCAAAGAAAATGTATCAAATTTTCAGGATTATACTGCCATGAACAAGTAGGGTATCTACCAGGAATGGAATAAGAGTTCAACATATGCAAATGAATAAATGCAATACACAATATTAGTGGTGCTACAGACAAGATAGCAATGCCCCTTATGAATAATCTTATTTAATGTAGTTCTGGAAACATTACCCAGAGAAATTAGACAAGTGATTGAAAAGGAATAAAGATAGGAAAGGATGATGCTATATTATCATTATTTGCAGATCACATGATTATGCATGGAGGATCCCAAGATCTCAGCCTAAATACTTCTAGATTTAATACCCAAATTCAGTAGCTTGGAAAAATATAAACTGAATATTAACATTGCGTATCATACTGTACACAAATAACAACATCACTGAAGGAAAAAATATGGGGAAAAGCACTATTCACAATTACATTCTAAAACAATATAATGGAGCTAGGGAAATAGCACAGTGGCTTAAGCACATGCCTGGCAAATGCAATGTCCTG
Source organism: Octodon degus (assembly GCF_000260255.1). Lineage (NCBI taxonomy): Eukaryota > Metazoa > Chordata > Mammalia > Rodentia > Octodontidae > Octodon > Octodon degus. The sequence goes on from NW_004524747.1 coordinate 655,085, forward strand.
AGTTTGATTCCCAGGACAAAGAAAAAAAAATCCTTAGGACTCAGTCTAACATAGGAGGTAAAAGATATCTAGATTAGAAATTAGAGAACTATGTAAAAGGACAGAGAGGATAACAGAAAATGGAATGACATCCCTAGCTTTTGAGTATGAAGATGCATCATAATGAAAATAGCCATGATCACAAAACTGTTATACAGACTTAATGCAATTATAATGAAATATCATTAATAGATCCTTACACCATGAGAGAAAACAAAACTAAAACCCTTTTGGAACCTTAAGAGAACTGGAATAGCAAAAATGTATCTGTTGCAAAATGTATTTCACTTCTGAGTATATGTTCAAGTGGTTTAACCTTCAATATAAAGGCTTCGAGTTTATCATTCTTTTTTTTTTCTTTTCAAAGTTTTATTGATAAACATATAGCAATGAGACAGTTTCAAATCAAATCAAAGTACAGTTGCAACAAATAATACACTGCATATATTCTTCTTAGTGGCTAATTGCTGTACAAGATGCAGACTTGTG
>NW_004524747.1:656773-660003 GCF_000260255.1 Octodon degus
GATAAATCCTGAGGGGATTTCACTGACCTTATCTGGCCCAAAAGCTACAACTCTTGTTGCATAGGTCCTGCTTTACCTTCGTCTTAACCATCCAGCAGAAAAGTATAAAAATGAAATATAAGAAATAAAGCCATGCTGTTTTGTTGAGCTGTAGGGGAATCAGGTCAACAATTTCTGACATTGCCAGTCAAGCGGAAGACCCGGTACTATTATGGGCTTCTGGACTCTTTTAGAATATTTTGTTGAATTTACACACCTATAATATTCAAATAATGGAACATAACAAAAAAAGGATATACAGATGAATGTCCATTTTGTATCCGTGTATTCAAAATGGTTAGGATAGATATATAGTTACATTCTCTTAACGAATAAAGTGATCTGTTCTAATGGTGTTTGTAAATAGGTTATCATGTCCGCATCTTGTACAGCAAATAACAACTAGGAAGAATGTATGCAATATGTGAATTATTTAAACTGTCCTACCAATTTGATTTGAAACTTTCTCATTGCTATTTGTTTATCAATAAAATTATGGGAGAAATGTAAATTAATGGGCCTCAAAATCCCTGATTTGAAGCTTAAGTGATCAGTGAAACAGATTAGAACATGCCCATGCAATTGCAAGCTCATTCAGCCACATTACGTTTGAAAAAATTGCCAAACATATACACTTAATGAAAGATGTCATCTTTAATAAATGTCAAAACTAGTTTTCCAAATATTGACCCCTGAATCTAGAGCCATGAGTGTTTCCTTAAACTAAAATAAATTAGAGTTAATAAAAAATCTAAGTATTACAAAAGAAACAAAAAATCTACTGAAAGAAAAAAACAGGTAGTACTCTTGTAAACATCATAGTTGTTGTCATTGACTTCATTAGCCAAACCAATACCACATGGGAACTAATACTGCACTCAGCAAATGAGATGTCATTTTACTACAGAAAAGACTCTGTGTATCCAAAAGAATCAGCAACAGACCAAAAAAAAATTTGGAAGATTCCTTAGACAAAGGAGTAATGTTTATAACATATAAAGAAATGAAAAATCATATCTTCTAAATTCAGAAATCCAATCCAAATATGAACAACTTTGATGTTCTTAGATTAAGATACAGATGACAAATAAATGCTTAAATAAAATTTAACATCATTAATCATTTGAGAGATGCAAATCCTAACAACACTATTATCCTATGTCACTCAAGAAAGATGGGCTATCATTAAGAAATCAATGAACAACAAATGCTGGTGGGGCTGTAGAGAAAAAAGTAACCCTTTTTCTCTGTTGCTGTGAATATAGACTGGTACAACCACTATTCAAATCAATCTGAAGATTCGTCAAATAACTGGGACTAGAGATCTCATTTGATTTGTATTTTCCAAGGAAGCATTTTTCCAAAATATTTAAAAGCATAATTCCACATGGATGTATGTGCACCACTTTTATTTCTATTGGCACTGTTTGTAACAGCTAAATATTGGGAAAAAACCAAATGACTATCAATAGATGAGTTTATAAAGTGGTGCGTGTGTGTGTGTGTGTGTGTGTGTGTGTGTGTGTGTGTGTGTGTGTGAATATAATGGAGTAAGAGTCTGGCATAAAGACGAATATACTTGAGGCATTTATTGTTAAATGAATCTACCTTCGGATCATACACTTAAGTGAAATAATTTGTGATATGTTGAAATGGTATGAGATTTCTCAAAAGGCAAAAGGAACTAGGGAGATCTGAGGAGGTAAGGAAGAAAGGTAAATGAGGAAATGAGAAAAGGATAAAATCAAATTCTAAAAAATAGTCCATGGCAAACCAATAAAGAGGTAGAAAAGCAGCAAACATGCCTTCCATCTCTCACTTTATGTTTAATTCAAGCTATCCGCCTATTGATTTGTGATGCCCATACCCTAGGTGGAGCATCCATTATTCAAATCTTCATTCTAATTGAACCATTAATTCACATTCACACATCCTAGGTCAGCCACTTTTTAAAATGCTGCCCCCATAACTACATGAGGCTTTAGGGACACATATAGATACAAGTCATCACAGTCTGCCTCTTCTCCAAAAAGACTGATTATATATCCCTTTACTCAAAACTCTTTTAGTCCATCTCAATGACCTGCCATAATCCCAAGTTTCAGCATTACCAAAAAGTTAAGTTCTAATATCCCCTCTGAGATTTAAGGCAAAATCTTAGCTCCAAGCCTCTGTAGAAATGAAAAGAAAATTAAACACTTTCAACATAAAATGGCACCAGGTAAAACATTCTATATCCATGTGACCAAATAGGATGATATAATGAAATGGAAGAAAACAAATCCAAAATCCAGCAAAACAAACACTAAGAAATAGCAATGAGAGTTTCAAAACAGGTTAGTAGGACAGTTACAATAATTAATACATTGCATATTATTGTCTTCTTAGTGATTATTTCTAGTTCAAGATGCAGACATGGCATCTTCTCTAAACACTCTTAGTACAAATTATTCTTCCCATTGAATTAAGAGAAAGTAATTTTATATCTCTCCTAACTACTTTGTAAATACACATATATATTTTTCACTACAAAATGATCCATTTGTATCCCTCTTTTTTGTTTAGTTTTGTCAGATATGTGTATTTGACTGACCATGCCAGATACAAAAATCTTGCATTCTGAATGCAGCTAAACCAGCATTATGTGAATAACAGTGTTTTCCAAAAGCAGGAGTCATTTCCCAGGTTAATTCTTTCTTGGCTGTAGGTGTTGAGTGACAGGACTGCTGATCACAATGAAACAAATTCCAAGGAACATTTTCTATAGGTTGCTGCCATACTAGTTATCTGGTGTTTGCTTCTCAAAGCAATTCTTTTCCACTTTGCAAACTTCAGACTGTAAAGACATGAGTCTTGCTGGTTCTTAAAATGTCCTTTTGCAATAATTTCTATTATCCTATTTCTTTTCAGCAACCAATTTCTCCCATGATGCATTTGGGTAGAGTAAAATATTACTGAGGCTTTCTTTGTGGAACAATGCAAAAAACTTAAATGATGCCACTGGGCCCTTTGGTATCAATTCTCAGCACAGATCTGGCTAAAAGCTCCAGTCATTAGCCATTCCACAGCTTCAATTTGAGACTGCTTTGAAATTTTTTTTTTTATTTGAGAGAGAGAGAGAGAGAGAGAGAGAGAGAGAGAGAGAGAGAGAGAGGCCAGCTCAGCCCACCAGGGGGCGGGCTGGCTGGCAT
>NW_004524747.1:660103-665110 GCF_000260255.1 Octodon degus
ACTGAGCCATCTCTCCAGCCCTGCTTTGAAATTTATTTTCCAAAATTAATTAGCAGACTGCCCTTAATCTCAGGGTCTTGTAAAGTCTCTGGCCACAAGCAAAATGCAGGCAAATTATATGCCAAATCATAACTAACACATGCTGGACTTCAACAGCCAATATAGTTGCAATTCCTAGTTAAAATCTTCCCTGGCTAAATTTCTAGCAGCATGCAATGCTCTGAGATTTGGCCACAATATTCCATTAAGTTCAGTTTATAGTATTCCAGAGATGTTTCTTCTGCTGGCCTCTCCAGAACTTTTGAAAATCTTCCTTAATGTCCATTCCAAAGGCTTTCCACTTGGTCAGATATAGTCACAAAAATGATCTCACTATTATTATACCTATATTTGCCTTATTTAATTTTCTAATTTCTGAGACAAAATACAAATCTCCTATAACTTAAAGGAGAAAAGATTTGTTTCATTCTATATTCCACATAGGTTTAAGGTCCCAGTCTGTTCGACTCAAGGCAGGCTGCTATGACAGAGATGCAGTGAATAGGAGAAACAGTCTAAGGCAAAGTAGGCAAAGGCAGTAAGGACACAAAGAGCAACAGCTGTCTTGCCTTTACTATCTCTCTTTATATTACATCAAATCGACAAACACATCAATTGGTGCCACCCATAACCAGGGTGGGGCTTCCGTATTTTACAGCCTCAATTCAAGTATAACACAGTTAAATCTATATTCTCATACCTCAATCTGGACATATTTGAAAACCCCCACCTCTGCCTACATGAAAATATGTGCAAGCTTTAACATTCACAGATTTCAATACTGCATTCATAAAGAGATCATCCAGAAAATTAATAAAAACAAATTATAGTTGAACTCTGTTGTCAAACAAATGGAATTAACAGATATCTACAAAGTGCTTCATTCAGGAACAACAGAATATACATTTAACTTTCAGAACACTTCTGAAACCATAAATCATGTTTAATACACAAAAATAATTCAAATAATTTCTTTCATACTATTGCATCATACGCAATTGAAAAGTACAATTATAAAGAACAAAGAACACAAACTCACATTAAGTAATATATCATTGAATAATCAATGAGTCACAGAAGATTATGAAAAAATGAAGAAAAATTCTAATATCAGATTGCAACGCAGCACAAACTATAAAAGTGCATGAAATAAAAAATACAGAATTTTTATAGCTATGAATATCCACCCTAAAAAGAAAGCAATGCCAAAAAGAACAATTTTACTTATCTCATTTCTAGTAAAAGACATGAAAATTTTAAAAATTATGAAAAACTATGATTATCAGACCTGAAATTAATGAAACTTAGAACAACAGCATAAACAATAAAATAAAGAGCTACCTCTTTGAAAAGACAAAAAGAACAATAATGCCCTTAGCCAAACAATGTCATAGAACTGTCCTGCTACAACCCTGTATATGGTTAGATTTCCAAATTTCTGTATAAAATATATATAATTGTTCATTTCTATTTTTTCAAACATTTTTTATTTTTTAATTTTAAATTTTTCTTCACATTCTGTAGGGACTTAAAGTTCAACATATCAATATTTGATGAAAAATACCTGTTCCATGTTATGGCTAAGATGTTTGATATTCAAGCAGATAATGATGTTAAGCTCAACTGCCTATGTTATAGGATGATAATATCATTAAGATTCTCCTCTGGATGGTTAACAACTTGTCTTTGTAAACCAAAAATTCGAGAAAAGTAAGGGCTACAAGGATAGCCAATGTTCTGGATCCAAGGTCAATGAAGACTCAGAACTAACACAATTTGTACAGTAACATCCTGTAACTGCATGGTGTCTCAAATTTTCTGATCAAGGATTATGGAACCACAGAGTAAAGTGATCAGTGATGTTTAGTGCACCTAAGGATAGTCATCTAGAGAGAAAACATTCTCTCAGGCTTTCACAGAGAGCAAATTGGTCAAGCAATGGCTGTGACTCATCCACATGGCTGACACTGAGAAGGCATCTACAAACTGAGATACAAGGTTTCAAGGTAAATACTGAAGGGATTTGACTAACTTTGTCAGATAGAAAAGTTACATTTTTTGTTGTATAAGTATTGTTTTATCTTGATCTTAAACATCCAACAGAAAAGCATAAAAACGAGGTATAAAAAGTAAAGCCATATTAATATGCTGAGCTGTAGAAGGCTCAAGTCAATAACTTCTGACAGTGCCAGTTCAACAGATAACCCAATGCCATTATTGACTACTGGAATATAATGGATTATTTTGCTGAATTCATGAACCTACAATATTTAAATGGCATTGCAACACCCGCATCTGTCAAAACTAAACAAAAAATGGGGATATAAATGAAGGGCAATATACATGTCTGTATATGCAAAATAGGACAAATATAGAGCTCATTTCTCTTAATTCATTGAGAAGAATGATTTGTAGTAACAGTGTTTGGGAAGGATATCACATCTCCATCATATATTCTGAATAACTACTATGAAGACAACAATATGCAAAGTATTAATTATTGCAACTGTCCTACTAACCTGTTTTGAAACAGTCTCATTGCTGTTTGTTTCTCAATAAAAATAATTTTAAAAAAGAAATAGAAGGAAAGAAAAAATATGAATCAATAACATTACAAGTAAAAAGAAGTGAATCCTCAAGGGACATCAACAAAATTTAAAGAATTATGTAAACTATTTTGAAAATTTTTTAATTGATTAATTTATTCATTAACTAGTTTATTGATTTTTTTTTCAGACAGTACACTTCTATGTAGTTCAGGGTGGCCTTGAATGTCTCCATAGCCCATTATAGCCTTGAATTCATGGAAGGTCACCAAGAGTTTCCAAATTCCTAAACATTTAAACATTGCTGAAAAGTCAAAGTTTAAAGGCTCTCTCAGATTTAAAGCAAATCTAGGGGTCCTAGTTGCAGACCCCTGTATAAATGAAACAAAAATTAAACAAATCCAACATACAATGGTATAAGATAAACATTCCAATTCCAAGAGGTAAATTAGTATGACAGAAAGGAATGGGAACAAATCAAGTCCAAAATCCAGCTCAGGAAACATTTAGTCCTGTATTTCCATGTCCAGAATCCAATGGAGTCAGATGTGAACTACAAAGAGATTGGTTGGCTTCACACCATGGCACTGGACATTCTTGCATCTCTCATAGCCTCTCTCTTGAGTTGACACAGTTCACTCCTTAAAGCTTTCCTCAAATGTTCTACATTACTGACTTCTCCAAATTTCTTGAGTCCCCACTGCACCTATGCCTTCATACTCAGTGCCTCACTGGCTTCTCTCTGAGACACAAACCAGCAGGCCTCCTAACAAAATCTGTGTGGAATTCTTTTAGACATCACATCACTTGCATTGTGTAAGCACCTCAAACCAGCACCATATAGATTACTCCATGATCTGACAACAGCTGGAACAGTAGCCAGAGTCCATTCTTTCTTGGTTGTAGAGGTTGAGGGTCTATATCACTGAGCCCTTCGTACCAAATCCAAAGGAACAGAGTCACTAGGCTACGACCATTCTGGAATATGGCGCTCTGGAGAGCTCTTCTCAAAGTAAATTCTTTCTTCTTGCAGCCAAGAAGTTGCAAAGGCTGAAAGTTGCTAATTAGAAAACATTGGGACATGTTTTCTGGTTTTCTGATTCTTAGAAAAAAAGTTCCCTTCTGCTATGTCTTTACAGTCCAGAAGCTTACAAGAATTTTATATCTAGCCAGACTCACAGTGTCTTAAATCATTCTGCTGGGCTCTTTTCACTTAATTTGCAACAAAATAGGCTAAAAATACCCAATAGTACCCATGGTACTACCTCAACATAAAACAGTTCTGAAATTATTTCTATAAGATTACTCTACTGCCCTCAAACTCAGTTTTAGGAAAAGTCTCTGGATATGAGTACAGCACAGAGAAATTTTCTGCCAATACATGGCATACATCATTTGGAGACCAACAACCAATTTAGTACTACTCTGCAACAGAAATCTCCCATGCCTTGTTTACACCATGACCATATTTGTCAGCATACTGATCATCTGAATGCTGAGCAGAATCTCCTATCAAGTACAAAAATTCCAGCACCACTTATTCAACCCGCATTTCAAAACCTTTACAATCTCTCACTGTAAACCATTTTCAAAGTCTTCTGAACTATATCATCAAATACAATTACAGCACTGACCACATATCTTTTTCTGGTATCAAATTCTGTCTTAGTTACTTTTCTCATTGCTGAGAGAAAATAACCTACATTCAAGCTTAAAATAAGAATGATTTATTATATCACACAATTTGAAGAAATTTCAATTTGTTGGCTCCAAGAGACAATGGTATGGAAGGAGAAAACATTATGAAACGATTTATGGAAGACAAAGGAGAGAAAGCAGCAAGGCATGCATCAGTGAAATATTGAAGCAGAAATTAAAACAGCCAAGCATCAAAACCTGGTCTTTTGGCTTCCTGCTACCCTGCTCCTGCAGGATAAGTCCCACCCCAGGTGCAGCATGGGCCGGACCCTCTCCCACACCCTCGGGCCACCCCCCCCACTCCGCCGTACCTCCCCAGCCCTCGTGCCAAGTAGGAATTTCTGCCGAATTTCGGGAACCCCCAGACCCAGTCCTAGCCCAGGTCCGGTGAGTGTGTGGAGAGCTTCGTGCTAACCTGCACCGGCCAGACCAGTCCCAGCCCATGCGCAGCGTGGGCCAGACCCTGTTACACCCCCTCGGGCCACCCCCCACCATTCCACCATACTTCCCCTACCCCTCCCTCCGAGTAGGAATTTCTGATAACTTCTGGGAGCCCCCAGACCCAGTCCTGGCCCAGGTCCAGTGAGTGTGTGGAGAGCTTCCTGCTACCCTGCGCCAGCGGGATCAGTCCCAGCCCAGGCGCAGCATGGGCCGGACCCACGCCCACCACCTCAGGCTGCCCCCCACCACTCCGCCGTACCTCCCCCACACCTCCCGCCAAGTA
>NW_004524747.1:673346-691226 GCF_000260255.1 Octodon degus
TCTGCATCTTGTACAGCAATTAATCACTAAGAAGGGTATATGCAGTGTATTATTTGTTGAAACTGTACTCTCGATTTGATGTGAAACTGTCTCATTGCTATATGTTTATCAGTAAAACTTTGAAAATAAAAAAAAATCTGCCCTTTTTATGCCATTATATTCAATCCAGTTTTACAATAGGTAGCATTCACACCCAGATTTGAGCATTCTTAATCCTAGCATTACTCTTTGAGTAAATCTCATCATCACATCCTAAATCTTAGCATCACACACTGTAGATTCAGACACCTGTGAAAAGCTCTGCCTATGCCTGCATGAGGCTATTGTGGGACTGTAGATACAAGCCAAAAACACATAAACACTAACATGGTAAATTATAGATAAAAATGTATATACTATCACAGTCTGCTTTTTAAAAATCAGCCAATACTTGTGGAAGAATAAATGGCATTCTTTATCATTTGGTAGCAAGAATATATATAAATACAGTGGAAAGGATTCAGACCCATTGCTTGCGTGCTATTAATATAAAAGCAAAGTGGACACAAGATAAAGATAAAAACAAAACAAACATGGTAAATATATTGATAGATAAAAATGGTAAAGTGTTGAAGACACAGGTTTATGCAAGTACTTTCCAAGGCTAGCCACAGTTCCAGAAAAATATTACCAATAATTAACAAATGGTAATGAAATTTTTGTATGGAAAAAAACTGAAGAGTGAAATGATAACTCATAATGGGAATGATAAATAGCCAACTCCTCAGAGAGAATACTAATTGAAAGAATATAGAGAGAACACAATATTAGATTTCCAAAATAAAAAAAAAACTTCAAATGAAAATAGGCAATTGAAATGAATAGACCTTTCTCAAAAGAAGAACTGAAAATCAATAAGTACATAAAATTATTTGTTATACTTGCTTATTAGAAAAAGGCAAATCATTAACCCTGAGATTCCATTGCAGCATACTAAACTGTTTGTCATGAAAGAACTAAACTCAATAAAACTAGCAAACTTTGAGGAAAAAGATACAATTCTACAATGTTTGTGGAATGTTAAGATAGTATAATCACTGTAGAATTAAGTCCATAAATTCTTCAAATTTTAAAAATAGAAATTCCACTTTATCCAGTTAAGTCACTCCTGTATAATTTCCTGAAAGATTTAGAGTGATAATATTATAGTGACACATGCATAACCCTATTCATATTAGCAAGACAGTCTATAATACCTAAATTATGGAAAGAATTTATTCAGTTGTATTCATCTGCCTGTTGACAGATAAATGAATAAAATGTGCTATATCCAGAGAGCCAGATTTTTTTTCAGCCATAAAGGAAGATAAATTTCAGTCATTTGTATAAACATAGATTCATCTTGAGATCATAACACTGAATAAAATATCAGATAAAAGGTTAAATATTAAATGTTTTATACAAAAAACCAAACGTATAAGTAATTTGCACAGCAAAATGAAAGACAGGTAGTAAGAAACAAAGATTCAGGCTTTCTGGAGATGGTAAAGTTTTGTGAAGAATAGGGTGGAGGTGATCACAGGATGGAGATGAACAAAAATGATAAAGATGTGACGTGTACATGTTCCAATTGTCAAGCATATACTGTTGATAAAAATAAATATTATTTTGCAGTACTTCAAATGGAAAACTCGAGGAGAATTTAAAATGTTTCCTTTCATTGTAGAATATGTTTTTTGGCTTCTATAGAAGTTGTTAGTTGCATTTATTAGCACTAACATGCAAAAGTTTGTGCTTAGGGAAAGATACATCAATAGCCATTGTATTCTTATATCATACTAGTATAAACTATCTCTCTCTCTCTCTCTCTCTCTCTCTCTCTCTCTCTCTCTCTCTCTCTCTCTCTTTTTGCGAAACCGGGGATTGAACTCAGGCCCTTATGCTTGCCAGGGAAGTGCTTATTCCACTGAGCCATCTTCCTGGCCCATAGTATAAACTATCTTGGGCCAGCCATAGAGCTCAGTGGATTGAAGGGCCTGCTTAGGCAGATGCAGGGAATATGTTTCTATCCTTGGTTCTGCCTGCCTGCCCAGCCCCCACCCCGAGCACTCAGAAAGGGCGATTGAGACTGGGCATTCTGACATACCCCTGCAATCCCAGCACTTGAGAGGCTGAAAACATGAGGATCACTACAAGTCCGATCTGTGTAGTGATATCCTATAGACCTGTACTAAACACAAAAAATAAATTATCTTTCCTCTAAGTAGAATATATGTAATTTATTTTAAAATAGCAATCTGTAGGCATTCCTTTTTTATAAATGACATATTCGAACATATATAGATTTTACCATGAAGTTAACATTTTTCTTCTCAATATTTTCAAAATATAAACTGTTCTTTCAAAAAGAACATTTGACTCTTTGCTAAAGTTTCAGTTTTTATGACTTTCATGAGAATATTTATTAATCCCATGAGTTCTTATTCATTTTCCTAAGATCACCTTCCTCATAAAAGTGAAAATGTTGGGCTAGGTGGTCTAAGAGCCTGCCTGGCAAGTACAAGGCCTGGAGTTCAACCCTGGTACCACATGCTGTGTAGGCTTCAGATCTCCTGAAGCTCAGCAATGGCCAGTGAAACTGGCTGTGATGGACAATGCCTGTAATCCCAATTCTGGGGACTCTGAGAGAGGAGGATCACTATGAACCTGAACTGCATAGTTAGACCCTGTACCAAATAGATAGATAGATAGATAGATAGATAGATAGATAGATAGAAGATTGAAAAAAGAAGTGAAAATGTTTTTTGCACCACTCAGGAAAATTTTAACCTCAAAGGTTTGTGTATTAATTTTGTTCTTATATGTGAAGAATCTTTTAAGCCTTCTAGTATGAACATTAAAGAAGTGTCACTAAACACATTCCTGTTTTAGAACCATAGCAAAATAAGCATGGAGGCATTTTCAGCTTTTCAAACCTGAGAAAAAATTTTTTTCCTTTTTTGAAGTTTAGGGTGATTTATTTGAAGAAGCACTTAGGAGAAAAGAGGACAAAGATTTAATACACATCATGAGATTCTGAATTACATACCTCACTATATCTTTGTAAACCAAATTTTGACATAATTGGTGCAGCTGGAATCCTTCCCAGAAGCATAAAAGTATCCACAATGTGGGTAGAATTGAACTGTAAATGCTAAATCTTGTCAGTCATTTTAGACTGTTAATTCCACCACATGCAAATATGTTTCCAAGAAAAAAGTGAAAGGAAAAGTTCCATTAAGGATGTTAAGTGTATCAAATAGCACTGTTTCGTACCTACTACCGCAGCTGACTGTTAAACACAGGGAGTTTCAAAGGAAGCACATACTTTGTATTCATGAAGTTATAATTGTGGATGATTGTGTTGTTATATTCCCAGTTGTTTCCAAAAGAAAGACTGAAGCCACATTTACGTATGGCCATCATATCACCACCAACTCAATAGTGTTTACTAGGAATATGTATCAGGAAGACAATCATGTTTTGTAAAAAAAAAAACTGAAATAGACAAATAAATCTTGTATATGATGAACTCATGCAGAAATCAAATCCACCTAAACTTGTCTTTTGCTGTTGGCAAATGGGATTGCACTTCAACAAGTTCAAATTTTAGAAATACTGCCAACTAAAATTCTATTACTTTGTAAGTGACTTCACCACTTGTCAATATATATTTTGTTCTGACCATTTTGAAAGATCACTGCACTAAATCTCTTCACTCTTTTATGAAATGTGTCCAATAGATTCATGTATATGCTCAATAATAATATTAACTTAGCATCCCATTATTCTTAAAGATACTTCTGATAAAACTCTTATGGCAGCTGAAAAATCTATTTATGGCACTCATATATTATATAATATATTTTATACAGTGTATTTGTTCTCTACTATCTCTGTATTGGAGTGCTCCTTTTCTGATCTCTGATCTAGACAATTCATGCATGAAGACTTAGAATATTTTATCCAGCAGTAAGAAATACAACTATCTACTTCCACAGAGAATCTGTCAATTTAAAGAAATTTGGCCCTGACTGGATTTACTAACCCATAGAACTTAGAGATTTCCAATGACATAAAACATTCGTAAAGACTTATTTTGACTATATTGAGGATCCTCCAATATTTTCCCACAGATGATATATTTGTAGAACTTATCAAAGCCTCAGTTTCATTTTCTCACATGCAGAATTCTACATCAAACACTGCATATAACTTTTGATTATGTATTTCTGATCAAACAATATCATTCTATCCTATGTGTATGTATAAAGTTTACTGTGTACAATTTCACTTTGATAACCTTTATATTATATTTAAATGATTGTTTAAGCTCAGTCCTGTTAATCATTGTCTCACCATAAATGCAACTACTTCATTCTTGGCAAAAGAAATGAAATAGTATACATAATTTCTATCATGGATATATACTGATTAGGTATCCACTCGGAATCATCCTAATTTGTGCCTTAAATTACTTCTGCTCTCATTTACTAATAACAAAGAATGGTTTTTAATATCAGTCAGAGTTTGTCAGCTATCAAAACTCTTTCTTCCACTACTCTAACATGACTTCCAAACTAATTTTCTAGTCATGTTATTTCCCTCAAATCTATTTTCCAAATCACTGCCAAATTCACTCATTTCAAGCACCAGTTGCAACTTGTAATCCTGTCTGTGCAAGTCCCAATAAAATTATCCAATTGTGTAATGAATCAAATCCAAAGTGTCATCATTTCAAAATTTGAGCCACCATATTTGAACACAACACTCCTCTAAATTAGCCACCAATATTGGCCTTTATTTCTGGCAAGACCAATCCATTTGTTATCCTATTTCCTTTCCCAGATGTCATGACATATTTTGTAACAGAAAATCCAAGACAAATTTTATCACAAGACCAAAACAATCAAAGATTATTTGTCATTTAACTACATAACAATAGCAATGTGATGAGGAAATAAAAATAAATGGAAGGGGAAAAAGGGAATAATTAAGACATTTTATATGTGAATATCAGATTCCCATTATGAATATATATTCTGCAAATATATATTAACAAAAATATAGTTTTCAGAAAGAAAAAATATACTTGCAAAAATAATAACTAACACTGATGCAGCTGTACTTACAGATTTAATTATTTTGCCTTTTCAAAATGTATATGTTGAAATCTTAATGCCCAATGTGATACTGAGAGGTGGAAATTTTAGGAAGTAATTAGCTTATGAAAGTGTCATCCTCCTGAAATATAATTTGCAAGAATACATGGAAACTTGCTCATTCCTCTCCTTCCTGTTTACTAGTTGAAGACAAAAATTGGTCATTTACAAAATGAAAGAGGATCCATACCTGACTCTGTCCTCCAATGTTTCTGTATTGAACTACCTAGCCTCCAGAATTATGAGAAATAATTTTTTGCCATTTAAGTCAACTAAATTAAGACATTTTTTCACAAATCTGGAAAAAATGAAACTGTTATTTTCAGGAGAGACTCCAATGTGGTAGTTTTAAAATTATCTTTATAGGGAAGCACTGGGGACTCAGCAATCAGCTTTGCCAGAAAAATCCAGGTGTGTGACCCACTCTACTATACTGGAGGAAGAACCTGAGACTAGGCAAACCAAGTTTGCCAGAGAAACACAGGTGCCTGATCCATTCCCCTGCATGGTAAGAAGTGCCAAGGATCAGGCAACAGGGTTGGCCAGAGTAAATTAGCATAAGTCAACTCTAAAAAGGGGAAACAGTTTGCATAAAACACCAAATTTATGAATGATTTCATTATATTTCTATAAAATTTTCTCCTATGGTCCAAAGTACAAAATCAATAATTACCACAGTGTGTCAATTTTGAAATTTTGTTTGATGATTTCATCACTACTAATGGTGCAACTGCAGCTAAGATGTCATATATGGTATAATCAATAGTTGTCCCTTGCATAACAGCACTGGAAGTGTTGGGGTAATAAACTTATTCCAGCCCTATACCAAAAGACTGAGGACAGAGCCAAGAAACAAAATAAATATCCCACTTTTAATTAACTGGGAAGGTGTGATATTTAGACAAACACAAACCAAGTAACTCTCACTCACAGAAGATATCCCTGAAGAACAGACTTCCTACAGAGGCCTTGATACTAGTTATATAACTGCCAGCTACCAAAACTGACAAGTATCATCACAAAAACTAACATAAAAATTCATTTTGAAAAACAAAATGTCAAAAAGAAGGAGCAAAATGCAATCATAGGCCTCAAACCAAAACAGAACAGGTCATGTATATATAAATATGCAAGAAATTGAAAGACACACACCAGAAATTTCTGAAATGAGAGCAACTGAAAGTAAACAAACAGCTCCAGGATGCTGTACACAAAAATCAGATTATAGATTATCTCTCAGATAAAAAGGAAATAAACATAATGAAAGAATTGATAGGCCTATCTAAATAAGGCATGAATAAAAATAGAGGAACATATAAAAATGATGGAAACTTTGAATGAATTACATAAGAAAGAATTAAAATGCATGAAATAGTTTCACAGAAATTTCCGGGAAATTAAAATTTCAATTGAAAGCTGGCAAAACTGCTTCAGTGAAAATGAAGATAGATTTTTTAGACCTTGAAGAAAGTATTATAGGTATTGAACTTGACAGTAAAGATCTCTAAAAAATAACTAGGAACCAGGGAATAATAATTTCACAGCTACAAGACAATACAAAGAAGAACTGTATAAGATTTGTCAAAGAAAAAGCAGGAGTCACAAAATATTACATGAAGAGACATTTTGCAGAGGTAACAGCAGGTAATTGCCCAAGCATGTGAAAAGAGTCTGACACACAGGAAGTGAGGCATATAGAATTTCAATTAGCCTTAATCAACACAAAGCTATACCTGATCATATAAAATCCCAGAAATTTACTACAAGAACAAATTATTAAAACCAGTTAGAGAAAAGAACCTGATCACCTATAAGGGAAAATCTATCAGAATCTTGGCAGACTTCTTAACACAAACTATCAAATAAAGAAGAGTTTGTAGTGAAGTATTCCAAGGCCTGAAAGAAAACATCTTCCAACACAGATTGATATACCATGCAAAACTATCTTTAAAAATTAATGGAGAAATAAAATACTTTATGACAAAAAAGAGCTGAAAAAACATGGGATGACTAAACCAACCATACAAAGTTCACAGAAACTGAGAACTTTAACTAACAATAAATAAGGAGAGATAAACAAGCTTACTCAGGAATTGTGAGGTGAAAACTTCAAGAGGAAGAGATAACAATCATAAATATATATGCGTTAAACATTAATCAGTGAAATATATAAAAAATAATCAAACTTTAGCCCTTGTGTTTGTCAGGCAAGCACTTCTGACACCGAGCTATATCCCCACCATTACAAATATTAATACACCTGAAAAATCCAATCACCAATAACACAATTGTGTTGGGTACCATATCATCACATTCTCACAAAGATATAGATCAAGTAGAAAAGAAAATCAGAAACAAATAACAAAACTGAAAAAAAACCTGTGAACAAATGGACTTAGCAATTCATTACACGGTGTTCCATTCCACAACAGAATATACCTTCTTTTCAGATGCACATGGGCCATTCTCTAAAATAAACCACATATAACCCATAGAACATGCTTAAGTAAATGCAAAGAATTTAAAATTCACCCATACATATTATCAGACCATAGTACAATGAAACTGGAAATTATTGCCAAGAGAAACAAAAATACCTCCATAAATATATGAACTTAAATAATAAGTTAAACAATAAGTGTAATCAAATGAAAATGCAAGCACAATTTATAAGAGACAATGTTGATGGTCAGACAGATAGTGAGGTTAAGCTTAACAGTCTAAGATGTATGGTAATAACAATAAGCTTGTCTTCTGGATGGGTAACAACCAAAGTTTTCACATCAAAATTAGAGAAAAAGGAAAGCCAATATTTTGGCCCTACCTTTCCAAGATAAATTAAGACTCAGGACATATGAGAACTTGAACTGTAACGTCATACAACTACATAGTGTCTCAAATTTTCTGATCAAGGAGATTATGGGGTCAAAGAGGAAAGTGATCGATGATATAGAGTGTACGTAAGGAGAGTCACATGGAGAGAAAATATTCTCTCAGACTTTCACAGAGAGCACATTGGCCAAACAATAGCTGTGACTCATCCACATGACTGACACTGACAAAGGTTCTACAATCTGAGGTATAGGATCTCAGGATAAATCCTGAGTGGATTTCACTGACCTTATGAGATCCAAAAGCTACAACTCTTGTTGCATAGGTCCTGCTTTACCTTGGTCTTAACCATCCAGCAGAAAAATATAGAAACAAAATATAAGAAGTAAAGCCACGCTGTTATGTTGAGTTGTAGGGGACTCAGGTCAACAATTTCTGACATTGCCGGTCAAGCGGAAGACCCAATACTATTATGGACATTTGCACTCTTTTAGAATATTTTGCTGAGTTTACACACCTAAAAGATTCAAATAATAGAACTTAACAAAAAAAGGGGATACAGATGAATATCCATTTTGTATCTGTGTAATCAAATTGGTTAGGATAGATATATAGTTACATTCTCTTAATGAATACAGGGATTTTTTCTAATGTTGTTTGTAAGTAGGATATCATGTCCACATCTTGTACAGCAATTAACCCCTAGGAAGAATGCATGCAATGTGTTAATTATTGAAACTGTCCTAACAATTTGGTTTGAAACTGTCTCATTGCTATTTGTTTCTCAATAAAATTATGGAAGAAAAAAAAGAAAACAATCAACGAACCAGGCCCATGAGGGAAATTTATAGCAGTGAACTCCCTCATCAGTAAAACAGAATGAGAACAATTAAATAACTGAACATGTCATTTCAAACTTATAAAAAAATAAGAGCAAATCAAGTGCCAAGCCCAAAGACAGGAGGAAATTATTAAGATCAGAGCAGAATATAAGTTAATACAGTTGAAGAAAATAATAGAAAAATTGATGAATCAAAGTATTAGTTCTTAGAAAGAATAAATAAAATTGATAAGTGCTGACCCAACCTTATTTTAAAAAAAAATAAAAAAACCCAAATTCATACACTAAGAAATTATCACACTGAAATCACTATAGATGTGTTGAAATTCAGAAGATCAACAATATATACTTAAAAAATCTTTATGTTCATAGCTTTAGAAACATACAAAGAACAGGTAGATTCCTAGATGGCATGGGGGAAAAGGGAAAAGAAATAAGGGAAGAAAAGTAAAAGTATGTAAAAATACAGAAGATGGATAAGACAGTTGTACTACTGATTTCTATTACTTCATTAAAATAAACAATGTTCATATTGTTCGAACAAATTTGCATGCCCATAACCATTAAACTGAGCAACTACTTTGAAGATAAGTATATGAAATATAATAACAATTGTTGATTTCCTATTCTTGTTTTGAAACTCTATCATTTTAATGCTTTTTTCTCTTTTCAAAATAAAAAATCTATATCTATATAACCAACCTCCATTTCTATCAGTTGCATTCTGTCTACTACTGCTTGTAAAATAAGTTCCATGTGCATCTTAAGAGCAAGGATGGTGTGAAAATAATTTTATCTGTTTTGTGTTAAGAGCAGGAATAATGAAAAACTTTTTAGGCAGAGGAAGTAAAACTTCAAGGAACACTAGATATAAGACGTGGAAAATTCAGAAAATGGCAAGACATCCACTCTACCTGAGAAGAAGAGAGTAGACAGCTGAAAAGAGTGCTATAAAGGAGTACTGAGAGTACATAAAGGAGTACTGAAGCTACAGTATTAGAAACCTTGAAAATTATGAAGGAAGTGCCATGACTAAAAGGAAAATGAAGCTGGACATAATAAAACCCATCTATAAACTCAGCAGTCTGGGCATCTCAGGTTAGAGTGTTTGGGAATACAAAATCATATAGCTCAGTTTGGTAACTGTCACAAAATTTAAAACAAAAAATAAAGCAGGAAAATCTCATATGTAAATCAGCATTTAAAAAATATTTCTCCAATAGCAATGTGAGCAAAAGTTTAAGAACTTTGTACACAGAGAAACTTTAAGAATCCTTCTCAAATTCAAGGAGCCTACTCCAACTTACTCTCTTCTCCAACAATTGACTTGGGTTAGTCATCAAGAACAATCTTCTTGAGTTGGTTTGGGCCCTGCCAGACAAGAATTCCACAGTGGAGTAGCCAAATCAGTTTCAAACTGGCCAGAGAGTAACTCCACAGCACAGCATTCAGTAGAAAAAAGCCAAGCAAAGCAGTGAAACCCAAGACATGGCCAGTTGGACGAATTTTAGCTGTGTATATCCAGATAATAGTAAGCTGAGGCACATTTCTAAACCTAGACCTATGAGAGTATTCTGACTCTCAAGAGGGAGAGGTGGTATCAGGTAACTGGGAAGAACTAATCTGCCTGGAAAACTCTAGGTACATCACCCAGAGGTGACCTGATGGAACTTAGATGAACAAATTTAACTATCAATTCCCAATTTAATATCTGCTTAGCTATATATGCATAATGTTTGTTCTTATGGTTTAAAATATAAACCCATTAGATACAAAAGTCTGTCAATTTCTAAATATCATTACCCATTATTAGTATTACAAATAATACTGTAAACAGAAAACTGCAACTGCCTTAACAACATGATCCTACCTGGATAATAATATCAATAGGTACTTAGGGAAAAACTGAACCAAAGCTCTACATCAAGTGTCAGAGAAGAGTGCTATACAAAATGACAAAGAGAAAAAGAAAATTCTTTCTCTGGCACCGAGCCCAAACCACAACAAATGCAAGAGACACTAGAAAAGAATAAATGGAAAGTCACACACAAGAAAAATCTGAAATAATAACATCTGAAGTAAAGAAACAACAGCAGAAAGATATAGAGGAAATCAGATCACAAATAAACTCTAAAGTAAAAAAAAAAGAAATAACTATAATGAAAGAATTACTAAGTGGTTCTAAGAAAGACACTGATTAAAAAAAGAGAATAGAAAAATGATGTAAACTTTCAATTAGCAATAGCGAAAACTATAATGCACGAAGCAGATTCAAAGAGATATTCAAGAGATTAAAAACTTAATTATTAAAAACTCAATTAAAAGTTGGCAAAAGCATCAGAATGAAAGTAAAGATAGACTTTCGGACGTAGAGGATAACATTTCAGCTAGTGAAAAGTTAAGGAAAGATCTCCTAAAAACGATCAGGATATAGGAAATAATATTTCAAAATCTTCAAGTTGATGCACAAGCAGGGGAGATGGCTCAGTGTTATAAGTGCTTCCCTGGCAAGCGCAAGGGTCTGAGTTCAATTCCCAGATCTGCAAAAAAAAAAAAAAAATGATACAAAGATGAACAACATAAAACTAATAGGCATCAAGGAGACGCAAAGAGTCAACACAAACAATATAAATAGAATAGAGACAGAAGTAATAGCAGAAAATTTCTGAAACTATGGGGTAACAATCTGATATTCAGATAGCCAAGGCATATATAAGCCCAAATAACACCAACCTAATTTAGTATTTTTTATTTTTTTGCATATATATTTTTCATTTTAATTTTTGCCATAATTTTATTGAGAAACAAATAGCAAAGAGACAGTATCAAACCAAACTGGTAGGACAGTTTCAATAATTAACACATTGCATACATTCTTCCTAGGGGTTAATTGCTGTAAAAGATGCGGACATAATATCCTATTTACACACACCATTAGAACAAATCCCTCTGTTCATTAAGAGAATGTAACTATATATCTATCATAACCATTTTGAATACAAAGATACAAAATGGACATTCATCTATATCCCCCTTTTTTTGTTAAGTTCCATTATTTGAATCTTATAGGTGTGAAAACTCAGCAAAATATTCTAAAAGAGTGCAGTAGTACATAATAATATTGGGTCTTCTGCTTGACTGGCAATGTCAGAAATTGTTGATCTGTGTCCCCTACAGCTCACCATAACAGCATGGCTTTATTTCTTATACTTCGTTTTTATACTTTTCTGCTGGATGGTTAAGACCAAGGAAAAGCAGGAACTATGCAACAAGAGTTGTAGCTTTTGGATCTGATAAGGTCAGTGAAATCTCCTCAGGATTTATCCTGAAGTCCTGTACCTCAGATTGTAGAACCTTTGTCAGTGTAAGCCATGTGGATTAGTCACAGCCATTGCTTGGCCAATGTACTCTCAGTGAAAGTCTGAGAGAATGTTTTCTCTCCATGTGACTCACCTTAGGCACACTCTACATCATCACTCACTTTCCTCTTTGGCCCCATAATCTCCTTGATCAGAAAATTTGGGACACTACTGAGTTATATGATGTTACAGTACAAGTTCTCATATGTCCTGAGTCTTAATTGACCTTGGAAGGCTAGGGCCAAAATATTGGCTTTCCTTGCGGCCCTTTTTCTCTAATTTTCGTATGCAAACTTTGGTTGTTACCCATCCAGAAGACAAGCTTATGGTGATTACCAAACAACCTAGGCGGTTAAGCTTATCCTCACTAGCTGTCTCATTATCAAACATCTTAGGCATAACATGCAACAGGTTTTTTTCATTAAGTATTGATATGTTGAACTTTAAGTCCCTACAGAATATGATGAATAAACATTTAAAAATTAGAATATATTTTAAAAATAGGCAAAAAGAATTATATAATTGTCATGTTTACACATAAGTCCAGAAATCTAATCTTATACAACCTTGAAGGAGGACAGTCCCACAGCATTCCTTTTCTTTTCTCTTGCCTTCATTCACCACCGCCTTCTTTTTGAACAATCATCTATCCGAGAGACAGCACAGCAGCAACCTGCATTTCATGAGAAGCATCCCGTATTCAGAAGACCAAAATGAAAAGCACTCCAACCATGAAACTACTATTAGAAATTACCATCTGCAGTGCAGTTCCTTATTTCACAGATATCAGTATATGTAGTTGATCTGGGTGAGAATCTTTCCAATTAACTGCTAGATTCAAAATCTTCTGGAGATTCTCAGGATCATTGCCTTGCCCATCTTCTACATATAACTGTATGGCTTGTCATTGTCATGTTTCCTAGCTCTTCTCCTTCCCTTCTCTTAATTAGTTAGTCCTCAAGTTCCTGCTATCTTTTTACTTGTATTATACCTTTCTATTTGTATTTCTTCTTTTGAGTTCTTATATTATGGAAACTATATGATATTTCCACATGTGTGTCTCGCTTATTTCACTTATGAGTATATTTTCAAGTGGCATCCACTTCAATATAAAAGCTTAACATTTATCATTCTTTGCAGCTCAGTAATACTCCATTGTGTAAAATTACCACATTTTTAACCATTCCTCAACACTAACCTAATTTAAACTACTCTCAGACATATAATAATCATGTTCCCAGAAATTCAGCTCAAGAAAACTATACTAAAAGCTACTAGAGAAAAGAAACAGATCACATTTAAAGGAAAATTCACAGAATAACAGAAGATTTCTCTTCTTAAACCATGAAATCAAGAAGAGCACAGAGCAATGTACTTCAAATCTTTCAAGAAAACAAATTCCAACCTCCACTTATCTACCCTGGAAAACTCTAAAGTTTAAGGAAGAAGTGAAATACTTTCATGACAAAGAACAACTGGAGAAATTCATGGTGACCAAAGCAACCCTACAGAGACTACTAAAAGTTATTCTAGAGAGGGATAAAAATGAACACAATTCCATGAATGACAATAGAAAGAAGCCACCAAACAGGGAAAACTGTTAAACGCAGGAGAAAATAGATAACCAACAGCAAGTAAATAACATGTCAAAGATAAAGAAATACATCTCAGTTATAACCATCAATGGGAACAGACTCAATTCACCAATTAAAAGAAATAAACTGTCAGAGTGGATTAGGAAGCAAAATTCAATAATATAAGGTAAACAAAAAACACACTTAACTCATAAAGAAATTCACAAGCTGAAAATCAAACAATGGAAAGCAATACTACATGCCCCATGAACACAGGAAAATGCAGAGGTAGCAATCCTGTTCACATACAATCTAAACTACAAACCAGTAATTATCAAATGAAATATACAGGGCCAGTACATACAGCTTCAGTGAAAAATATAAGAGCAAGAAGTAACAATCATAAATATGTATGCACCAAACACAGGACCACCCAACTCTGTAAGACAAATCATAATGGACATGAAAAATCTAATATTCAGTACCACCGTCAAAACAGGAGACCTTAACGCTCCCTTATCCCAAAAACATAGCTCAAGCAGACAAAAAACTAGCAAAGATTTAGCAGAACTGAATGAGAACTTTAAAAATTATACTTGGTGAAAATATACACAGTGTTCCACCCAACCACATTAGAATAAACATTCTTTTCAACTGCACGTCTGCAGGTGGCACGTTTTCTTAAAAGACCACATACTAGTCCATAGGTCATGCTTAAGTATATGCAAGAAAACGGAAATTATCCCATGCATATTATCTGACCACAGTGCTATGAAATGACATAAACAACAAAAGAAACCACAAAAACCTTATAAATACATGGGAATTAAACAACACACTCCTCAGCAACCAATGGGTTACAGACGAAATTAAACAACATCTGCAATTCAAAGAAAATTCAAGCAAAATTTGTGGGATGCAATGAAAGCAGTGTTTAGAGGGAAATTTATACCTGTGAATGCACACATTGTGAAAACAGAACAGGAAAAAATAAATACCCTAATGTTGCATCTCAGGCTTCTGGAAAAGAAGAGCAATCCATGCCAAAAGCCTAAAGAAATGAGGGAATTATTAAGATTAGAGCAGAAATTAACACAATAGAGACAAAGAAAACAATAGAATGAATTAACAAATCCAAAAGCTGGTTCTTTGAAAGATTAAATAACATTGATAGGTCCCTACCTAACCTCATCAGAAGTAGGAAAGAAAAAGACTACAATTCCAGCAATAAGGAATGAAAGGCATGAAATCACTACAGATCCTATGGAAATTTTGAAGGTCATCAATGGCTACTTTGAAAATCTGTACTATCATATAATAGAAGACACTGAAGAAATGGACAGATTCCTAGGAAGGAATAAATTACCAAAATTGAATCAAGAAGATATAAGTACTCTCAATATCCCAATATCAGCAAATAAAATTGAAAATGTAATAAAAGAAAAACTTACCATCAAAGAAAATTTCATGTCCTGCTTTATTGAGAGCTGAATTCTATGAGAAATTTGAAGAAGATATAATCCCAATACTCCTCAAACTCTTCAATGAAATTAAAAGGAAAACAATACTCCCAAAATCATTCATAGAAGCTAGGTACTATAGTGGTACAAAAAAACAGAGAAAGATTCAACCAAAAAAGAGAATTACAGGCCAATACCTCATAAATTCAGATACAAACATCCTCAAAAAATCCAAGGAAATAGAATACAGGAAATCATTCAAGAAGATTATACACCATGACCAGGTAGGATTCATTCCGAGAATGAAAGAAGTGCTCAACATTCGTAAGCCTATAGCTATAATATGCTACATCAATAAAGCTAAATCCAAAAACCACATGATCATCTCAATTCATGCCAAAATGGCATTTGACAAAGTAAGATAGTTTACAAAATATATTTATGATGCTATAAATTGAAGGTTTCCTGAAGGCTCATTCATTAAAGATTTATTCACCAATTAAAGCATTAACTTCTTCTTCTCTGTTTTGCATTCTTTATTTCTTATATATTTCTTTCTTTCTTTCTTTCTGTCCTTTTTTTTTTTCTATTTCTATGGAACCGGGAATTGAACTCAGGCCCTTGCACTTGCCAGGCAAGTGCTTACTCTACTGAGCTATCTCCCTGTTCTTTAATCCCAGCATTGCCTTCTAGATATAGCCACAACCCAAAAGCTCCACATAGGTTCACATCTCAACACAATCTATAACAGACCACTGCAAGGCAGGCAGGGAATGGTGAAAGATCTAGCAGAGGAAAGCTGCACACTTCATTAGTTTTTTGAATAAAACACGTGGCACAAATAGTGTAAGGAAGGAGATTTATTTTGATTTGTGTTTCAGTCCATGAGTGGCTGGCTTCAAGGCAGGACAGCATGACAGAGTGCCATGGTAGACAAGAGCAATTCACATCATGTATACCAGGAAGCTGAGAGCTAAGAAAAGAACTAGGGAGGGAGATACACAGTTCCAGAGAAAACCTCCAATAATACAACTCCAAATACATGCCACTTCCACATCACATTCAGGAGTTGAACTCACTGGGATAAATCATAAGGCCAGCATGTATCAATATTTTCCAAAGGCTCCAAATTTGAATATGTGTGAGTTTGGGGGCACATTGTAAATCTAAAATGTGACAATATAAATGTATTCTTGGGGGAAAATAGGGATCCACAATTCTTTCTCTCTTACTCCTACGAGCTATGAAGTAAGCAGTTTGTTATACCATGTTCTTCCATCTATGTTATACTGCCTTCTCAAAGGCCCAAAAGATGAGAGCAATTTTATTATAAAATTAAATCCCTGATTATGAGCAGAAATAAACATTTCCTGTATTTTATTTGATGCTAGAGTCTGGTTTTTGAAGCATCCTCCAAAGTTGTGTTTTGAAGCTTGATTACCTGTTGATGAACTATTTGGAAAATAACTATATCATGAGCACACACCTCAATTAAGTAGATTAATTTATTTATCACATCATATTTTGATAACAATATTGAGATCTGATGCAAAAAGGACATGAGGCCAAGTTGGAGACAGTGTATTATTGAAGTACATATGTGGAAATATCTCTTGTCTCAGGAACTCGTCCCTCGATTTCTGACATTTAGTCTCTCTTCTCTTCATCTACCATGAGATGCATAGCCTTCACTCACACACAATTCTACCATGAAGTTTCTGTTTTTCTGCAAGTATAATTTTTAAAAAACAAAAATAAAAACAAAACAAACAAACAAACAAAAAGTCATCCATGGACTATAAGCTGTAAAACTATGAGCCAAAATTTAAAATTCCTCCTTTCATTTTTTATCAATAATTCAATCATAGCAATGAAAAATAATCATCAGTGTTGATGATCTCATACATTTTGTTATAAATATAGAATGATAATGGACACAGAAGGCTAAAACAGTGAATAGAGTAATTACAAATAAATAAAATGCAGATTTAACTTAAACCTGTCAAGTAAGTGGCCTGGCAAATATATTCATATACATCTACCTATCCCTTGTGTGCCACAACAGGAACAATCATTGAAGAGTAGTAATAGATGCTTTTGTATACCTACCTAAACATGAAGTCTTGAGAAACTGTGGATACAAAACTGGATAATTTAAGCATAAATCAAATATTAGAAATTAACTTTCTTTAGGTCAGCAAATAATGAAAAACTAGTCTCTTATTTTACTATATTGGCTCTGAAAATGTTCCATTCATACATAGAACTTTCATATCAGGAGAAATATCTGATAGGTCAGATTATTCTTTTACTCCCTCCTTAACAAAAGCCTCCTAAATAGAGTTATTCCAGGAAAAATGCCGGTCATAAAGATTTGAGTAAAGAAATTAGATTCAGGTTTAATCTCTGACATATAATGTAATTGGAAGTTGTCACTTCAATTCTTGTAAGTAAAATTGAAACATGATAGGGAAAAGTAATTTTGATTAATTTCTAGAGGCTTATATGAAATGCCATTAATAATAAAAAATTCTGAGAGCATGAGTTTTTAGGCATATCCACACTAGAGAAATTTGTGACACAAGAATAAGGAAAATGATGAGAAATATTCTACTTGGGCCTATATAGACAGAA
>NW_004524747.1:701697-705226 GCF_000260255.1 Octodon degus
CACCAGGGGGCGGGTCTGGCTGGCATGTGGTGCTGGGGATCGAACCGCGGTCCCTGTGCTTTGCCAAGCTTGTTTCAAGTAGGTGCTTTAGACCACTGAGCCATCTCTCCAGCCCCAGCCACCATATCTTTAACAAAGGGGCCAAACATACTCACTGGAAGAAATATAGCCTCCTTAACAAATGGTGCTGCAAAAATTGGCTCTCTACATGCCCAAAACTCAAACTTGACACAGGTATATCACCATGCAGTAAACTAAAGTCAAAATGCATTAATTATCTAAATATTAAAGCAGAGACACTAAGTCTCCTGGAATAGAAAGTGGAAGGAAATCTTGAAGACATAGGGGTAGGCAAAGAGTTCATGGGCAGAAAACAAATATCACGGGAAACAGGTGAAATAATTAACAACTAGAACCTGCTCTCACTGAGAAGTTTTTCACGTCAAAAGAAATTACCAACAAAGTGAAAAGGCAACCCACAAATTTGGAAAACATCATGACACATAAGTACTCGGACAAAGTTCTGCTCTCTAGAATCTATAAAGAACTAAAAAAAGCTAGGGCCCCAAAATTTAAAGACCCAATCCAGAAATGGGCATCTGAGATGAACACACACTTCTCAGAGAAGAAATTAAACAAGTGAATAAATATATGAAAAAATGCTCCACATCGCTAGCCATTCGTGAAATGCAAATTAAAACTACATTGAGATATCATCTCACCCCAGGAAGAATGGCTATCATAAGGAAATCACCCAACAATAAATGTTGGAGAGGCTGTGGGGAAAAAGGAACCCTTCTCCACTGCTGGTGGGAATGTAGACTCTTGCAACCATTATGGAAATCAGTATGGAGACTCCTTAGAAAAGTTGGACTGGAAATCCCATTTAAACCAGCTATTCCTCTACTGGGAATTTTCACAAAGGATCTGAAAACATCATATCATAGTGATATATGTGTCCCTTGTTTCTAGCAGCACAATTTGTGATAGCCAAATCTTGGAAACAACCAAGATGCCCATCACGTGAGGAGTGGTTGAAAAAGATGTGGTAATTTTACACATGGAGTATTATTCAGCTATTAAGAATGATAAACTCCAAGCCTTTATATTGAAGTGGATGCCACTTGAATATATACTCATAAGTGAAATAAACCAGACACACATGTGTAAATATCATATAATCTCCCTTGTATAAGAACTCAAAAGAAGAAATACAAATAGAAAGGTATAATACAAGTAAAAGGAAAGCAGGATCTCAAGGAGTAACTAACCAAGAGTGGTAAAGGACAAGAACTAGGAAACATGAATAAATCAAGCCATACAGTTATATGTAGAAGATGGGCAAGGCAATGATCCTGCTAATCCTCAGAATTTAATTTAGTCTAGTTGTAAATTGGGAAGATTCTCACCTTGACTGTCTATATATACTGATACCTGTGAACTAAGCAACTGTACTGCAGATAGTAATTTGTAATAGTAGTTTCATGCTTGGAGTTCCTGTCATTCTGGTCTTCTGAATATGGGCTGCTTGTCATGACATGACATTTGCTGCTATGATGTCTCTCAGGTAGATGGTTGTTCAAGAAGAAGGGAGTGGTGAATGAAAGGAAGAGACAGGAAAAGGAATAATTTGGGACTGTCTTGCTTCAAGGTTGTATGTGGTGAGATTTTTGGACTTATATGTACAAAAATAAAAAGTATAATATATGTGTCCAAGTATAAGAAGTATATAATTCTTTATGCCTATTTTTAAAATATATTCTAATTTGTAAATATTTTTTCACCATATTCTGCAGGGACTTAAAGTTCAACATATCAATACTCGATGAAAAATACCTGTTCCATGTTATGCCTAAGATGTTTGATATGCAGACAGATAGTGAGGTTAAGCTTAACAGACTAAGTTGTATGGTAATAACAATAAACTTGTCTTCTCGATGGTTAACAACCTAACTTTTAGGCCAAAATTAGAGAAAAAGAAGGGCTGCAAGGAAAGCCAACACTTTTGCCCTAGCCTTCTAAGTTCAATTAAGACACAGGACATATGAGATCCTGTAGTGTAACGTCATGTAACTCAGTAGTGTCCCAAATTTTCTGATCAAGGAGATTATGGGGTCAAAGAGGAAAGTGATCGATGATGTATACAGCGCCTAAGGAGAGTCACATGGAGAGAAAACCTTCTCTCAGGCTTTCACAGAGAGCACATTTGCCAAGCAATAGAAGTCCACAAATATTTAATGTAATTGTTTTTCATTAGTATATCTTTATCGTCAAATGAATTCATTGTGTGCTCACAATAAATTTTTTCATTAGGTGACCTGGAAGAGCATTCAGAAAGAATTAAATCCTATTTGAATGATATACCAAACAATATAAACATATTTTACAAATTGTACTGGATGTCTTAATAAATTAAGTCACTGCCTAAAAAAAAGAAATTGTTGACTTGAGCCTTTTACACCTCAGCATATTAATATGGCTTTATGTTTTCTACTTTGTTTTTTATACTTTTTTTCTGGATGGTTAAGACCAAGATGAAGCAAGACCTATTTAGCAAGAAATGTAATATTTGGATCATTTTAAACATGATTAGTCTCAATATACCAATTAAAAGACAGACTTTGTAAAATGAATGTATTTTATGGAATGGTGTACTAGATTGGACTCGTAGTGTTCCTCCTTTTTACAGCCTCCCTAGAGCTGTGATTACAGGTGCATGACACGATGCCCAGTGTCAATTGCCTTCTCTGAGTACCCTGGAGGCGGGGCTGGCATGGCAGGCCCAAGGATGGAATCTCCATCCACTGCACCTGCTTGCAGGAAATTTAATCCCCTTCCCGATTTGGTTGGCCCACAATGAATGCAGAAGTACCATTTTTTATATGCTGTAAATGAATCCCACTTTACCTATAAAGTAGACATGGATACAAAATAATGCAAAGTACAGCACAAGTTCTATGTCCTGAGTCCTCACTGACTTTGAAAGGCAAGAGGCAAAATTTTGGCTGTCCTTTCAGCCATTCTTTTTCTCTAATCCTCTAACTCAGTTGTGTCCCAAATTTTCTGATTAAGGAAATTATGGGGCCACAGATGAAAGTGATCAATGATGTAGATGGTACATAAGGAGAGTGACATGGAGAGAAAACATTCTCTCAGGCTTTCACAGAGAGCAAATTAGTCAGGCGATGGCTGTGACTCATTCACATGGCTGAGCCTGAGAAAGGATCTACAAACTGCAACACAAGGCTTTAGGGTAAATCCTAAGGGGATTTG
Source organism: Octodon degus (assembly GCF_000260255.1). NCBI lineage: Eukaryota > Metazoa > Chordata > Mammalia > Rodentia > Octodontidae > Octodon > Octodon degus. The sequence goes on from NW_004524747.1 coordinate 704,971, forward strand.
ACTGAGCTTAGCAAATACAAAAGTTGTATTTCTTGTTTATAGAACTTGCTTTATCTTGTTTTTAGCCAGCTAGCTGAAAAGTGCAAAAACTAATTATAAAATGTAAAGCCATATTAATATGCTGAGGTGTAAAAGGCTCAAGTCAACAATTTCTGACATTGCCAATGCTATGGATAACCCACCACTATTATGGACTACTGGACTATATTGGATCATTTTGCTGAATTCACACACCTACAATATTTAAATGACAATG
>NW_004524747.1:705326-710267 GCF_000260255.1 Octodon degus
ATATGAAGGGAACTAGAGAATCATCCATAATATAGCCTATCCACCTTTACTAGAACTTTGTCACATGAAGGTAAGAGCTTTGCTACCACGCTATCATATCTAGCATCCTATTTCAACTAAAAGAATAATGTATAGGAATTCTTTTGAAGATATGTAGAATTCTGAAGGTCACAGTCTACTCAAATAGGGCTACTAAATTACTATGATTGAAAAATAATATAGAATTTTTCCTTACCCCTTTTTACATTTTACCACCACACAATAAGGCCTTAGTACAATAAAACAAATATAAAACATGTAGACTCATTTTTAGAAGGGCACATAAGGATGTACTACACAAACTGATAAAAGTAATGACACCAGAAGAACTTTAGAACTTTAACATTTCTAGGTGGAATTAATATTAAAGGAAACCAAATTCCTAGCCAGAATTACATAAATCCTTGAACTAGAAGTTTATTTAAGGACAGTTTTTATTTGTCATAGATCTTACCTGCAAAAGAAAAATTAAAAAACATCAAAACAGAAGAATAAAACAAAGAATGAAGATATAAAGCATCCCTTATGTTGAAATTATCAAAATGATATTATAAAATAATAATATTTAATAGGTAAAATAAAAGACTATATGAAGAAATAAGTTGATACCATAGGCAGAGAGACTGTATAATTTTTAAATAGTCAAAGGAAAGCAGAACACGTTCAAAAATGTTAATATGTATTTGATGTGCTTTTTCATAGATTTCACACTGCTGAAGAAAAGAATCAGTGAACTTGTCAATGGAAGCTTCAATGACTTAAATGCAAAGTAAACAAATTATTTTTTGATACCTGGAAGCAAACACAGGAATGCGAGCCTGCAAAGCAGGTCTTGTAACTGAGCTGGTCTGAATCAAATAATTTTGAAAGAGTATAATATCAAGAACTGTGGAACGAAAAAAGTTGTAATATGCCAGTACTGAAAACAGCAAAATTTCTAGAAATATGGAAAGGGAGTCACATAAAATTCTTTAGACACTAAGTCATACATCCAGGGAGGGTTAAATAGCTCAGCAGATTAAAGCGCCTGTTTAGGTAGATGCAAGCGATGGGAGTTTCATCCCTGAGCCTGCCATGCCAGCCCCACCCCTGGAGCTCTCTGAGAAGGTGATAGAGACTGGGCATGGTGGAACTTGTCTGTAATCCCAGCTCTTGGGAGGCCGTAAATAAGCAGATCACAATGAGTCTGATCTATTAGTGAGACCCTGAAGACCCTGTAAACCCTTCCCTAAAATACACACACACACACACACACACACACACACACACACACACACACACGTAGCTGTTCATGGAAGATGAACATGATAATGCCAAGAACTTTGATGGACATAATAAAGGTAAAGCAGCAGAACTGATAGAAGGAAAATAAAGTGCAACATTTGTATTTTATAAATAATGTAAAAGAATTCTACATTATTAAAAGTAATAGAATTTAGATCATTTTAGGAGGTAATAAGATAAATGAATGGCAATAACTATATAAGTCATGGAGGTTTGGAATGCTCTGTTAAAAGAAGCCTGCTGCACAGAAAAAAAAAATGATAGTGTAATTTCATGGTAGAATTGATTAAAGTGACATATTTTGAACTTTAAGACAATGAAAACTTTTTATGTGTTTAACACAAGGTCTATAGGATATCACTACACAGATTGGACTTGTAGTGATCCTCTTATATTCAGCCTCCCAAGCACTGGGATTATTGGCATGCCACCGTGCAGTCTCAATCAATGTCTCTTCCCACCCTGGGACGAGGCCAGCACAGCAAGCTATAATTGAACCCCTGTCTCTGCGCTTGCCATCAGCACACACTTTAGTTTGCTGAGCTATCTGGCTGCCCCTTGAACACATTTTTAAAGTAGTTTAGATGATATTTAGAGAGAGAAAGAAGTTGAATTTATATAAAATTCATAATTAAGATCATACATGGCAGAAAGTAAGGGAAAAAGAAGCAAGACTAAATGCAAGGCATAGAAAGTACACTACAAGAATTCAAGCATCTATAATATTTAGATGCCAATAGAATGCACATCTTTGACAGGACTGAACTGGAGAGGGGGTTACAGAGAAAGGACAATTTTGTATTTTTATATACAGAATAGTTAGGATAGATGTACGGCTGCTTTCATTTGGTTCAGTGAGAGGAAGGATTTGTAGTAGTGTTTGGACAGGATGTCCTGGCTGCTTCTTGTGCTATGGATGACCACTGAGAAGATAACAATATGCAATGTACTAATTATTGAAAATGTCCTATTAATCAGCTTTGAAAGTGTCTCACTGGCATTTGTTTCTCAATAAAATAAAAAATAATTAGTTCTAGATTACAATCTTACCAGAATGGGTTCATGTAACCTCCCCTGTTAAATTTAAAAATGTAGACTAAATAAAATACTTGGAAGAGTTTGAAAAAAAGTAAGTATGTGATAACAATACATAGTGATGCAAATTTATCAAGGTTCATTTTATTTATTTTATTTTAAAGAGTAGAAACAAAGCGAAAGCAAATACAAACACAGAAATAGAGTAACATAAAATACATATGGTATAAATTCTCAGAACAAGAATATCAAATTAACAATGGTTTTTATATTGCATATTTCTATCATCAAATCAGAAGCGCAGATTAACAAGTGCTAGACTGACAAATAATTAAATATTAATGTTTGTTTTCAATAAACTTTATATTTTTCTTCCATTTAAATTTGATTTGTTACTTTATATTAAAAAGTATAATCATAATCAAAAGGAGATTTGAAATGGTTCATATTTAGAGGAACAAGATGAGAGATATTGAATGGTGGCTCTTGTGTTGCACACTGCTGTCATCAATGGAGTTGCTCAAATTGTAGATATAAGCTTATAAAGTTAGTCAAAGTGAAAATTTTAAATGTTAACTACACTTTTCAAGAAACTGTTTCAATTAGTAGTACAATCATTCACCTATCCTTATATACTTGCATATTTACCTCTTATTTTTTTCCTATCGTTTCTCCTATTCCTCATCTTCTTTGTTTGTTCATTATATTCAGTTTCTCTTGATTTACTACATGTATTATAGCTGTCAGATCTTATATATTACTTCAGATACTTACACTAGGGAGACAATATGATATTTACACATGTAGATCTGATTTATTTCAGTTATGATTATAGTCTTTAGTTTTATCCACTTACAATTATCATGACACATGATATCATGTCAACAAACACAATTAGTACAAATCATTCTATTCACTGAATTAAGAGAAAATAGCTATATATATATATATATATATTCTATTTTGAATACAGGGATACAAAACAGTCCTTCATTTGTATCACCTTTTTTTGTTTAGTTTTGTCAGAGATGGGTATTCCATTGTCATTTAAATATTGTAGGTGTGTGAATTCAGCAAAATAATCCAATATAGTCCAATAGTCCATAATAGCGGTGGGTTACCTATAGGACTGGCAAAGTCAGAAGCTGTTGACTACAGTCCCAGTCCTAGCCCAGGGCCGGTGAGTGTGTGGGAGAGCTTCCTGCTACCCTGCGCCGGCAGGACCTACTACTGGTCCCAGCTCAGGCACAGTGTGGGTGAGACCCTCTTCCACCCCCTTGGGATGCCTCCCACCACTCCGCAGCATATCCCCCACCGGGCCCACCGAGTAGGAATTTCTGCCGCGTTCCGGGAACCCCCAGACACAGTCCTAGCCCAGGCCCGCTGAGTGTGTGGGAGAGCTTCCGGCTACCCTGTGCCGGCGGGACCTATTACTAGTCCCATCCAAGGCACACTGTGAGTGAGAAACTCTTCCACCCACTTGGGATGCCCCCCAACACTCCTAAGCACCTACCCCACCCCACCCTCCTAGTAGGAATTTCTGCCACGTTCCGGGAACATGCAGACCCAGTCCTAGCCAAGGCCAGGGGAGTGTGTGGGAGAGCTGTCTCTCCTGCCTACTCCATCTTGTCCCCTGCAGGTTCAGCTCAGACCTGGCATACAGGTCTGGGGTGTAACCCTGCAGCTACAATCTCTGCAGAGAGTGTGGAGGATAGAAGCACCCAGCTAGTCCAGAAGCAGAAGATCTTGCCTCAGGGGCAAAACAAGTTCATCTGCAAGGGCAGCAGCAGGAAGAAGCTGAGCACAGCAGTCAGACCCAAGCCAGGCACAGCTGGATAAATCCAAACTTTGTAGATCAGCACCTGAACTTCAGTACGTGCTAAGATTATAACTACAATGAAGATCTACAACAACGGTCAGAAGACAGTGCTACACAAAATGACGAGAAGGAACAAAATGCAACCTCAGAACCCAATCCCACCTGTAACAAGTGCAGAAGACACTAACACAGAACAAATTGGGAATACACAGCTGAAAGCAATGAATCAATAGCTTCTGAAATTTAAAAAAAAAAAAAAACAGCTGCAGAAAGATATAGAGGAACGTAGATTGGAAAGAAAAAAAGAAATCGCTGAACTAATAACATCTGCAGTAAAGAATCAAATGCAAAAACATATGGAGGAAACCCAATGCTCACCCAGAACAAGTGAGGAGGACACTAGCTTTCCTCAAATGCATGAATTAATAGGGTCAATAGAAAATAAGCAACAGAAGAGAGATATAGAGGAACTCAGAGCGCAATTCTTTTCTGAAATAATAAAAGAATTCTCAGAACTCATAGCAACTGAAGTAAAGAAGCAACTACAGAAACAAAGGGAGGAAAGCCAATCTGAAAAAACACTGCAGTAAAAGAACTTATAATTGCTTCTAAAGAAGACATTGATAAAAAAAATAGAGATTAGAAAAATGACAGATTCCTTGAATGAGCAACACAGGAAAGAAATAGATCGCATGAAGCAGAGTCAAAGAGATATAGAGGAAATTAAAATCTCAATCACAAGCTTGTAAAACTGTTTAAGTGAA
>NW_004524747.1:718837-730648 GCF_000260255.1 Octodon degus
CTACTTTCTCTTAATTCAATGAAGAGAAAGATTTCTTCTAAAAATGTTTGTGGACATATCACGTCTGCATCTTGCTCTATGAATAGCCACTAAGGAGAAAACATTATGCAATGTTTTAATTATTGAAACTGTCCTACTCATCAGTTTTCAAACTGTCTCATTGCTATTTGTTTCTCAATAAAATTAATTTAAAGAGCAAAGTAAAGAAATGTAGATCTATATTTATTGTGAATAATACCATAATAAAATCTCAGTAGATATATTAATTTCCTGAAAAAATAGAAGAAAGGAAGATTTTCAGGGATAAAATGATCAATATTGTAATAAAAATAATTCCATTACATTAGATGCTTAAACAATATCAAATGCGTTTGCAGTTAGAAATATAGGAATAGAAAGTATGGTGTCCTCAGAGAAATGCAAGAGTGAAGAAATAAATCCTGTACTAGAGTTGACTAGAGATTTTAAGTGATTCCTGACATTAACTGATATTTGAAACAGAAAGAAAATCAGAGGTTGACAGAAACAATAGTACCAATTACTTTAATGCAGTAGACATGTAACCACATTTCAGCCAACAGTTACAAAATTTACCTACTAATATTTCTCAAGAAATGATAATTATAAGCTGAAAAATAGATGCCATAAAACTAGACAAAGGGGCCGAAGAGATAGCTCAGGGATCTAAAGTTCCTACTTAGGCAAGCTTAGGCAGGCCCAGGTGACTGCAGTGATCTAGGCACCACATTCCGTGCCAGCCCTGCCCTCATGGTAGGAATGAACCTAAAAAAATACTAGACAAAATATATATAGATATGATTCAACAGTACATGTTTAAATATCAGATGATTAAAAAAGAAGGTTTACAACAAATAAAACACTTTGGTCTAAGCGAAAGAAAATATAATCTATCACTATTTGAGGGATACAGCAAAGTTGAGATTAAGAGAAATATGTACCTTTATATTACATTGCAAATGAAAGATACAATATTGGTCTTCTAGGTTTCTTCTCAAAAACTTTAGATTTTATATAAAAGAGATGAATGCATACTCATATGTATAGTAGCTCAATATTTAAATAATAGCTAAATCTTGGAGGTGAGCCATATGTCGATCAAAAAATAAAGGGAAAAAGACAATCAGATATTGACACAAGATGGAGTAATAAGAGAAACTTAGAGTAAAATAAAAGATAGTTAGGGTGAGAGTCTTTGCAATTAATTGCTAGATTCAAAAATCTTCTGGAGTTTCTGAAGATCAATGCCTTGTCCGTCTTCTACATATAACTGCATGGCTTGTCATTGTCGTGTTTCTTAGCTCTTCTCCTTTGAGAACTTTTACAGTAATGTCATGTAACTCAGTAATGTCTCAATTTTCTGATCAAGGAGATTATGGGGCCAAAGAGGAAAGTGATCGATGATGTAGAGTGGGCCTAAGGAGAGTCACATGGGGAGAAGACACTCTCTCAGGCTTTCACAGAGAGCACATAGGCCAAGCATTGGCCGTGACTCATCCACATGGTTGACACTGACAAACGTTCTACAATCTGAGGTACAGGATCTCAGGACAAATCCTGAGGGCATTTCACTGACCTTCTCAGACCAAAAAGCTACAAAGCTTGTTGCATAGGTCCTGCCTTACCTTGGTCTTAACCATCCAGCAGAAAAGTGTAAAAACAAAATTTAAGAATTAAAGCCATATTGTTATGTTGAGCTGTAGGGGACTCAGGTCAAAAATTTCTGACATTGCCAGTCAAATGGAAGACCCAATACTATTATGGGCTACTGGACTCTTTTAGAAAATTTTGCTGAGATTACTCACCTATAATATTCAAATAACAGAACTTAACAAAAAAAGGGTATACAGATTAATGTCCATTTTGTATCTGTGTATTCAAAGTGTTTAGGATAGATATATAGTTACATTCTCTTAATGAATAGAGGGATTTGTTCAAATGGTGTTGGTAAATAGCATGTCATGTCCGCGTCTTATACAGCAATTAACCACTAGGAAAAATGTATGCAATGTGTTAATTATTGAAAGATCGGAAGAGCACTGATTTGAAACTGTCTCATTGCTATTTGTTTCTCAATAAAATTATTGGAAAAAAGATTAAAATAAAAACATAAATTAAAAAAATGAAAGATAGTCAATAAGAAGTAAAGAGACAAATTATCTTCAGTGGAGAAGAGGATCAAGAGATGGAGGGGAAGTAGAGGGAGTGAAGAGACAAGGAATGAATAAAGGAATTGGGATGTGTTATATACATGTACTAACTGCATACAAGCAATGTAAATATATACAACAAGCATGTATAAAATGAAAGGTGATCAAGTGAAGGGTGAGGAGAAAGGGAGAGAAGGGAAATTGGTAAAAAAAGAATTAGCTCTGGACTTACACAACAAATATCATACATTTACTAATAAGCTAAAATAATTAAAAGGAAAGAAATAAGATTGATCACTTAACTTTCACTTTGGGAAACCTTATAAAGGATATTTTAAGTCCATAACAAGTGGAAAACGGCAATTAAATTAAAAACAGAAGTAAATGAAAATGAAAACAGAAGCATAAATACAACTTGAGCCAGTTTTTTTAACTCAATAAAATTACTAGAAAACCAGATCAGATAAGAAAGAAAAATAGTGAGAGGTGACATAAATGTATAAGTTCATAAATGAAATAGAGCATCTTGTTTAATGCAGATGATGAAACAACATAAAATTTTAAGAATTTTTAGAATGAGAATATGATATAGGTGAAGCAAAAAAGACTGTTTTATTGTGGTGCAAATATTCCAAGTGAGCATGTAGAATGATATATGGAATAATTCATTAGCCAAAATCATAAAATTTTATACCAAGACTCAAACTTTAATAGATGTAATGAAAATAAAAATTAAAATAAAGTCAAATATCTTTTCATAAATTGCAAAATATATATTTGATATAGAAATTACCCCATTGAGTTTACCTGTAGTGATATGAAAAGAGCACAGAAAAACAGATCTCCAGCACAGACCTGGTATGTGGAACTGTCCACCAAAACCTACAGAGGACAGGCCTGGGGTGGAACCCTGAGGCAGAACTCCCTGTGGAGAGGCTAAGGTCAAACCCAGCTAGCTAATTCAGGATCAGAACATCTTGCCAGTGGGGCACACTGAGTTCACTTCTGCAGGTCACAATAGTACGAAGCCCAACTCAATTTCAAGATCCAAGCCAGGCCCACCTGGATGAGTTTGAAGTTGGCATATCTGGACCTGGTTACCTGAGGCACAGTGCTAGACCACACTTACGAGAGTATCCTCTCTCTCTCTCTCTCTCTCTCTCTCTCTCTCTCTCTCTCTCTCTCTGAAAGGAGAGAGGTGGCAACACATAAATGAGGTGAACAAGTCTTCCTGGAAGACTCCAGGTACATCGAGAGGAGGTGATCAGACAGAACTTGGGGGAAATAAGTGAAATTCAATTTCCCAATACAATATCTGCTTAGCTATAAATTCATAATGTTTGTTCTTATGTTTAAAAATACAAATCCTTTAGATACAAAAATTTGTGAATTGCTAAATCCCACTACCCATTATTAGTGTTGCTAATTATAGTACTGTATGAAGGAAACTATATCTGTCATAACCACATGATCGCTTATGGATAAAAATATCAGTAGGTCCTTTGGTAATAACTGAACTGAATCTCTACACCAAAGGTCAGAGGACAGTGCTATACAAACTGACAAAGGAAAGGGGCAAAATGCATTGTCAATCCCTGAGTCCACCCAGAACAAATTCAGGAGACACTAGCATAGAAGAATTGAAAGCCACACAACTGAGGTATCTGAAATAACACGATCTGAAGAAAAAAAAACCTGCAGAAAGGTATAGGATAAATAAGGTCAGAAATAATCTGTGATGTAAAAACAAAAAAGAAATAATAACTATAATAAAATAATTGCTAAGTGTTTCTAAAGAATAAACTGAGAAAAAATAGAGCACACTAGCAAAATGATGGAAACATTGATTGAGCAACATAGAAAAGAAATATAATGCATGAAGTAGATTCAAGGAGATAGTCAAGAGATTAAAAGCTCAGTTAATAGTTGGCAAAACCATCTGAATGAATGCAAAGATAGACTTTAAGACCTTGAAGACACCATTGCAGCTAGAGAAAAGATAATAATAGATCTCTTAAAAACAAGTAGGATGGGGCTGGTGTGATAGCACAGTAGAATAAGCCCTTCCATGGCAAAAGCAAGGGCCTGAGTTCAATCCCAGGTTCTGCCAATAAACAAACAAACAAAAAATAGGATGCAGGAAAATAACAATTCAACATCTGCACAATGATGCAAAGATGAACTATTTAAGACTAGTAGGCATCAATAAGACAGAAGAATTCAACACAAATAACATAAAAAGAATATGGGCAGACGTAATAGCAGAAAACTTCCCCAATTTGGGGAAACACTCTGACATTCAGATAACTGAGGCATATAGAACTCCAAATAACATCAAAACAATTAAAACCACATTAAGGCATATAATACTCAAGATCCCAGAAATTAAGTATAGTAAAAGTCATAAAAGAAAAGAAACTGATGGGTTTTCCTTTCAATGTGAAAGGAAAACCCATCAGAATAAGGACAGATTTCTTCTTTACAAACCATCAAGTCAAGAAGAGCATGGAACAAATTACTACAATTCTTGCAAGAAAAAAGATTCCAACTCAGAGTGATCTAACCTGGAAACCCCTCTTTCAAGTTTGATGCTGTCTTAGTTACTCTTCTCTGGTTGCTGGGACAAATACCCAACACTCAAAATGAAGGAAGGAAAGGTTTATTTAGCTCACAGTTACTGAAGGTTTCAGTCCATACTCAGCTGGGTCCAATGCAGAGCAGCACATAGCAGAGGGCAACCTTTCATGGTGGTGGCAAAGAGCAAGAGTGCAAGGGAGGGGTAGCAGCAGCACAGGCAGCTGGCTTCTCTTCCCACCTTACATTGTAATGCAAATTATCTGCCCCAGGGTAGGGGAAGTACTCACACCTATGGGTACTTCCCAGTACTTACCCACCTATGGGTAATCCCAGCAGTACTAAAACCCATAATCCCAGCCTTGGATCACACATAATCCCAGTGGATCATAAGTTAACACAAACTCTAGAAGTCCTCACCCCATGACTGCATGAGGCTTTGGGGGGACAACTAGACACAAACCATAACAGATGCAGAAGTGAAACAAGTCCAAAGCAAAGAAAAACTAAAGAAATTGATGACAGCAAAACCAACCATTCACAAACTAATAAAGTTTATTATAGAAAGGGATCAAAATGAAAATGACTCCGTGAATGACAATTTAAAGAACCCACCAAATAAGGTGAACAATTGAACACAGGAGAAAAATAGATAACCAACAGCAGGTAAATAACATATCAAATATAAGTCAATGCATCTTAGTTGCAACCATAATTGTAAATGGACTCAATTCACCAATTAAAAGAAACAGATTGGAAGAATGAATTAGGCAGCAAAATCCAAAAATATGTTCTGAAGAAGAAACACACTTAACGGCTAACAAAATTCACTGGTTGAAAATCAAAGGGTGGAACACGTACCACATGCCCCAGGAGGCCAGAAAAAAAGAAGGGGTAGCAATGCTGTTCACAGATAATCAACTTCAAATCAAGAAATAGGAAAAGAAATAAAGAAGGCCACTATATACTGGTTAGGGAAAAATACAATAGGAAGAAGCAAAAGTCATAAAGATGTACATATCAAACATGGGAGCACCCAACTCTATCAGACAAATTTTAATGGACATGAAAGATCTAATTTCCAACAACACAATCTTAATAGGAGAACTTAACAGCCCTTTGTCCCCAAAGGATAGGTCAAGCAGACAAAAAATTAGCAAAGAAGTAGGAGAAGTGAACCAGAACTTGGAAGAAAAGGACATAGTGGATATTTACATAGTGTTTCACCCAACCACATCTGTATACACGTTTCTTTCAGCTGCACATGTGAAATTTTCCAAAATATACCACATACTAGTTCATAGGTCATGCTTAAGTATATGCAAGAAAACATAAATTATATCATACATAATATCTGAACAGAGTGCAAGGAAAGCAGAAATAAATGACAAGAGAAACCACAAAACCCATTAAACACATGGAAATGAGTAACACACTCCACAGCAACCAGTGGGTTACAGAAGAAATTATACAAGAAATTAAACAGTATCTACAATACAACAAAAATTCAAGCACAATTTTTTGGAATTTGTAGAATGCAATGAAAGCAGTTCTTGCAAGTGAATTAATAGCTATGAACTCAAATGTTAGGAAAACAAAATGGGAAAAAATAAACACCCTAATGCTGCACCAGAAGCTTCAAGTAAAAGGAAAGCAAACCGAGGCCAAAGCCCAATGACAGGGGGATATATAAAGAATAAAGCAGAAATTAATGCAATTTGAGACAAGGAAAACAATACAAATAATTAATGAATCAAAAATCTAATCCTTTGAAAGTTAAAAAAATTGATAAGCCACTAGCTAACCTCATCAAAATGAGGAAAGAAAGAACTCAAATTCAAGCAAGAAGAATGAAAAGGTAAAATTACTACAGACCTTGTGGAAATTCAGAAGACCATTAATAGCTATTCTTAAAATTTTTATGCTCATAGAATTGAAGTCACAGAGGAAATGGACAGATTCCTAGAAAGGTAAAAATTACCAAAACTGAGTCAGGATGATAGAAGTACTCTTAATAACACAGTAACAGCCAATGAAATTGAAACTGTAATGAATAACTTATTACCAAAGAAAAAACCAAGTCAAGTGGACACAGAGCTGACATTTGCAAGAAATTTAGTGAAGATTTAATCCCAATACTCCCCAAAATCTTCAATAAACTTAAAAAGTAAGAAGTACACACAAATTCATTCCTGGAGGCAAGTATTATACTGCTAACAAAATTTGAGAAAGATCCAAATAAAAAAGAAAACTATAGGTCAATGTCCCTCATAACATAAATGGAAAAATCCTCAATAAAATCCTAGGAAATGGAATACATAAAGTCATCAAGATGATTAAAGAGCATCATCAGGTAGGCTTCATCCCACGGATGCAAGGATGGTTCAACATAAACAACTCTGTAAATATAATATACTGGATCAACAGAGCCAAATCAAAAAACCACATGATGCAGTAAAGGCTTTTGACAAAATCCCACAGTCATTCATGATCAAAGCCCTACACAAAATCAGAATAGATGTTCTCTACCTCAATCTGATAAAAGCCATCTATGACAGTTCTACAGCCAACATAATTCTAAATGGGAAAAAACTGAAATCTTTTACTCTCAGATGAGGTATAAGATGTGGATGACCTCTTTCACCACTCCTCTTTAATACAGTTCTGGAATCATTAACTAGAGCCATCAGATGAGAGAGAGAGAGAGAGAGAGAGAGAGAGAGAGAGAGAGAGAGAGAGAGAGAGAGATAACAAAAGGTAAAGAAGAAGATAAAGTATCATTATTTGCAGATGACATAATACTTTACTTGAAAGACCCAAAAAGTCCACCAAGATGCTCCTAGAATTAATAAAAATGTGCAGCAGCATATCAGGCTACAAAGTCAATACCTAGAAATCAATAGCAGTCCTCTACACACAAACAAACACACTGAGTTAAAAATTAGAGAAACAATAACATTCACAACAACACTCTGAAAATTGAAGTACTTAGGATTTACTCTAATTAAAGAAGTAAACTATCTATTCAAAGAAAATTAAGTAATTCTGAAAAAGATTGAAGAGCTTTTCAGAAAATGGAAAGTTATTTCTGCTCCTGGATAGGAGGAACCAAAATAGTGAAAATGGCCATATCCCCAAAGTTTTTATTAAGATTTATTGTAATCCATATCAAAACACTACCAACATAGCTCACAGACTTAGAGAAATCATTTGTAAAATTTACTTGGAACTAGAAAAATCATAGAATAGGAAAGGCAATGCTGGGCAACAAAGGTAAGGCAAGGGACACTAAAATCCCATACTAGAAATTATACTAAAATGCTATTGTCATACAATCAGCATGGTATTGGCAAAAAAGTGGACCTGAGGACCGATGGGATAGATTAGAAGATGCAGATTCAACTACAAACATACTGAGCCATCTTATCTTTGAAAAAAGAGGCCAAACATGTTCTCTGGAAGAAAGATAGCCTCTTTAACAAATGGTGTTGGAAAAACTGGTTCACTTCATGCCGAAAACTAAAACTAGACCTGGGTCTATCACCAGGCACTAAACTAAAGTCAAATGAGTTAAAGATCTAAACATTACACCAGAAATTCTAAATCTCATGGAAGGGAAAATACATTGAAATCTTGAAGATATAAGGTTAGGCAAACATTTCATAAGAAAAATCAAACTTCACCTGGAAATGCTTGAAAGATTTAAGTACTGAGACCTCTTACTTAGAAGTTTCATCCCATCAAAAAATTACCAGCAGACAGGGCTGGCCAAATAGCTCAGAGGATTAAACTCCCTTCAAGTTGGCCCAGGGACCAGGGGTTGGATCCCACCCCTGGGGAGCACTGAGAGGGCAATTGAGACTGGGCATGGTAGCATGCACCTGTAATCCCAGCGTTTGAGAGGTTGTAAACAGGTGGATCATTAGGAGTCTGATCTAGTAGTGAGACTCTGAACACCCTGTAGACCCCTCCCTAAAATAACAACAACAAAAAACAAATTACAAGCAGGGTTAAAAGACAACCCCAAAATTTAGAAACATACTTAAGTAATAATAACTCAGAAAAAGTCTTCTATTTAGAATATAAAAAACACTAAAAATCATCAGGGCTCCCAAATTTAAAGATCCAATGAAAAAATGGGCATTTGAGATGAATATACGTTTCTCCAAAGGTCACTGGCCATCCAAGACATGAAAATAAAAACAACATTGAGATACCATCTCACTCCAAAAAGAATGGCTATCAGAAAGAAATCAACCAATAACAAATGCTAGGGGCCAGGGAGATGGTTCAGTGGAATAAGTGCTTCCCTGCAAGCACAAGGGCCTGAGTTCAATCCCTGGTTCCGCAAAAAAAAAAAAAAAAAAAAAAAAAAAAAAAAAAAAAAAAAAAAAAAAAAAAAGAAAAAGAAATGCTGAAGAGACTGCAGGACAAAAGGAGCCCTTCTCTGCTGCTGGTAGGAATGTAGACTGGTACAACCATTATGGAAATCAGGGTGAGACTCCTCAAAAGAAATCCTATTCAATCAAGCTATTCCCCTTCTGGACTTTTCCCAAAAGAACTGAAAACATCACATCATTGTGATATATGTGCACCTATGTTTATAGCAGCCCAATTTTTGATAGCCAAATCTTGGAAATAACTGAAATGCCCAACACCTGAGGAATGGATGAAAAAGATGTGGTATTTTTATACAATGGAGTATTACTCAGGTATAAAGAAAAAAAAAGTCGAAGACTTCATAGCTGAGTGGATACAACTTGAGGCTATACTCATAAGTGAAATAAACCAGATCGAAATCTGCAAATATTGTATTGTCTCCCTAGTGTAAGAACTCAAAAGAAGAAATAAACCTGAAAGGTATAATAGACACATGGAAATTAGTAGAACTTAACTATTAAGCAATGAAGAGAGAGAAAGGAGAAAAGACAGGAAATAAGGTAGGGGCAAAACCCTACATGTACATATAGAGGATGGCTAAGGTAATTGTCCTAGAAATTCCATGATTTTTTTTTTTTTTTTGAAAACAGTAGTTAATGGGTAGAATTCTCATCTTGACTAACTTTGTGTTGATATCTGTGGACTAATCAACTACATTGAAAATAGCAATGTGTAATACTAAAACCATGCTTGAGATACCGGTCATTTCGGTCTTCTAAATTTTTACTTTTTTTTTTCTTTTGTTGCTTGGTTCAGGCTGCCTTAAGGGCAGTTCTCCTGTGACATGTGAAGCTGTGTATCAAAACGTAGTCCTCTGCACCTGAGTTTGCCCAAGCAGCCACTTTAAACAGCTGAACTAATCCACAAGACAACAAAATCTGTACTTTTATAAATTCATATTAATTATTACTATGCTCTCTTTTAAACTATTTTAAAAGGTAATAAATAAAATGAGAGACAAGAACAAAAAATAAGTTTTCTTGAAAGCATATGATAATATTCAATCATATGTCTCATCTGACATAACTATATCTTTAAATATGAGTAACAGATTTGACAATAAAAAATGCATATCAGTCATTGTTAATCAGCTATTCTTGTTTTGTAAATCTGGAACTTTTTGTGTTATATGTTACCCTGTTTCTGTCTTTGTTTTTTTCTTGCTCATTTTTAGTCTTCAAAATAAAAGAAAATCATAATAATAAAAAACACAGTATTTTCAACTGGACTGGACCCTGTGAAACATCTGACAAATATGACTTCATAATAATCTTTCTTCATGCCTTTACTTACCACACACTTTGTATAACTTTAAAAGGAAAGAGTTCAATTTGTGGTCATTATTTCAAGAACTGAAGATAGGAAGCAGTGGATAAATTTCTTCACCACATTTTCACCTGGAAAGAACAATTCTCTCTCTCTCTCTCTCTCTCTCTCTCTCTCTCTCTCTCTCTCTATTTCTTGCTTTTGATGTTATTCTAACGCTATATAAATTATTATAATGAAAAAAATAAAAATAAATAGTAAATGGAGTCCATCCAAATAGCTCAGTGAATTAAAGCACTTGCAAACAGGCACAAGGCACAGCAGGCCAGGGGTTCAATACCTGGGCCTGCTATGCCGCTCCGCCCCCTTGGGAGCACTGAAACAGCAATTGAGGCTGGGCATGGTGGATCATTCCTGCAATCCCAGCTCTTGGGATTCTGTAAACAGGCGGATCACTACAATTGCGATCTAGTAATGAGACCCTGAACCCCCTGTACACCCTTCCCTAAAATATATACTTAAAAAATTCATGATGGTATGAGGAATAATGTAGACACATTGCCAATATCAATGCTCCCGATAATGATTTGCGGAAGACAATGATAGAAGCCATCATCAACCCTTTCAATCCACTTAACTGAGGTTTTAGAAGCAAGATGGATTTTTGAAATACAAGAGTGGATTATCTTAAATTTAAGCAAAATAACTAAAATTGAAATTGCTTTACCAGATATAGAAATTTTACTGAAAAAGATCAACATAGACTCTGTCTATTGTTTTCAGTCTATCAATTTGTAGAATATTTATTTACTGAAACTCAACATTTGGAAGGATCAAAAGAATTCACATTTATATGTCAGGGACAGCACTATACAGTAATTTCTTGTCCTAAGGCTATGTTAACTTTCTGTTTCCAGTCATAATCAGTGCATAAGTATCTCAATTGTCTTGACATTCTTCAGAACCATCTCACATTCACACCACATTTATGATATCATAATGATTGCACATAGTGATCAAAAAGTGAAAAGTAATGTTGATGCCTTCTTACAACAACTACTTCCCATAAGGTAGGAGGTAAACTCATGAGGTATTCAAGAAATTCAACAAAAGTGAAGATGTTATTAGTCATAGAATAAACTAGAATTTGCAATGTAAGTTAATGACACTTCTAAACTTCTACCACTAAGGAAACATCATGAATTTATATAAAGCCCTTAAGCATTTCAGACAGTTTTTATGCTCTAATTTCTAGTATTATTTTTGACACCCTATTCTTCACTTGAAAGGTAAGGCATTATTTGTGGAACTGTGGGAAGTTTTTTCAGGTTTTATAAAAGTGTATACATTAATGCATATATAT
>NW_004524747.1:730748-737768 GCF_000260255.1 Octodon degus
TTTCCACTATCATAGCTTCACATTTGGGGGTTGTTTCATTACATATAATATATTTCACTTATATTCATTAATCTATTCTATTTATAACTTCTTACCCTTCACTTATTTTCTCTTCCCTAATAATAGGCTTCCTTCTATTTTGTTATCATCCTCTTAGGTTCCACATTTAGAGAGAACATATTACACTCTGTCTGAGTCAGGCCTCATTTGCTCAACATAAGTGGTTTGAAATTTAGAGCAAAAGAGTGTTCCACAATAATTTACACATGAGCAGATCCGTTTGAATTTCTGAGATATCTAGCAATTGGGGGAGGTTACAAGGAAAACTACAAGTGTTATTAATTACACATTTTATACCAGAAAACACTAAATTTTGAATGTAGTCTCTAGTATGCTACAGGACTCAAGAAGAAAAAAAACAAACTGAAGCCCTGAACTTGGCACACTATAATTTGTACATAGTTACACTGTACCAATGTTTTCTTTTTTCTTTTTTTCTTTTTTTTTGTTTTTTTTTGGTGGAACTGGGGATTGAACTCAGGCTCTTGCACTTGCCAGGCAAACACTTATCCTACTGAGCTCTCTCCCCAGCCCCTCAATGTTTTCTTAATGTACACCTTAATGTATACCCATGTCTTACTGGTTGCACCAACTTACAAAACGGTAAAAAATGCAAGTTTGTTTTGAATATAGATCCAAATAGTTCTTGGGAACTGGATGAAAATGAAATTCTCTCTTTTCCATCTTTGCTCAGGATGATTGTCTATGACAAAAAATAAACATTCCAGAAGTGAGTAGAACTGTGTGCTGTACATTTGCTAATTTATATTGAGAAGGATAGCAGTCTTATAAAATATGTGGAATATTTGGTCAGTGGGCAATATCAATATCTGTTTGTTGGAGGCTTAGAAATACACATATAGCCAGTGCGATGGTCTCACTCTTAATAGAAAAATTTAACTTCCTCTATTATTACCCCAACTTGTGAGTGTGATTTTTAATGCTTGACAAAAAAGAATCATCAATAAAAATAGTCAAGCATTTTGCATAATAATATTTATAAATGTGAACTATGTCAACTATATTGAACCTCTTATATCTTGGAAGGGAGCAATTAGTCATTCCAGGAGTACGTAATTATTCTGAGTATTTTTATGACATCTCTGTTTCTCCAGTAAGACCATCCAAGAATTTACAGTATTTCTGGTCCAGTTATCCATTATCCCACAGTATATTGCCTCAGTCCTAGTGTGTTTTCTATTGCTTTCATAATGAATCACTATAAATTTAGTAGCTTAAACAATGAAAACCTATACTATTTCAACTCTGTAAGTTAGAAGTCCAACTTGGGGTTATCTGGGGTAAAATGATGGTACTGGCCGACTGTTTCTTTCTGGATTTTCTAAGGTACAATCAGTTTCTTAGATGTTTAGTTTCTCTAAAGCTTGCCCACAGTTGAGGCCCTTTCTTTCATTTTTTAATCTAGCAATATTTTATCTTTCTAGAATCTTCCATAGTCACATCTACCCGCAGAAGTTGTTGACTTGAGACATTCACAGCTCACCATATTAATATGGCTTTACTTTATATACCTCGTTTTTATACTTTTCTGCTGGATGGCTAAGACCAAGATAAAGACCTATATAACAAGAAATGTAACTTTTGCATATGATAAGGTCAGTCAAGTCCCCTCAGGATTTATCATCTAACCCTGTACTGCAGCTTGCAGATTCTTTGTCAGTGTCAGCCATGTGGATCAGTCATGGCTATTAAGGCCACTATATACTGGTTAAGGGAAAAATTCAAGAGGAAGAGGTAACACTCATAAATATGCATGCACCAAATACGGGAGCACCCAACTATATAAGACAAATCTTAATAGACATGAAAAATCTAATATCCAATGCCACAATCTTAACAGGAGAACTTAACATCCCTTATCCCAAAAAGATAGGTCACCTCAACAAAAAATTAGCAATGAAGTAGCAGAAGTTAATTAGAGCTTGGAACAAATGTACTTGGTGGACATATACAGAGTGTTCCACACAACCACTGCTGTATAATCATTTTTTTCAGCTGCACATGGGTCATTTTGTAAAATAGACCACATACTGGTCCATAGGTCATGTTTAAGTGTATGCAAGAAAACAGAAATTATCCTATGCATATTATCTGACCACAAGGCAAAGGAACTGGAAGTAAATGACAAAAGAAACCAGAAAATACCCCTAAATACATGGAAATTAAAGAAAACCCTACTCAGCAATCAATGGGTCACAGATGAAATTAAACAAGAAGGATCAAAAGAATTCACACTTATATGTCAGGGACAGCACTATACAGTAATTTCTTGTCCCTGGGCACAGCAGGCCCAGGGATCAAAACCCAGGCTCTTGCTTGCAGACAATTTAATCCTCTGAGCTTTTGGCCAGCCCTTTGCATCTGTTTTAACTCTTCAAAATAGAATGAAGTTTTACAAAAAAGAGAAAAAAAAATAAAGAAAAAATATATATTAATGCTTTATTAAGGCATATAGCACTATACATAGTGTTTCTTTTTTAACATTATTTATATTTATAAAATCTTACAAATAAAACATTTAGAGTCCTCAAAGTTTCTCTTGTGTATGCAGTGGTACAGCAAATCTAAAAAATTAGATGCCCAGGAATCTAAAAAATGGAAATATGAGACAGGGCATGGTGACATGGGCCTGTAATCCTAGCTCTTGGGAGGCTGAAAACAGGAGGATCACTATGAATCTGATCTGTATAGTGAAACCCTGTACTGCCTGTATTGAATACATATAAAATAAAAAATAAATGAAAAGCGGAAATGTAATGTATATGTAAATAAATTGCCTCTTGTGGTATACAAAGTAACTATATATATATATATATATATATACAGGTTAGTAGAGAGTGAAGTGCAGACTTGGAAAAGAAGTGTTATTTTATATTCTGTGGGTATATTCTTTTCAATTTTTAGCAGATTCATGAAAAGCCTATTACAATAGCTTCAATTGTGAAAGCATAATAGAAAATTGTGACATCATTCTATGAACCATGGCTCAAGATTCAGTGACTATAAACTTATTTTAAGTAGTGTTTCTACATTTTCCTTTAAAAAAGTATTTATTTATTTGTTTGTTTATTTGTTTATGTGGTACAGAGTCTCACTATGCAGCTAAGATTTACAGTGATTCTGCTGCCTCCGCCTCCCCAGGGATGAGACTACAGGCACTTGCCACCACGCCTAGTCTTGGTGACTGGCAAGGCATGCAGCACTGGGAATTAAACCCTGGTCCTTGTGTTTGCCAGGCAAGTGCTTAGACCACTAAGCTCTCTCCCCAGAAGCTCAACATTTCCTTTAACAGATAAAATTAATCCTGGATACTTTTATTTCTCCAGCTTTTGACAGGAAACCGTGGTCATCAGATAAAAGGCTAATTCTGAGAGCCAGAACTTTAAAAATATTTCTGAAAGTAGATCTTAGGTAATTTTAAACTTTATATTGTAAACCATACTTGTTCTTTTTGTGAAAATTTAATGTTACAATGGGTGCTTACACTGTTAGGGAGTACAACTTTTCTGAAACCTGAAATCTGGATGTTATATTTTATTGCTACTGCAATCATGAACTGTTTCAATACACAGCAGTAGTTGTACTTATACATTTTTCAAAACTCTGGAGTTTTTTGCATATATAATAATATCTTCAAATTTAGAGATTAGTTCATCAAGGCTTATTTTTACAATAGACATATGCGTGGACAACATATTTCCTGTAGCACCAGAAAATGATTTGTTCTAGTGCATATCTTTCAGGGAAAATGCTAAAAGCTCACTTTATGTTTCTGGAAATAAACTTTTCAACAATATTATGCAGTTTTAGTCAAGTTATCAAGGCTACAATCCTTAGGTGAGAAAAGTAGTAGCAATGGAGAAACTAACTACAACACCAAAAACAGCTGCAAGAACATTTAAAGTGGAACTGTTTTGTCTCCCATAACAGCACACAGGGTCATGAGTAGAGGAGTCAGCCTGGAATATGAGGAAGAAAGCTTTTATAGGGAGAGGAGGCGAGGGTTAGTTTACCTGACAGAGTATGTGTCTTGGGAGGGCAATTGAGTGCTACAGTGCTCTAAATGGCAGATGCTGTAGCTCAGGCTAAGAAAGTCTCTTGGGTCTGTCTTTGGAGTTGTTGGTATGGTCTATTGGTGAGGAGAGATTTTGTGTTTAGGCCTAGGATGTAAGAAAAGACATGAGGCAATATGCATAATTTACATGAAAGGGGCTCTTTTGTCTTAAGGGGAGGCCATGCTGTGTTTAGGCCTCATAAAAGGAATAAAAATAGACTGATTACAGCACCTTTTGTAGAAATGTCAATATACAAATCTTGTATGGGAAACAAGATGAGCTAAAACCTAGAGTTAATTTGATCTAAAACATAATAGTTAGTATTATCTACATAAAGAAGCTTGCATCATTCTTCAGAGCATTTAGAGAATTTGCTCCTTCAAATTATGAAAGTGAATTTAACTAATCAATTATAAATCAGATATGTTCAGACAGTAATAAAAATATTTAAATATATATTAAATTTTAAATTCAGACAATATTTTATCCATAAATATTTTCTTAAAATTTTATGGTACTGTTCTCCTTACATTTTTCTATGTTTTTCTCTATAGTCGCTCTCAAGTA
The DNA here is from genome assembly GCF_000260255.1 of Octodon degus. Classification (NCBI taxonomy): domain Eukaryota; kingdom Metazoa; phylum Chordata; class Mammalia; order Rodentia; family Octodontidae; genus Octodon; species Octodon degus. The sequence continues at coordinate 735,452 of NW_004524747.1, forward strand.
ACGTTTTGGGTAATTACTAAATAATCAACATTTTTTGTGATTTCCTCAAAATAGAAAAATTTCCCTTTCCTTGTTATGAACTTCATATAATGCTTATAATATTCTAAGAAAGGCCTGCCTCTAATTAGAATGGAATGAGAAGGCTGAGCACACATGTCCTGCAGAAAATACATGCACTGAGAAACTAAAGATTATATTTGAAATTCAGAGGCTTTTATCAGATTTTTGTATCGACATAAAAATGTCAGCAGTTTCATCTTCCTCTTTCTTTCTCTCTCTCTCTCTCTCTCTCTCTCTCTCTCTCTCGCTCACTCACTCGCTCTGTGTTTTTTTGTGTGTTGGGGCTGCATGAAGAACAAGAAGGAGGAAGAGAAGGACGAGGACGAAGACTAAGACGAAGATGAAGATAAAGGAGAAGAAGAAAAAGAAGACCTAATATGTGACATTTAAAATTTTGGATTCAGCTAGTAGGTTTTTTTTTCTTTTCTTGTACATTAGGACAGGGTCTACAGGGTCTCACTGTGTAGCTTGGACTCATAGTGATCCTCCTCTTTACAGTCTCCCAAGTGCTGGGATTACAGGCACGTACCACCATGCCCAGTCTCAATTGCTGCTTCAGCACGCCTCCAGGGTGGTCTCGGCACAGCAGGTCCAGGCATGGAAACCTTCGCCTCTGAGCATTCCTAAGCAGGCAATTTAATCTGCTGAGCTATTTGGCTGGCCTTTCCAGCTAGTAGTTTAGAAAAGACATACAAGGGGATAGCGAGCCATCTCTGAGAGAGGCAGCAAGATAGACGTGAGATTCTTCTGTGAAACAAGTGCACAACAGGATAATTGGTTCAACAACAAACAGAAGAAACTACTGTCACACCTGAAATTTGCAGAATGCCTAGAAAAAATGGTGGACATCAGCAAAGTAAATTTGGAGGTTATAAAGCCTTGGATAACAAAAAGAGTAACAGAAATTCTTCAATTTGAAGAAGTTGTGATTGAGTTTATATTCAACTAGTTGGAAGTGAAGAATCCAGATTCCAAAATTATGCAACTCAACTTGACTGGGTTTTTGAATGGGAAAAATGCAAGAGAACTTATGGGAGAAATTTGGCCCCTGCAGTTAAGTACATTAGAAAACATCACTGGAATCACTTCTGCTTTCCTCCAACTAAAGAAAGAAGAAATAAAACAGAGACAGACTGAACAAGAAAAATTGGCATCAATGAAAAAGAGGGATGAAGACAAAGATAAGATAGATAAGGAAGAAAAAGAAAGCAGCAGAGAAGAATGTGAGAGGTCTTGAAGCCCAAGAAGATGCAAACCCAGATCTCTTTCCCCTAAAAGAAGTTTTTCCCCTGTCAGGAGAAAGAGAAAGCTCAGTTATTCTCAATCTCCCCAACTCAGTGTCAAGAGCCAGAGTGCTTCCCCTCCTCCAAAAAAGAAGGAAAAAACTCCCAGCGATCCTTGAACCTTCAATGAAATTAAAATAACCTTCAGTACAAGAGACCAAATCCACCAATGACATCCTGAAAGTTCCCAAGCCTGAACCCATGCCAGAACCTAAAGAATCTACTCCAGAAAAAAAAATCCAAAAAAGAAAAAGACCAGGCCAAGATCTCTGTCATGTTCCAAATCAAGGTTGTGGACCCGTTCTCACTCTCTTTCTCATACTCGACCAAGAAGGCACCAGAGGTCCTGATCAAGATCATATTCACCCAGCAGGTGGCCAAGAAGGAGACCATCTCCTCAAAGAAGGACCAAGATGAATGTCACCTCCTCCAAGCCATGGAAGGAGTAGGTCTCCAGTAAGACAAAGGAGGCAGTCATCAGCATTGCTGTCTGGGAGCAGTTCGTCACAGTCCTCATCTCATTCCTGGTCATCACCAAACAAACCTCCCAAGAGGACATCCAACCCCCCTTCGAAAAACTCGTAGGTTATCTCCTTCAGCAAGTCCTCCAGGGTGAAAGCACATGCCATAATGGACAGCTACTCCATCACCAAAAATGCATCATTGTGCAACACCTCAGCAATCAAACTGTATAAGACAAAGTCATGCTTCTGTATCTGCAGTGAAAACTTCAGGCAAAGTGGCAAAGCCTAAAGGTACTGAGAAGAGAGAATTGCCATCACCAGCACCAAAGCCTAGAAAAGTAGAGTTATCTGAATCTAAAGAAGATAAACATTGGGCTGGAGAGATGGCTCAGTGGTCTAAAGCACCTACTTAGAACAAGCTTAGCAAGGCATCGGGGACCGCGGTTCAATCCCCTAGCACCACATGCCAGCCAGCCTCGCCCCCTGGTGGGCTGAGCTGGCCACACACAC
>NW_004524747.1:737868-739596 GCF_000260255.1 Octodon degus
CCCCTGGTGGGCTGAGCTGGCCACACACACACACCACTCTCTCTCTCTCTCTCTCTCTCTCTCTCTCTCTCTCTCTCTCTCTCTCAAATAAATAAAAAAAATTAAAAAAAAGAAGATAAACATGACAAAATGGCTGCAGTTGATTCTATGCAGCAGAGACGCCAGTACAGACCACAGAACCAGCAGCCTTCATCTCACTCTGGCTCCCCCTCTTCCTCTGAAGGTGAGTGACCCAAGTGATTCCAAGTGAAAAATGGTGAGGTAGGCTGGCAGCAGAGACATTCGCCTTCTTGAAGTGCCTCTCCATCACCAGGAAAGTGCCACTAAGAGACCTCACCTCGGATGCAGATGGGAAAGCAATGACAATTGCCAGTGACCAAATGTGTTAGATGAAGGAGAAGCCCTTCCTCTTCCCCCAATAGAAGATGCCACTGGCCCTCACCAGCGCCTCCTCCTCGGTGGCACAGATCCCCCACACCACCTGCAGATGAAGACTCCCTCATTTCCCCCTTGGCGGCACTCACTTTCCCCGAGAAGATGCTCTCCTCCCATACAGAGGAGGTGCTCTCCTTCTCTACCTCCAAAGACAAGGACGCCTTTGCCACCAACTCCTCTCAAGAGAAGGTCATTGCCATCCCCACCACCAAAGGGTCCAGTCTCCCTCTCTCTGCCTCACAAACAGAGAAGCTCCTGAGGGCTAGGAGACTCTCACCTTGTATCTCATCAGAGCCTAGGTAAAGGTCTTCCCTGAACCATGCTCCCAAGGGGACTGAGTCACCACAACCAAAGGGCATTCTCCCTCACTGCAGCCTTGAGCTCCTCAGACCTCAAGTCCTCCACCCACTCAAAGAGGAATGCCGGCCTCAACGCAAAGAAGTCAGTCCCCATCTCCTAGTATCAGGCCCATTGGAAGAGTTTCCAGAACTCCAGAACTTAAAAAGACAAAACAGGCTGCCTTACCAATCCTGCAGTCTGTAAGAAGAGTTCTGTCTTCTAGGTCTGTCTCTGGGTCTCCTGACCCAGTGGTTAAGAATCCCCCAGCACCCCCTTCCCCTGTCCAGCCTCAATGGCCCTCCAAAAATTAATTCCCCCGCCCCAGGCAGCCAGGAAGGCTAAGAGCCCCATGAGAAGCCCATCACCAGCCCGGAAATTCCAATCAGGAAGGAGTTGGGAAGAAAAAGTAGAAAAGGAAGGACAAGAAACGCAAAAAGGATAAGAAACACAAGAAGCACAAAAAACCCAAGAAGGAAAAGTCTGTAGCTGCAACCACTGTGGCTCCTGCTACCCCTGCAGCTGTTGCTGCTGCTAGAACCACATCAACAGAGGAAGAACCTGACTCAGTCTTAGAACCCAAGAAAGAGACTGAGAGCGAAGCTGAAGACAGCCTGGAAGACTTAGAGAAGCACCTGCGGGAACAGGCTCTGCAATCCATGTGGAAGGCTCAAATGTTCCCACAGTCCCAGGGGGGAATGTTGGTTAGTATATAAATTTAATTTGGTTGGTACTCAGTTCAATTTCAAAATTGCTAAAATGTGTTTGAGCTTTACACTATAACATTTGTTGTAATAATTGCTAGGTTGAAGTTCACCATATAAAAAAGGGGGGCATGGATTTACATTGCAAAAGTTGTCCACAGTGTATTAGTGACATTTTTTCTTTGACAGCTGACATAAAATTCATTCAGAGTAAAATATTTTAAGCCAAAATGTCTCTTTTCAAAAAAAAAAA
>NW_004524747.1:739829-752770 GCF_000260255.1 Octodon degus
TCTTTCTTTCTTTCTTTCTTTCTTTCTTTCTTTCTTTCATTCTTTCTTTCTTTCTTTCTGTTTACTTATTCAAGTCTTCATGCCCATTTAAGTTCTGCTTCCAACCTTGTGTGGTTGTCAAGCTAATCAAGGATCAGACCACTGTAGCATAGAAGCATAAGCGGGTGTTCCAACACCACAGTCTTCCCTGTTGCCTGGGGAATCACTATTGAAAGGAATCAGGATCCGAGCTCCAGGTTGAGACATAAAAATGAAAGCTTTTTTCTGAGACACTAGGCTTATACAGATGTGTGACATGTTGATTCAGAACACTGGAACTGGATTCTACTATGTTCTGGGTTTCTTTTCTCTCCTCCCTCCCTCCTCACCAGCCCCATCTCCCCCCCCCCTGCTTGTAAAGGCAGTTAAGTCTTCCCAGGAAGGATGGATGGATCCTTCAGTTACATGAAATCTTTGTTTTCTGAAATGTCATGGCTCCATTCATATTTTTGTCTTATTCTTCCAATTGAGATATATAATGTTCAAAGCTTTTGTATTTGGAAGCTGGAAGAAGAGCCCAGACTTTGAAGTAGTGTCTTGGCTACACTGTTTTGCTTCTTTGATTTTGTTAAGTTAAAGCTATATGAATCTTGTGGATTAAACAATAAGTTTATAAATTAAAACAAAGAAAAAGAAAAGACACATTCTATATTTCGGGAGGCAAATGCCATGGGGTTTTCGATTTCTATGCTATGTTCTTAAACACCTGGAATGCAAAAATTCTAAGTAAGAAAGTTGGATATGAACACTCATGTAATTGATAAAAATGGAGTATTTCTATGTTATGAATGCTCTCTACATTTTAGACTTGTACTACCATGTTGTTAGATGACATGAAATAGTACGAATGTCTTCCTCTGGGTGTTGTTTCAAACATTTTTCATCCTAAACTTTGTAAATTTCATTCAACATGTAATAATCATAGTTCACACAATTTGTTTCCTCTTCACTGACCAATGAATTGAGACTTCTTTTTACTGGAAAATAAACAATTTCCACAAAAGTTACATTTAACTTTGGTAAAAATTGCTTATGAAGAATGAGCACAAATTTCTCAATAAACAAAACAGGGATTCTATTCATCAACAGATTCAAACATATGTATAACATAATTCAATATTCTTCTCCTACTGATAGACAGGTAGGATTTCTTCTGCTTTCTGGTTTTATTTGATATTCCCTGTTCTGAAATTTGTGTGCTCCATAGGCACTTGGGTGCTCCTAGCTTTAATGGGTTTTAATTTTATTTTCTTCTTCCACATTATTATGCAGCTGCACTTCCACCCACACTCCATTATCTTCAAAGCTCTTTAAAAATATTCAACACATATTCACTTACAAAATGTCCCTAGTCAAGCTTCATTTCATTTATTCTTAAAACAAACAGCCATTCATCTCCCATTCCTGTATTGTTAGAAATATGCTAATTGATTATAAAAACAATATTAAAATTGTTTTAGTGCTAACTAAAATATAAATTTAAAACAATGTAACTATTTAACAATTAGACAAATATTTAAACATTAATAAAATGAACAAAATATTTACAAACCCATAAGAAGAAATACATGAGAATACACAGGAAGATAGATAAAACTGAGAATGCTGGAAGTAGAATGAGATACAGAGAAGCAGCTTGCACTTACTAGCTGATCCCACATATTTATCCAAACCAACAAGTTTAGACAAGGTCATATTGGAAAGTTATCTTAGAAGGCAATCCTCCTTTTGTTAGTGAACAAATGGCAGAAGAACTTTGGGAGAATTGAGGTGAGAAGACATCTTTAGTAACTTCTGTTTAGGTCCATAAAACTCCCTATATTTTATATAACTTCAACATATGTCCTACCACACTACATGGAGGCACTGGACACACAATAATAAATTAGGCCCAGGAAAAAAAAAGGTGACTATGGACAGATTAAACAAATCAAGAGACCATGTTGCAAACCGCAGCATCTATCTTGTGGCAAGAAGACTCTGGGTTTAGTGCAGTTACTGAGTTGACAAGGACAGGAGAGGGAGTGGGGGAAAGAGATTTTTCTATGTATTTAAACAGGATTATTTGGACAACTGTGCTGTGCATTTCTGCTAGTCTATGGAAAGGAGCAGTTAATGCTTAATTTGTTTCATCTCGTTTTATAAAGTGTTGATATTTTTCTCTTCTTAATTTCTTATACATTTCTTTGTTTTCCCTTTATTCTTCCAATTTTGCATGCATATATCTGGCATTATTAATAACTGGTTGGAAGACAACACTATGTATTTTAACAAATATTGTGAAATTCATATTACTCTGTTAAGTGAAACTCTGTATCTCTTGTAAGTTTTCTGTTTTAATTCTAATTTGTACTTTCTTTTTAAAAAATGGCAAGAGCAGCAATGTGAATAGCACTCTGTGCAACAAATTCAATTATTCATGGAGTTTTGCAATGGGAGGGGGTGTCATTGTGGGAATACACAAGCAGGTGACAGGGGAAGGTTGAGCATCCAGGGCCATTAATGCATATGCACAACTTGTGCATGAATGTTCCCCTAATCTACTCAGTGTGAATTACAATGCATAAGCACCACACAGATACTAAACTGCCACATTCCAAAAAGCACATTCTGGAAATTTACAGAGCTTTGGATCAAAGTTAGGATCTCCCCATGGATTATGTGAATGACAGGCTCAGGGATAGGGCTGCATTTTCCAGTGTCCTCTTGACAAGATACAAAACAGAATAATTTGGAAAGCGGGAGAAAGTTCTACAACATACCTGCACCAGTTCTCACCTACAACAAAAGAGGAGCACACATTAGCACCCTACTTGCTTTAAATTACCTCTCTTACTTATGCAGAGGTGGAGGAAATCTCTGGACTCCGAAATAAAAGATTTTTATACTCTTGTAATTCATCCAAATGTTACCCTAAAGAGTCATGTGCTCACAGGGTGGGCTTTTAGGTAGACATTAGATCATAAGGTCATAATATTCACCACTGAGTTAGCCTACCTATAAGTGTGTGGTGAATTGCAAACTAGTGGTCAACTTGTAACATCCAGCAGAATTGAACCAGTGTGGTGCTCAGTGTGGGAGACCCAGCTGAAGACTGATTCTGGCAACACAAGAGGCAGAACTGGAGAAGAAAAGGATCTGTAGGGATCTTTTCTTTATCCTGGAGGATCTTATTATGCTGGCTTTCCTGACAAACTCAGTTGTTCTCATCATTGAAGGACTTTAGGACCTTACTATCACTGAACATGGATTCAGTTCATTTTTGGGGAGCTCTGGTTCTTACTTTGAGCACCACTTTCTGGCTCCAGAGCAGATTCCTCAAGCTGCTAGTGCAGATCCTTTATTTGACCTGCACAGACCTATAACTTCCACCACTGATCTTTCAGACTTCTCAGTGCAGAACCTTGAAACAGGCTGGCATGGCATTTTTGTGGACTCTAGGTCTCCAGTTTGACTCACAGAAGGCATTGTTATCGAATCTAGGTCTTCATCTGGACACATTTCAGACATTGTTGTGAGACTCAGGCCCTCAGCTGAATTCTTTTGGTCTTCATGTGTGAACAGAGTTTTTGCACTCTATTTGTACATGGCTTTTTCATTGACTATTACAAAATGATTTTATAAACTATGTGTCCTATATTGTTTCCCTTTGTGAACTCCTGCCTACAACAAAGTGTACATCCAAATATGATGCTGAAAATTGAAGCTTGGTCAGAGAAAGTGGGCCATTGAAGGCATGACCCAGAAAGTTATATTTTCCTCTCTTCTGCCTTGATATTTCTCTTGTTGTGTGGCATGCCATAAGATCTTTCCCCTCTACCATGACACACTGTACTGCAGGCAGCTGACTATTGATTCAAACCTCTAAATCTGAAAAGTACCATAGATATAGTAAAATTGAAAGAAGCTTAGCATAAGTAATAACCAATGGAGATGAGATAATAGATAGGAAAAAAGAAAAGGGAAATTATCACGTAATTCTATATAGAGGTTAGCTGATAAGATTGCAGCACTAACTTCTATCTGATTTTTGAAAGTCAGGGTTAATTTTTAAAATTTTTACTTTGACTAACTCTGTATGCTAATATCTGTAATCTGAGCAGCTACATTGAGGACAACAATGTGCAATATAGCAACCACAGTTGAATAACTTTCATGTTGTTCTTTTAAATATATGCAATCTTTAATGCCTTATCTATTATTATACTTTCTTTAAAATAAATTTTAAAAAGAAAAGGAAAAGAAAAACATAAAGGTTTATTGAAAGGAAGAGTGAATGTTTAATTGTTTGACCAGTCTTGGATATCTATATCTGGTTGTCTGAGCAACAAAGGTAGTGGTAACAGTATGTAACATACCCATTGTTAATATCCCATTCTTGTTCTGAAGTTCTGTGCTATTTGTACTGTCTTATGTTGCTTTGTTTCTGTCTTTGTTCTTGTTTTTTTTTTTTTCCTTTTGGTTTTGTTTTTTTGTCTTTAAAATTAAAAAAAAACAAAATAAAACTAGGGAGCCAAAATGAGCCACTCTTTCCTTAAGTTGTGGATATTCGGTATTGCATCTGAGAAGTGAGAAAACAACTTAGAAAGAATCTCCATGCTATTATTCAGCATCCATGGATTGGTGCCAGTGTAGATGCTACCACAAGGAAAAACGTTGATTTTTTTTTTCATTGCCACTTGGTAAATGTTTTGCGATGTGACCAGGGCACATATGTAGGTATTTGTTTATAATTGTTAATTATTAGTTTTGTTTCTATAGTTTTGTCATATGTCATATTCCATGCCAAGTGTTGTTTAATAAATTTGCTAAATTTCTGTTCCTTCTAGTTTTTTGCTTGATTGCAATCCTCTGCTGTCTTCCAAAATTCCATTTATATTCCTGCACTATTATTTATTTTGTTCTTTCCATTTCACACCCTCAATAATCTGTTTTCTAATTCTCTTATTTTATTGTATATTATTATTATTATTGTTATTATTATTATTATTAAAACCCATTTTTCTTTTTTCTTTAATTGTGTGTGTGTGTGTGTGTGTGTGTGTGTGTGTGTAAGTGTGTGTGTGGATGTGTGGGAAAAGAGAGAGAGAGAGAGAGAATATATGGATGGCAGTGTGTGAATGTTAATGACTTCCTTTGCTTTTTTAGTGATGTGACATGCAAAGATCAGGAAGAGATCTGCTGAGGACAATACAGGGTGTACTAGTACCTAGGTATGTGGATGGATCTTAGCTTGTTTCCTATATGATGTTAAGGTTGCCCATTCGCCTACTACTTCTATGCTGGCCATCAAGACACACAATATCCCTCCCAGTGCATTGGCTAATAAAATAGTGGCTAACTGAAGATTCTTGCTTTTCTTCTCAGAGAACATTGATTGACCCAGAGGGCTACTTCTTTGCAATTATCTCTTGCTCTTTTTCTATCATTCTGTGCACTGTAACTCTGGCAAGTGATTGGGGACTCATTGCAGGATCCCTGATAATAGGTGTCATGGAAAGGTTCTCTGACATCAGTGCAAGTAGTTTTAGGAAAAAAAATAATAGCTCCAAAATACATAACATGAAAAGTAGAACAGACCAAAAAACATAACAATACATCTCAAGGGCCTCCAGAAAAAAAAAACAATCCAAATCCAGAGATTATTCTGGAAAAGTAATTATAAAGTTTGGGGAAGAATAGGAAGAAATCCAACAATCAAAAATCAATATCATTCATGTACATGGAAACAAACTCACTGAGAGATAAATTAGGAAAACAAAATTTTTCAAATAATATCAAAGAAAATGAAATACTCAGAAATCAATTTAATGACAAATATAAAAAAACCTTTACATTAGAAAGCACAGTAGTCTGAGAAAGGTTATAGGAGAGGATGTCAGAAAATGTAAAGATAGCACTTGATCTTAGATAGGCAGAGTAAATATAGTGAAAATGTCCAGACTTACAAAACTGCTTCACAGATTTAAAATAATCTCAGAAAAACTACCAGTATCATGCCCCACATGACTAGAGAAGAAAATACTATAATTCATATGTAACAAGACAAGAGGGTCAGCAGCAAAAGTGGCATCACAATTTCTGATTTAAAGTTCTATTATAAAGTTAACATTATAGCAGAAACGTGATACTGGAAAAAAAGCAAACAAACCCAAGGATCAGTGGAATGCAGTAGAAGGTGCAGAAATAAATCTCAAAGCATTGAGCTACCTTTAGCTTTGACAAAGTGCCCAAACACTTTCCCCAAACGAAAGACAGCCTCTTTAATAAATGGTGCTGGGAAACTTGCTTTCCACATTCTATAGATTAAACCTAGTTCCATATCTCTCATCACTCACTAAAATGAAATCAAAACGTATCAAAGATCTGACTACTCAAACAGAAGCACTTATGCTAGAAAATTGCATACATAAAACTCTTGAAGATATGAACATAATCAAAGACATTAGGAACAAAACACTGATTACACAGGAAAAGTACAAAAATTAAAATCTAGGATCATTAAAAAGATTTGTCACAGGAAAGGAAACCACAAACAGCATAAAGACTCCACTCACAGAATGGGGAAACAAATTTTACAGCTACTTTTTTTTGGGTGGGGGAGAACCGGGGATTGAACTCAGGCCCTTGCGCTTGCCAGGCAAGTGCTTATTCCATTGAGCGATCTCCCCGGCCCCTACAGTTACCCCCCCCTTTTTTTTTTTTTTTGAAGTTTTAATATATTTATTTGAAAACCAATGTCTGTGAAAGAGCACACCAAATGGTCATGTGTTTTCTCTTCAGTCAGAGACTTGGAGACGAGTTCTTGAGGTGAGCGCTCAGCGAGGCCATATGCATGGAGGAGCTCGTCCTGCTGCTCCTGCGAGGGCTCCAGCCACACGCTCTCCACAGCTGGCCACTCTCTCCACAGCTGGCAGGGCTTTGAGTGGCCAGAGCCCGTCTGGTCCCTTAGTCATCGATATACTCATAGGGCTCTGGGGGCTCTGGCTCTTGTTCTTCCTCCTCAGTTTTGGGGCCATGTGCTGCCACAGAGTCCAGTTCCTCAATGTTTTTGCTGGTGTCCTTCAGCATGATGATGCCTCCAATGGACAGTGGCTTGAAAGGTTGGTATCTACAGGTCTCTGACATGGTAAGGACCTTCAGCTGGGCAGGCATAACTCAGGCTGGGTTATCCAACAGCTGGAAATTTGGCTCAGGTTCCCTTTTCTTCTTTCTTCTCTGCTTCATCCACTTCCATTTTCTCTTCCTCCTTTTTTTCTTTTTCTTTTTGGCTTTGGCAGTAATAGACAACAGAGCAGTAGAAACCTTTTCTTTTTCTTTTTCTTTTGGTACTTACAGAAGTGCAGGATATGCAAATATGGATGGTTCACAGTTTGATTTGTACTGCACCTTTGGCATCTTTAAATCTTTGTTCAAGCCTATGACACAGGTAGGAGTATAAGCCAATGACAGAAAGTGTGAGAGAAGAAACCAGAACCAGAACTGGGTAAAGACAAGGACACCAGCCACAGAAGGCATATGTGGGTGCCTGGTTCTGGACTGTTAGGAGATTGTAACATTACGGCCACTTGCATCTAGTGTGCCCTGGGCCAGAATAGCGTCAAACTTGGCCATGACATCATCATGCTTATCATTGATAACTTTGGAATACAGCTGTGGGAACTGATTCACTTTTGGACATGTGATCTCAGTCTGCTGGATCATGATGAGCGTGGAGGCTATGAGAGCCCCTTGCGTCACATAGTTCACAGGGTCATTTGTCATTGGTTCTAGCAAATTAATAGCTTCCTTGTTTCCTGTACCAGCACAGCAGATGCTTAGGGCCATCGCAGCTCCGTAGCACATGTGGGGGTTATAACTCTCGGACAGCAGAGAGACCACACTGGGACACTGCTCAGGGGTCCTGAACAGAATGAAGCCAAGTGATTCGACTGCTGCCCTCCTAACATCATCATTAACATCACTGACAGCACCATGTAGCAGGTGTCGAATAGCTTTGTTGTTACCAGAGCCACAATAAGCCATGGTCACTGTATACATTCCAGACCTTCGAAGAATTGGGTCCTTATCCCGACAGAGAGACTCAATAAGTGCATCATCCTCTTCCAACCTCCCATACATCACTAAGTCAATGCCGACGGCGAGACCATGCAGGATCTTCACACGCTGGGTTTCCTGGGCATAGCCAACCATGTCCTCGATAGCCTGGGCATTTTTAGAGCCCAACATAACCAAACCTAGGGCAAGGGCAGCTGCTTCTCCTGTCATAGCATCATCCTGGTACAGGTTGGTTTTTAGCAAATCATAAACATCCTGGCGTGCAGTTCACATGGCAGCCAAACCAAGGCCCAGGATGCCTCCATGCCAAACTATATCGTTGCTGGCATTCTTCAGCTGATTCAGCAGGTAATCGATTATGTTGCCACCATGATTGGCATGGATGAGCCCTAGTGCATAGAGCCCCCCGCCTTCCTGGTAGGCTGACCCTGGAGACGTGTCTTTGGGAAGGTAGGTTGCCATTAACTGCAAGGCTTCCTTCTCGTGACCCTTATCAATTACACCCAAACTGGCTGTAGCAGTAAATTTAGCCCAGTTAGTGGCTCTGGCCAACCATTCCAAGTTATCTCTAAGAAACTGGTCACTGGCTGTCTAACAGTGCATGAAAGAGTTTGCTATGACAGTTGCTGTGTGTCATACTGAATTCCGTACTGCATCCTTTGTGCTTTTTAGAATCATGAGGTCTGTGTTATTATTCCATATGAGAAATTGCAGATGTAACTCAATAGCCACTTCACTGCTTAAAATTTAAATCATTTTCAAAGTCTGGTCCTTGGGCTCTGGACTCACATCTGGTGTCTTTCCAGCAAGTGTAGGGCCTGTCTTGTCTTCTGTCTCCATCATCTCACTGTCTTTCTCAGAACCTAGAACAGTGCCTGTGTTGGTAGAGCCAGGCACAGAGGCTGTGGGGGTGCCCACAGTTCCAAGATTCTGGATCACAGAGAACAGAAACTGCTGGCTGGCACTTTCCTACAAATCAAAGCAGATCTGATAGGCCATGAGGAGGTTGTCTTCCTTCACCAGTTTTTCTAAGATGTTACTCACAGCTTGAGGATCATCTAAGAATATTAAGCACTGACAAATATTGATGAAATTAGGTTTCTCCAAGTTCATGTAGTTTTTAACTAGGACTCTCAGTACTTTATTCCAGAACTCTTTATTCTGCATTAAAGACATGCAGAGCTTGAGGCTATAAGCTAGCATTCCCGGGACATCATTCGATTCTAGTATGGTCTTCTCAAAGACATCTAGTCTTCTTGTCTCCAAAGCGATGCCGATAGCCTGCTTATACTTGCTATCATCTAGACATCGTTGAAACATTTTATTCACAATGCCTTCCAATCTCTGGTCAATTTGTTTTTTTCTCCTTCAGGCAAATCTGCATTTTCCACACACTGCTTGGTATATTGATCAATGCGTTTTGCTATAATAGTCTCCACATACTCAGAATTGTCATTGACATTGAAGAGATCACCTGCTCCAAGAGCATAATTCAGAGACTCCTCAAAAGCTCCCAGGTAAGGGGCCGGGGAAATGGCTCAGTGGAATAGGGGCTTCCCTGGCAAGCACAAGGGCCTGAGTTCAATCCCCGGTTCCACAAAAAAAAAAAAAAAAGCTCCCAGGTAATAAAATACTTTAGATGCCACTAAGGATGCAAACTGCCAACTCCGGAAATCTTCATACAAAACTTCTATTTTGTCTACAGACTCAGAAATTTCTGCCCAGAAGTCATTGACAACTGCATTCAATTTGTGTAGTGCAAATTCCTTAAGCTGAGGTTCTTCTTCATCCAGAAGAGAAATAATTCCAGCGGCTGAGGTGATCATGACTGCACCCCGTACTCACCAGTCTGCTCGCTCGCCGACCGGGCTGCGCCACTTATCTGTCATCCCAGGCCCCTCTAGCTCCACTGCACCGCCGCATTTCCTGGAAGCGGTGCTCAGTCCCCTACAGTTACTCTTTATAAAAGACTGTTATCTAGAATATGTAAAAACTTTTAAATATAAACTCCTCCCCACAGTTTAAAGAACAAATCCAAAATGGGCATCTGAAATAAACAAACACTTCTCAGATGAAGTACAAATAGCAAATAAATATATGAAAACAATGTTCAACATCACCTGTCATTAGAGAAATGCAAATGAAAACAACATTGAGATTCCATCTCACAATGCTTATCATCAAAAATATACCAGTATTAAATGCAGGCTAGGTATTTGTGGGAGGAAATGAAGCCTTCTTCACTGTTGGTAGGAGAGTAATTTGTTACAAACACAATGCAAATCAATATGGAAATTCCTCAAAACAACTGAAACTAAAGATTCCATTTGACCCAGCTATTCTGCCTCTAGGAATCTGCCCAAAGGAGTTAAAATATCATACTACAGCACTACATGCAAACAACCATGTTTATAGTAGCAAAATTTATAATAGCAAAATCTTAAAATCAGTCCACATATCCATCAATAGCTAACTGGATGAGTAAAATATAGGAGTTTTTTTTTCATATAAAATAGAGCATTACTCTGTCATAAAGAATCAATGAGACATTGTTAAAATAGTAAATGGATATATTGACAACATAATTTTAAGTGAAATAAATCAAACATACAAATGTGAATATCACATTGTTTCCTTTCTGTGAGAAACCAAAAGGGTAAATAAGAAGCAAAATAAAGGACAGATATTGGGAAATAGAAACAAAGTATTCAAATAGAAATTGGTCATAGGAGATGAGCAGGAAAGGCAAGATAGAAATAAAGATGAAAAATAGAATGAGAGAACAACAATGGAACCAAACTTTTGTAAATGGGGAGTGTGAAAAAGGGTTAAAAGGAGCAGAGGTAATGGGAAAAAATAAATTTAGTTATAATATTTATAGGTGTAAATTCTTTATCATAAATGTGATCATATCTGTCCAGAATGTACTAATAAATGTAGTTTGTAAAATTTAAAAATTAATTACAGTATTATTTGAAATTCAAAATGATAAAATAAGTATAGCAGATAAAAACATGCATTTTTAAATGAGAATTTCTACATGCAGGAATTAAAAACTCAATCAAAATATGACAAATATTAGATCTTTAAATTTTCAAACCCCTATTACTTGAAATACATTGTAAAAAATGCAATAAAACCAAACACTGAGAAGGGCACTATATATGGATAGTATATACATATATAGATATAGATAGATATAGATAAAAATAACAAAGAAGTTATAAACAATATACATAAAAATTCATTCAACACAATTGAAAACAATGCAATTAATTTTAAAATGAGAAAAAATTTGAGTAAATGCTACACAAAAGATGATACAGAAATTATCAGTAAACATAAAATCTTAAGCATTTTTAATCACCATGAAAATGTGAATTAAATCAAAAATGAGACATTATACACTGTCAAAAGTGCTAAACTGAAAAATCTGGAGGTTCTAGGAACTCTCATATATCACTAGTAGTAGTACAAAATGATGGACATTTTATGAAACTTCTTGGAAGTCATTGTAAATTATTTATAAACTTAATTATTGACATTTATTTTTCTAAGCATTTGTATTCAAATGTTTAAAATATAATTATACAGTATCATTTGAACCCACACAAGGGTAGCACCTTGAAACAAGAAATTAACAATATATTAATAGAAAATGATTTGTAAGAAATATATACATGGGCAATGAACCAGCAATAAAATGCATACAGCCTTGGGCTAGCAAGATAGCTCAGTGGACTAAAGTGCCTGCTGGAGGGCAGGAACCCGGGTTCACTCCCTGACACCACAAGCCATGCATGGACCTGGTGGGGCATGCCTGTAATCCCAACACTTGGGAGGCTGAATACAGTAGGATCACTACCAGTCTGGTCTGAGTAGTGAGATCCTGTGCACCCTGTACTAAGTGCATTAAAAAAGAATATGGTTTTAATATAATCCATAAGACAAAAAAAACTAGAAACATTTAGAATGAAAACATGCTATATATAAATGAATGAATACTGTATGATTCGCCTGTTATGAATTTGTAGAATGTTAAAAGAATTCTATAATGATATGAGGCTGATCATTAGTGTGTGTGTGTGTGTGTGTGTGTGTGTGTGTGTGTGTGTGTCTTTTTGAGGCAAGGTTTCCTCTGCAGTTCAGGCTGGCCTTGAGCCCAGTTTGTAGCCAAGGCTGGTCGCAAACTTGCACCGATGTTCCTGCCTCAGCCTTCTGAGTGCCATCATTACTGGCATGCATCACCATGCCTAGCTCTGATCACTGATCTCAAGATAGCATATGATGAATGTGTTTACAAATTGGCACGAAGAAAGTATGTTGGATAAAAGCATTCCAGTAACAATGTGGCAAATAGCACAGTTTTTTAAAATTTATTAATTTGATTCAGGGTCTCACTACACACTTCCGACTCATAGTGATCCTCCTGTCTCAGGCTCCCCTGTGTTGGAATTACAGGCGTGCACCACCACGTCTGATTTCAGAGCCAACAAGGCATGCAGTACTGCAGAATGAACTTGGGTCCTCTTGCTTGTCGGGCAGGCGCTTAGACCACCAAGCTATCTCCACAGACCTGGCACAAGTTTTTATATTTGTCAGAACTTACCAGTTTCTCCTTTGAGGGCATTTTGTTGTATGCATTGCAAAGGTTATCTTGAAAAAAATTAATAGTACTATCCTATAAAAGGTATATTAACACAGTCTACTTCTGCATTTTACCCAAAAATACACTTTCAAAGATCATATTTAGAGTATTGGGAATGGCAAACTACCTGAGCATTATTTTTTATATTAATGAACTAATTACTTTTTGTATAATAATTTTATTGAAATTTTGTTGT
>NW_004524747.1:752870-757111 GCF_000260255.1 Octodon degus
GCCTGGGCTGGGACTGGTCCCGCCGGCGCAGGGTAGCAGGAAACTCTCCGCACACTCACCGGACCTGGGCTAGGACTGGGTCTGGGGGCTCCCGGAACTTGGCAAAAACTAAATTTTACTTTAAATATGCTTCAATAAATTATAATGAATGGAACAGTGCCTTAAATAAAATAAACATATATCACTTGATTTGGCAGTTGGAGTAGAGAGCTATTAGGGTAGTGGTAATGATTAGAACAGTAAGGATTTTTACATGAAATATGAGATATGAAAAGTTACTGTCCTATGTTCTGAGAAAAGGACATGATAAACAGAAGCAAAGATAGATAAAGATAAATGTGTGCATGATGTGGAATATATATGCACTTAGGAGCACTTAGTAGAAATTTGTAAATGGTGTAGATTGAAAAATTTGCATTAGCTCTATTAGATAATTATTGGATAAATATTTAAAAACAAGTGTAAACAGAAAATATCAAAGCTGAGATTATCACACTTCCTATTTTAATGAAGCAACATCCAATATTATTCCAATATTTTGCATATTTATATTACATTTATATACTTTCTCAAATATTTATATGTGAATATATATAGAGAGACATATATCTTCTCAAATATACAGATAGTCTTAAATTAAAAAGTGCATTAGATTAAAAAAGATATTGCCATTCATTCTCCCCAGAATACATCTTACTACCTTGTAAACATCTATAATTCTTGGCATTTTCTTTTCTTTTCTGTTTTTTTTGTATTTTCATTTTTAGGGAAGGGTCTACAGAGTGCTCATGGTCTCACTACTAGATAGGACTCATATTGATTCTCCTGTTTATAGCTTCCCAAGAGTTGGGATTACAAGCGTGCCACCAAGCTCAGTCTCAATTGTCACCATCTCTGCACCCTGGGGGCAGGGCTGGCATTGCAGGCCCAGGGATCAAATCCCCAGGCTCTGCTCCTGCTTGCATGTGCTTTAATCCACTGAGCTATTTGGCCAGCCCCTTCTTGCTATTTTTGAAGTACTCTTGGAAGTCTTGTCTTCTGGCTCTTCAACAAGATAAAGTGTTTCCAAACCTTTACATTACTTTCCATATGGACTTCAGGGAATAGACAGAATTAGTATGGTGCCAGATATGTTGAATAAGGTGCAGGAGATAATACTATGGTTTTATGATGTTTTTTTCCCCAATAATAGTACACAGTAGCAGCTTTCAATAAATTTTGTTTATTTTGTGTCATTTTAATCATACCTCATAAAGACATGAAAATGGACTTCCACAATTCAGGAAGTGGCAAGAAGTTTGAAATAAGCATGAATGAAGTACTTGTAAAGATTTTGTATCGAATTAATGATAATGTGTACTTTGATATAATTGGATTTTCATTTTAAATATTCACCGGATGTTTTACTCATAAGTTGTATTAGCAGATATGCACAATGACAGATTGGCACATTCAAGTTTTCATGAAGGCCAGTTAGATAGCAACTTAATGAAAACATCTCCAAAGATAATATAAGACATTTATCTTTGTATTCTCCTAAATTATCCAATGATCCCAATGAACTACAAAATTATTGGAAGTGCTAATATAGATTAAACACAGATTAATTAATTTCTTCTTTTAAAATATGATGGATTGGTAGGTATGTGACCAATAATCTGAAAGTTCAAATAAAAGATCTAGTTTAAAGGCTTTGAAGAACTGTAGAGCCAATGAATAACAGTTCATGAAGGAGAAAAATCTTTTAGAAGAGAACTGAGAATCTTTAGCTGTCTCTCTGCAGGAATTAGAAAATTCTCAGGATAAAACTGAAAATCTCAGTGTGGTTCAAGCAGGATTGGGGCAACAAAAATGCTGAGCTGTTTGGTAGTCTCATGGCACTAAAATGGTAAAACTATAGATGTGAGGACCTGAAATAGACAATCAAGATACTTGCTTTTTCTGTTATTTGATTCTAAAGAGAACATAAAACAAAAACTAAGCCAAAATCCATGAAATATAGACTAGAAAGTTTTATTTAATATAAAACAATGAAATTTCTGGAAAGAGAAAATCAAAGTCATTAGAAACACAATAAATGAGAGTTGAAACCCTGAGAATAATATACCTAAAGCACATATCATTTAAGGTATAGAAGAAAATAGAGAACATGGAGTTTATCATGAAAGAGGGTCACACTGAAGAATAGAAAAGCTAGCAGATATTTTCAACACTATGGTATAGTTCAGATGCAAAATTAATGATTTGAAGATTTTCAAACATGGTTATAAGTATTCTAGATACTCATGCTGAAATCTAACCTGTCCACAGATGATATTTAAATAAATATTTTAAATAATAACAAATAAATTTTAAATTCAGAGGGAAAGATAATACAATCATAAATGTTGAAAAGCAAATATAGTGAATTCTCAGATAAATTCTCTAGATGATGAAATTTTAAGAAAAGTTAAAAAGTAAAAGTAGATACAACTTTAGGAAAACTATATTGCAAAACGATCCAGTTTTGCTATTGATTTAATTAAGGTTTTAAGCTTCTTTCCTTATATATTCTTAGCAGTGGAAAGATAACTTTATCATGACTCAATATGTTTCTTTCATGTAGAAAGTGCAGAATCCAATAAAAACTAGAAATGACCCATAACCTATAACAAGAAGTCAACATTAGAAACAAGCCATACATAATTCTATCATTTGAGCAGACTACAAGTTTAAATATGATTGTGTATCTGATTGTACTTCTACTATGCACAAATATACACATCATCATCATCATCACATACATATATATTTTATTAGATTCCCTGGTACCGAAAAAAAAAAAAAAAAAAAGAAAGAAAATCTCCACTCATAGCATCTGTTTTGCCCTTCAGATTTTGTTTACATTTTCAGGTTCTTACACTACAAAAATGGCATGATGTTTACACATGCAGATCTGTTCTATTTCATGTAGAAGCAGAGTCTCTAGTTGCATCCATATCAAAGCCTCAAGTTTATATTTTTTATAGCTGAACAACACCTCTTTGTGTGAAAATACTATATCTCTTTTATCCTTTCTTCAGTTGATGGACATTTGGGTTGTTTCTAAGACTCAGCTAGGACAAATCACTCTGTTCTAAATATGTGTGTACATATATCACTGTGGTATGCTTTCATTTCTGGAAAAATACCCATGAGGAAAATAGCAGGGTTGAAGCGAACTTCTATTTATAGCTTTTTTGAGAAAACTCCACACTGATTTCCATATTGGTTACAGCACCCTATATTCTCACTAACAGTGGAGACGAGTTCCTTTTTCTCCAAAACCCATCTAGCATTTGTTATTGGCTGACTTATTGATGTTAGCTATTCTTTCTGGGGTGAGATGCAGTGTCAGTGTTGTCTTCATTTGCATTTCTTGAATTGCCAGTGATGTTAATTTTTATTTCTTTTTCTTTTTTGTCTTTTTTTAGTTGGGGTCCAGCCAGGCAGTTCAGGCTGGCCTTGAGCTCACTTTGTAACTGAGGTTAGTGTATCAGACTTGTGATTATCCTCCTGCCTCAGCCTCTTGAGTGCTGAGACTATAGGCCTGTGCCACCTTGCCCAGAATTTATTTTCATATATTATTTTGCCATTTGTATTTCTTCATCTGAGCAACGTATATTCATCCCAGATGCCCTTCTTTGATTGGATCTTTGAATTTTGGGGCTTCATTATTTTTAATTCTTTATATATTCTAAATAGAAGTCCTTTGTCCTAGCAACAGTGGTCTAAAATTTTTCCCAATTTCTGGTCCTTCTATTCTACCCTTCTGGTGTTTTTATTTGTTTATTTGTTTGCTTTTTGGGTTTTTTATGTTCAGAGACTTTTCAAAATGATGTGATACCAGTTGTTGATTCTTTCCAGTATTTCCTGTACTGCTTTGCTTTTGTTCACGAACTCTTTATCTACCCCTATTCATTCACATTCCTATCTAATTCCTCCTCTAATATATTTCGTGTTTCTCTTTTAATATTTTTGCCATAATTTTATTGATAAACAAATAGCAATGAGACAGTTTCAAATCAAGTCGATAGGACAGTTTCAATAATTAGCACACTGCATACATTCTTCTTAGTGGTTAATTGCTGTACAGATGCGAACTTAATATCCTATTTACAGATACCATTAGAACAAATCATTCTATTCATAAACAGAATGTAACTATATATCTATCCCAACCACTTTGAATACACAGATACAAAATGGACATTCATCTGTAT
>NW_004524747.1:757211-760656 GCF_000260255.1 Octodon degus
TATATGTATAATATATTTCATCGCAAAAAGAATATACTTACAATTTGGAGAAATTGTAATTCCTCCTGGATGTTGGAAATTCAGAACAGAGGAAATATTTTTTCTTTCTAATAGTTATACTTTTTTTCTGGAACAAGTTATTATTTCACATGTAATTAAACCACATATAACTAATAACCAAAATTAGAAATTAGTATGTTTATTTTTTCTGTTTAAAATTGTGTTATATTAATTTAAAATGGGGGTCACCAGAATTCAGCCACCTTCTTGACAAAACACATTTTTTACTAAACTATTGTCAACATCATAGACAATGGACAAAACCAGAAACTATTTCTTCAAAGCAGGATTCTAATGAAGTTGTCCACTATGAAAACTCCTGTTCAAAAAACCTATTTAAAACTGTAACTAGGCCAATTAAGCAATAAAAAGATAAAATTATACATAAAGTAAAGGACAAAGTCAATCTATCATTTGTAGATGATGGGATCCTATTCCTGAAGCACCAGAAAATATCTGACTAAGAGTCTCTAAAGATTACTTAACAAATTCATTCATATATAAAATAAACACACAAAATCAATAAACCTAACACCTAACAATAAACTCATAGAAAGAAGATCGTAGATAAAACAGCAAAATAGAAGGGAACAAAGGTCCAGATTTGAAGTTATGATACAAATCAACAGGTATGAAAAGAGTGTATGTAAGTGGAAGTGTTTTTCTTCTTTCTATGAGTAAAAAGTGCAAGAGGCTGAAAACAGGAGGATCACTACAAAGGAAAAGTAAATATGTTGTAAATGAAAGCACTCTAAAATGAAAACAGTATCACTCAGAAAATTGGGCCTGAAAAGGATACTATAAATTGTTAAAGATATCCCTTTTTTCTTGATAGTCAGAAGCAATATAATAATAAAAAAAAACACTTCTAAAATTGATATTTGAAGGACTGGGGAGATGATTCATTAGAATAAGCACTTCCCTAGCAAGTGCAAGGGCCTGAGTTAATCCTCGGTTCCACAAAAAAAGCAAAAATAGAAAAAAAATAAAATTGATATTTGAGGGGCAGGGAGATAGCTCAGAAGACTAAGCAACTGCTCTGACAAATGCAGGGACCAGGGTTCGATTCTGGTCCTGTTTGCTGCACCAACCCAGCACCTGGTGTGAGCTGAGCTGGCAACTGAGTCCCAGTGTGGTGGTGCATGCCTGAGATCCCAGTGCTAGGGAGGCTGAGAACAGGAGGATCACTACAAGTCCAAGCTGTGTAGTGAAACCCTGTACTATATAGATAAATGAAAAAAAAACCGCTAAAGTAAAGCAAAGATAATTATTGGGGCTGGGGAGATAGCTCAGTGGATTAAGTAGTTGCCTGACAAGCACCAGGTCCTGAGTTCAATCCCTGGTACTGCAATAAAATAAAATAGATATGTGATTTGAACTAATCCTGACCAAAATAACAAAATCATTTCTTACAGATATGGAGAAAATAAACATGAAATCCATGTGAAATCAGAAGAGACCCAGAATACCAAAGCAATCATGGATAAAATAGCAAAATAGGAGGGAACACAGGTCCAGATTTGAAGTTATGTTACAAATCAACAGGTATAAAAAGAGTGTAGTATTGGCAAATCAAAAACAAAACGAAGACACTAAAAATGTGGACAGAATATAAAAAACAGAAACAAACCCAGACATTTTCAACTATTTGATCTTCAACAAAGGAGTCAAAAATTTATCCTAGAAGGTAGCCCTTTATAAATGCAGCTGATAATAATTGGATGTTCCCATGCAGACAACTGAGGTTAGACCAATATGTCTCACTGCGTAGTAAACTAACATCAAAATGAATCAAAGAGGCTGGCAAGATAGCACAGCATACTAAGCACCTGCTTAGGAAAGCAAAGGGACTAGAGTTCAATTGCCAGTACTGCATGTAATGCCTTCCCTGCCCCTGGGTGAGCTGAGCCAGCCATCTAGACTGGGCATAGTGGTGCATGCCTATAATACCAGCACTGGGGAGGCTGCAAACAGGAGGATCACTAGGATTCTGAGCTGTGTAGTGAGCCCTTGTACAAAATACATTAAAAATGGGTCAAAGATCTAAATGTTAAAACAGAAACTTTGCATTTACTGGAAGATAAGCTAGTTAAAATTTTTGAAGACATCGCCATATGCAAGGACTGGCAAGGACTGACTAAAGATAAACCAATAAATCAATGGCATGAGAAGTAACGCCAACACTCAACACATGAGATAATATCAAATTACAATACTTCTTAATAGTCGTAGTAGGGAAGATAGCTCAGTGGAATAAACACCTGACTTGTAAGCACAAGGTCCCAAGTTTGACACCAGTACAACAAAATAAAACAACACCAAAACCCTCCTTAATAGTGAAAGGACCAAAAGAAACTACATGAGGGAAAAGACAACATATGGAATGGGGAAAAATTAGCAGGTATATTTGGATTCAATACTTATATCCAGAATTTGTATAGAGTGCAAAAGTTTTACAATTTCAATTAGAAACTTCAGTAAAGAATTGGGTATCTGAAATGAATAACAATTGGAGGCATCTAATGGATAGTAATTGCATTAAACCCCATTATTACCCATCTCAGTATTTTCCTAAAGGACTTAAAGTATCCTTTTAGAGAGATATATGCATGTTTTTATCAGCACAATTTGTGATATCTAAATCTTGAAACAAGCCAAGATGTCCACCAAAAGATGAATGGATATGGAAACTGTGATAGTTATACAATGAAGTATTACTCTGATATAAAGAAGGAAAAATGAATTACTTTTGGTAAATGGATGAATATTAGAACCATAACGTCAATTAAATTGAAACAAATACACAACTTCAAACTTTGCATGGCTTGTCTTGAGCAAGAAACTTGAAATATAAAGAGCAAAAAATACTAGGTATCAAGAACCGGGGAGATTATTTTCAAATGTGAAGGATAATAAAAGATAAAGTCTAAAGCTTAACAAGATTAGGAGAACATAGGGAGAAATAGGAAAGGGAGAGGAGCAAAAATTAATTGTGATGTATTGTGTACATCTTCAAACTACCAAAAATAAATGCAATAATTTTTTGCTTCAAACTTGTATGCATAAAAGGGTTTAAAACTACATACTTTCTTTTGCACACATGCTTTGCACTTATCTTGTATCAAATCTCATTTTATATGAGTATTACCTTCTTACTAATTTAAAATATTCTTAATGCCATAAATTTTACTTTATTTTTTTTTATTTTTTTTATTCTAAATATCTTCTTTTTTTTTTCTCAAAGTTTTATTGACAAAGAGATAGCAATGAGACAGTTTCAAATCAAATCAGAAGGACAGTTTCAACAAATAATACACTGCATATATTCTTCTTAGTGGTTAATTGCTGTACAAGATGCGGACTTGTGATCCTATTCACAAACACC
>NW_004524747.1:760756-761865 GCF_000260255.1 Octodon degus
TTAGAACAAATCATTCTATTCATAAACAGAATGTAACTATATATCTATCCCAACCACTTTGAATACACAGATACAAAATGGACATTCATCTGTATCTTTTTTTTTTTTTTGTTAAGTTCCATTTTTTGAATATTATAGGTGTGTAAACTCAGCAAAATATTCTAAAAGAGTCCAGTAGCCCATAATAGTATTGGGTCTTCCGCTTAACTGGCAACGTCAGAAATTGTTGACCTGAGTCCCCCACAGCTCAACATAACAGCATGGGTTTACTTCTTATATTTCGTTTAAACCATTGATCCATTTGGAATTTACTTTAGTACATGGAGAAAAACATAGGTATAAATTTAGTCTGTAGCATGTGGGAAGCCAGGTTTTCCAGCACCATTTACTGTTCAAATGGAAAGAACATGTGGGATGATGAAAAGAAGAGAAAAGATAGAATGAAGGAAAAAGGATATAATTTTGTATATTTACAAGAAAGCTTGGTTACTTGTACTGGTTATTTCTGATGGTCTATTGAAAGGACCGGTCAATGCCTAGCTGTGTTTCTATTTCTTTTCCAATTTTTATAATTTTTTATTGATTTTGCATTTCATATCTTTTAATCTGTGGGGTTTTTAATTGATTTGTTTGATTGTTTTGTGGTACTGAAGGTTGAACTCAGGACCCTGTGCTTACCAGGTAGGCTCTTATTCTACTGATGTATCTTCTGGAGTTCCTATATCTGATAATCTGAACATCTTATTCAAAGACCACAACATGCAACATGACTACCACTGTTGAATTCTTATTTTTCTAGTGAAGTTCTGTAAGATTTCTATATTTTACAATTTTGAAATTATCTTTCAAAATAAAAACATTAGTTTCCTGCACAGGAATGTTTTATATAAATTTTATTGAGAAAGACGTAGCAATGAGACTGTTTCAAAACAGGTTAGCAGGACAGTTACAATAATTAATACATTTCATATTGATGTCTTTGTAGTAGTTATTTATAGCACAAGATGCAGATATGATATCTTGTCTAAACAGTACTAGTTCAAAATTTTTTTCTCATTGAACTAAGAGAAAGTAGCTGTATATCTATGCTATTTTGAATATATATATAT
>NW_004524747.1:762012-767929 GCF_000260255.1 Octodon degus
TTCCATAGCCATTCATATATTGTAGATGCATGAATTCAACAAAGTAAACCAATATAGTCCCGTAGTCTACAATAGTAGTGGGTTATCTGTATGATTGGCAATGTCAGAAGTTATAGACTTGAGCCTTTTACACAGAGTGAAAGCACAACCAACAATTTGGGAAAAAAATCTTAATAAGCAATCAGACAAAATTCTTCTCTCTAGAACTTATAAAGAACTAAAAAGAAATTAAGGTCCCAAAATTTAAAGACCCAGTCCAGAAATGGGCATCCGAGATGAACACACATTTCTCAGAGGAGGAAATTCTGAGTCTAATAAATACATGAAAAAATGCTCCACATCACTAGTCATCCAGGAAATGCAAATTAAAACAACACTGAGATACCATCTCACCCCTGCACAAGAAATTGAATCCAAAATAAAGGTCTGGTAGTAGGACAGCTGGGGCCCACTGGATCTTCACTCCAGACAGCGCACAGGCCCGGTATGTGAGTGGGAACTGACAGGGGCCTCAGGATCTTCACTGCAGCCAGCACACAGGCTCAGCATGTAAGTGCAACTGCCTGGGAACTTCCAGATCCTCACTCCAGCTATCAACCAGGCAAGGCATGTTTGTGGAACTTCCTCCATTACATAGGCCAGGTGTGGAACCCTACAGCAGAACTTCCTGCACAGAGGCTAGAGGAAATTAACACTTAGCTGATGCAGGACCAGAACATCTTGCCAGAGTGGCACAGCAGGTTCATTTCCAAGAGCTGCAGCAGGAAGAAGTG
Source organism: Octodon degus (assembly GCF_000260255.1). NCBI lineage: Eukaryota > Metazoa > Chordata > Mammalia > Rodentia > Octodontidae > Octodon > Octodon degus. The sequence goes on from NW_004524747.1 coordinate 762,786, forward strand.
GAGCACAGCTGCCAGATGCAAGGCACTCCCACCCGGACCAGTTTGAATTTGGTGTATTCAGACCTGGTATTAAGGTAATAACTCTACCAAAGCTCTACACAGAAAATAGGTCAGAAAATAGTGCTATACAAAATGACAAAGAGAAGGAGCAATATGAGTTCTCAGGCCCTGGGCCCACCCAGAACAAATACAGGAGACAACAGCATAGAATGAATTAGAAAGCACACACCTGAAATCTCTGATATAATGGCATCTAAAGTAAAGAAACAATTACAGAAAATTATAGAGGAAATCAGATCAGAAATAATTTCTGAAGTAAAGAAAAAATGATAACTATAATGAAAGAAGTACTAAGTGCTTCTAAAGAAGACACTGATAAAAATAGAGGAGAACTGAAAAATGGAATTCTTGAATGAGCAATATGAGAAAGAAATAGAATGCATGAAACAGATTCAAGGTGATATACAAGAAATTAAAATATCAATCACAAGCTGGCAAAACCATTTGAATGAAAGTGAAAATAGACTTTCAGACGATGACGACACCATTGCAGCTAGTGAAAGTGTAAGGAAAGATCTCTTAAAAACAACTAGGATGCAGGAAGAATAATTCATCACCTGCAAGATGATGCAAAGATGAACAATGTGAGACTTGTAGGCATCAATGAGAAAGAAGAAGTCTATGCAAATGTTATAAAAAGAATATGGGTAGAAGTAATAGCAGAATACTCCTCAAATATGTGGAAAACAATATGACATTGAGGACCAAAGCATATAGAACTCCAAATAACATCAACCCAATTAAAACCACATGGAGACATGATAATCAAGATCCCAGAAATACAGCACAGGAACTGTATACTAAAAGCCACTAGAGAAAAGAAACATCACATTTAAAAACATCACATTTCTCTTCACAAACCATCAAGTCAAGAAGAGAAAGAACCAAAGTACTTCATATCTTGCAAGAAAACAAACTCCAACCCAGAACTGTTTGAAATTTTGCTATACCCTGCAAAACCCTCTTTGAAGTTTGATGGAGAAGTGAAATACTTACATGACAAAGAAAAAATGAAGACATTCATGACAACAAAGCCAACCCTACACAGACCATTAAAAGATATTCTAGAGAGGGATCAAAAAGACCACAGCTCCATGAATGAGAATGGAAAGAACCCACCAAATAGGGCAAACAATTAAACACGGGAGAAAAAGAGGTATACAACAGCAGTCTCAATTATTCTTTTGCATACAGCAGCAAAGTATTTCCATCAGCATACTCTACAAATATACTTCTCCTGCAACCTGTGGGTCATGATTCTATCCAAGTCTACAGGGTGGATAACAACAAAGTAGAATTAGCTCAGTCCCACAAGTAACACCTGGTCACCAGTAAATGTCATGGACACTGTCCACATCCACCGCATACTAGAACTTTGTGCTATATCGTATCCCAAAGCTGTTAGAAGTGTTGGTCATATATTTTCCATTCCAGTATCTTTGTTGTTTTATTCTTAGTAATTCTTTACTAACATAAAAACTTTTCTTAGCTGTTTTTTTTGTATATTAACCTAATCAAATACTACGTGTGTACTCTGAATTGATCACAGATTCGTACATATGGTACACTACATTCTGGCCTCTCACTTAGACTCACAATTTAATTTTAAGTTTTGAATATTATTTTGAAATATTTAATACAATTTTGAATCAATATTTAGTTTTCTGAATGTTATTTAATTTTAATTTTTGTTTTATGGTTTATACTGTTTCCTTGACTTACAATCTTCTTATAAGACATGGTGTGGATATTTTCTTCTAGTATTAGAAATTTTAAAAAAGTATATTTCCATCTTCCATTGACTTTACATTAATTCTTTCATCACTTTTACACACACACACACACACACACACACACATATGAAAAAATATGTATATAACCTGACATAAGATTAATACTGCATTTTAGAAAATCTTCTATGACCATGTAAATGGGTTAATTTAATGTAATTATATTTTACATAGTCCTGCATAACTACAATTTTGATACTTCTTCATTCTTTATCCAGGACCATACAGCAACTTCTCTTCTGGGATATGGTCTTTGTTATTTTCTACATGCTACTCAAAATATTGGAATATTTTGAGTTTCTATTACTGCAAAATATTTTACCTTTCATTTTCAAAGGTATGTTTGCTAAGTATAAAATTCAATGAGGACAGATCTTTTTCAGTCCTTTGAATATGTCAGACTAGTTTCTTAGCCACTTGCTTTGTGTTTTTTACTGTGGTGTACAATGCTATTGAATTTTGTTCTTCTATAGATAATATTTTCCCTATGTATATACTTTAGTGATTTTTTTCTTTACAATTAGTTTTGGAAAATTTCAGTTTTATGCATCTTGATATGATTTTACTCATATTTCTTGTGCAAACACTTCACTTTTCTTGGAAAAGTGGTGCCATAATTTTAATTAAATTCAGAAATTGTAAATCTCTTAATATTTATTGCCTACCCCTTTCTACTTTGGGAATTCTAATCATGTTAATAAAAGTTTTTTGATTTTGGCATAGAGAGAACTATTATATGATTGATATATGAACTCTTTCTTCATGTTTTTTAGACAATTTAATTGGCATATTCATTTAACTTTAAATAAATTTTTTGCACTATGCAATCTATTATTAATCTTATGTTATGTATTCATTTCTGAAATATTTTTCTAAAATTCGCTGTCTACATCTTAGTTTTCACATTTCAACACGTGTCTACAAATTTTAATTTGCTATGTAATTATTATTGATTTTCAATAAAGTCAACGAGTACAAAAACCATGTTAGACACTATAAAAATATACAATATTTATTTGTTAATTATACCCTTATTAAAGCTGGGAAAAATAAACATATTGATTTGAGATAACTTTAGATCCCATCAATTGTAGAAACGATAGCTGTATAATGTTATGTAATTATGATTTTTAACCTGCATTTCTCTAAAGGCTAATGATAAGACCATCTTTTCATGGGCGTATTTTTCATTGTATATCACTTTGATAAACTATTTCTGTATATCTAAAAAAATAATACAGGCCTGGTTGTTGCTTGCATTGTCTGCCAGCTTCTTATCTATTTTGCAACTCTCAGTTTTATATTTGGCATTTATATCCAACATTTTTAATACAAGAGCATAGATTTTTAAAAAATAGCAAATTCCTAGAAACAACATGTATAATTGAACCTTTTTATGATAATAGGCCATTTAAGATGTAATCAAATTAGGATGAAGTCTTATTACATTAAGGTGGCACTTAAATCTAAAACTTGTGTCTCAGTGTGGACACATGTGTATACATGGAACACACAAGGAGAGAAACAGAGGCAACTATTGGAAAATATGGCTGCCAGGCAAAGTATGCCATGGATCACCACACTGATCAATACATAGGAAGCAACAAAGAAATTTTCTTTCAAAAATATTCTGCGGGTCATGGTCTCCAGTTTTACAGATTTCTAGCCTATAAATTTGGAGAAAATAAATTTATGATATTTTAATTGAATTGTTTTGTAAAAATTTGATGTGTTATCCATAAGGAAGAATATCAATAGGTAAATAAATGTAGGAAAGTTAGATAGATACATATGTATATCTTGGCTTTCAACTGGAAAGGTTATAAGCACTTGAGAAAATAAAGCATAAGTGTGTGAAGCAGAGTCACTCTAGTAATTCTAGTAATTTAGTTCAGTGCTACTTTCATATTGTGACATAAGTAAATGGAATTCAAAGCGAGTACAACTATATTGGTCAGGTTTCCCACTTGTGGGCAAACAAATACGTGACACCTACAGTTTGAAGGTGAAAACCTTTGTTTCACTCATTACTTCAGAGAGTTTATTCCGTGGTTTGCTGACTCCAAAGCAAAAGCACTATAAAATAAGGACTTGGTGGAGCCATGCTGCTCAATTCATAGAAGCCAACAGCAGGGGAATATCAATGAGACACATAATATTTACTACATATTCCAAGTGGTCTGCTTCCATATGGGCCCTAACTTCTAACAAAACTTTTATCTGTGTACATCAATAGATTAATTCAGTAATGAGTTTAATGGCCTAATTATCTCATCTCTCTCCAGAGGGCATGAAATCCAGTAAAGTGAATAATTAAGCTTAATCATTAGAAACTTTTTGCTATCTAGTGTACTATTTGCAGAAAGGAGAGAGAACAGAAGGGGAAAAAGAAAGGATCAAGATGCAATATGTATATGCACCAACTACCCAAGCTGAGTGTATTCAGTATGTATCACAAACAAATAATATTACTAAAACAGAAAATGAAAATACTGGAAACAGAAAATATTGAGGTAAATTGAAGTATGATATCAAAGTGGCTGAGAGTTAGGAGACTGGCTAAAGGGAGAGTGAGACAAATAGGTACAATAATCTGCATAAAAACCTAACTCTCAGATAAACTTGTATGAACACAGCACCTACATAGGTGTGGGCCAGAATCATGGAGACCTAGCAGAAAATACACAGTGAAAAACTAGAAAGTTCTGTATATATATTAAAGTGTTCACAGTACAAGGACTGAAATTCAAGCTTAATTTGAATAGAAGATTATATAAACACCCTTCAGTTTTGATGAGAATTCACAACTATACTGCAGAAGAATCCATTGTAGAAAAAGGGCTCTATCAGGGAAAGAAAGCGAAACTAAAATGTAGACTAAAAAACCCTTAAAAGTAAACTTCAACACCATTCCTGTTATACTTTCCTAATTTATATTGATATAAGGAAAAGTATAACACTCCAGAGATTGAGGTTACAAAATCATGATTCTACTCTAGGTATTAGGATGAATGTACAGCATTCAGAAAAAATATTTTTAGAAATCCTGTAAAACATTATTTGTACTGAAGAAAACCTGTCTATTAATGCAGTCCTAAATATGGTACAAGTATTGAAATTATCTCAGAAATCACTCAAAATTATGTTTACAAGACATGTTTTACCTTATCTTATCTCAAGTAAAATTAAAATATATACAATATATTAAGTAGATATTTTATAAAACTTAAAGGCAGCATATGAAAACAATTTATTAGATTATTTAAAAATCTAGGGGCCAGGGATATGGCTCAG
>NW_004524747.1:769890-770635 GCF_000260255.1 Octodon degus
CAAAAAAAGAAAAAAAGCAATATGGAATAGATAATCATAATTTAGAAAATAAGTGGCCTAAATATTTTATTATAAAGCAAACTACTGTTATAATTTTCAAAAGAAAGCATATTCTACATAAAATCAATATCCTTTAAATGTAACAAAACAAAAATTAAAAGCAAATATATAAGAAAAATCAAATGAAACAGAATTGTAATTGATTCATCATTACCAAACAATGCAACATAGAAGTAGCATAGTGATAAGTAGTCCCCTCATGGGTGTAAGTCTAAAAGAAATGTGAGGAAAAACCTGAAAGAATATTACACATTCTTTTAATGACAGCATTATAAATCTAAATGATAAAAACAGCTCAAATACCTGCCAATGGATTATAGGACAAAAATATCACAGTATATTCATATAATGTCATATTATTGAACCACAAAAATGAATACACTTTGAACATTTGTCACACTGTTGAACCTTGAAGAGAGTGAAATAAACCAGACACAGAAGGATAAATATTATGATGTTTAAACTTATCTGACATACCTAAAGTAATCAAATTCAAAAATGAAATTGTATTACATGGAGCATGGAAAAGGAAAATGAAAACATAATTATTGTTTTAATACAGAATTTCAGTTTTAGAAGGAGAAAAGATTTTGAAGTTGAATGATAACTATGGTTGTATAGCAAAGTGACTGTACTTAATGTCTTTGAAACATACACTTAAAAAGGCTAAATTTGTTAATCATGA
>NW_004524747.1:770766-779599 GCF_000260255.1 Octodon degus
TGCTATGATTTGTGTCTAGTTGTCCCGCAAAAGATTCATGTAGTCATGAGGTGGACTTCTAGAGGTTGTGATTAATTCATGATCCAGTGCTGTAATTATGAGTGTGAATGCTGCTGGATTATGAGTGTTAGTGCTATACCCAGTCTGGGGAAGAAGGCCAAAATACAACATAAGGGAGACAGACTTGCTCTTTGTTGCAGTTGTTGCTGCTACTCCTCCCTTTTTCTCTTGCTGTTTAGCTCTTTTCTGCTGCCATGAGATGCTGCCTTCTGCCATGTGCTGTTCTTGCAGCAAGCCAAGTGCAGACTAAAACCTCAAAAACATGTTAGCTAAATATGCTTTTTGTTCCTTAATTTTAGGTGTTGGTTAATTTGTCCCAGGAATAAGAGAAAAGTAACAGAGACAATACTATACCACTGAGTATGGGTGCATTAGTGAATAAAAATTTATAAAAAGTACAAATGAAATGTATTCAAGTATATAGCACTTAAACAACATAATTCTGGACAGTTCATAGGTAAATGAATAAGTTTGTGTAAATTTAAAAATACTTGAAACTGCACTTTTATGAAAATGTGGCATACCAAAATGTGTGAGGTATAAAAATGCTCGTGATTGCTTAGCGCTCTATATGTGTACATATGAAAGGGAAAATTAAAAGTAAGCGGTATTAGTTTCTAACAAAAGATGATAGGAAATGCATAACAAGTAAAACAAGTATAATAGAGATATGGAAATTGTGAACAAATTAAAGAAAGCTGTGCATGGTGCGACACATCTGTAATTCCAGCACTCTGCAGGCTTCGGTAAGAGCATTACCATGAGTTCATTAATTTGAGTGAAATAATGAGTTCAAGGACAGGATGCACTACAAAGCAAAAGCCTGTGTCAAGAACAAAAAAATGAAAGAAATAGAGCATATATTACTAATAAGAAATTGAGAAACACTAAACATTTCTTTCTTTTCTTTCTTTTTTTTTGAAGGAATGTTTTATTTAGCTCACAGTTATTAGAGGGTTAAGTTCATATTTAGTTGGTTCAAAGGCAATGGACAGCATAAACATTTATTTCTATTTATTTTATTTTTTAAAGAGAACAAAAACATTATTAAACAGAAAAAGTACAAATGATACAGAATTTTGTTAAACAAAATAATATGTATTTCACAGTATTTGTTGTATTTTATAGTGTTGATCTCAAATTAGTTGTTAATATTACCAAATATATGCATGCAAAATTTTTTGGAAGAGGAAAGAAAAAGAAATAAGTCTAAGAAACTAAGTGAGAAAAAGGGAAAAAAAAGAATTGAAGAAAGAAGACAAAACAAATTAAGGATTAACTGCTCCTTTCCATAGACCAGCAAAAATCCACAGTACCATTATCCAAGACTTCCTTCTTACATTTTATGGATGGCTAGTGATGTGGAGCATTTTTTCATATATTTATTCACTTCTTTTATTAGGACCTCAGAGAATTGTGTGTTCATCTCGGATGCCTAATTCTGGATTGGGTCTTTAAATTTTGTGGCCCAAATGTTTTTTAGTTCATTATAAATTCTAGAGAGAAGATGTTTGTTTGAGTGCTTATTAGTTAAGACTTTTTCCAAATTTGTGGGTTTTCTTTTCACTTTGTTGATAGTTTCTTTTTACCTGGAAAACCTTTCAATAAGCGGAGGTTCCAGTTGTTAATTCTTTAAAGTGCAATGTGATCTTTTTTCATGAACTCTGTCTACACCTATGTCTTTGAGAGTTTCTCTTACTTTCTCATTCAGGAGATTTAGAATTTCTGTTTTTATGTTTAGATCTTTTTTTTTCAGAACTGGGGATTGAACTCAGGCCCTTCTGCTTGCCAGTGAAGCACTTATTCCACTGAGCCATCTCCCTGTCCCTATTATTTAGATCTTTAATCAATTTTGACATCATCTTAGTGCCTAGTGATACACTTGGGTCAAGTTTTAGTTTTTAGCAAGTAGAGAGCCAGTTTTTTCAGGATTATTTGTTAAAGAGGCTCTCTTTCTTCCAATGAGCGTGTTTGGCCCCTTTGTCAAAGGTAAGGTGGCTGAGAGTCTTTGTAGTGATTTCTACATTTTTAATCTATTTCACTGATCTTCAGTTCTGTTCTTTGCCAATACCATGCTGATTTTATTACAATAGCTTTGTAGTATAATTTCAAGCCAGGAATCGTAATATCTCCTGCCTTGTCTTTGTTACCTAGGATTACCTTTGCTATTCTGTGTCTTTTCTGGTTCCAAAAATAATTTAAGGAGTTATTTCTCTAGGTCTGTGAGGTATGTTGGTGATATTTTGATAGGGATTGCATTTGATCTGTACAAAACTTTTGGGACTATGTCAATCGTCACAATGTTCTTTTTTCCTTTCTAGGCTCAGATAATATTTTCCATTCTCTGAAATCCTCAACGATCTCTTTTTTTCAGAGTACTATAATTTTCATTGAATGGATGTTTGACTTGTTTAATTAGATTAATTCCTAAGTGTTTCATTTTCTATGGCGCTATGGAAAAATGAATTACTTCTCTAATTTTCCTCTCAGTGTGTTTGCTATCTGTGTAGAGGAATGCTATTGACTTTTGGGTATTGGATTTTGCACTGCTATGCTACTGCATTTGTGTATTAATTCTAGAAGCAAGGCCCAAGACCCATCCATCTCTACACAAGGAAAAGGGGAGAATGAAATGCAGATATAGTAGAAACTGCCACCCTTGTGTTCTTAAAGTCCTTGCAAGTGGCACTAATCTCTGAAATATGGACTACTGAACTATATTGGATTATTTTGCTGAATTCACACATCTACAATATTTAAATGACAATGGAATGCCCATCTCTAATAAAACTAAACAAAAAGTGGGATACAAATGAAGGACCATTTTTTATGTTTATATACAAAATATTTAGGATAGATATACAGCTACTTTCTCTTAATTCAATAAGAAAAAGGAATTATACTAATAGTATTTAGACAGGATATCATGTCTGCATCTTGTTCTATGAATAACCACTAAGAAGATAACAAGATGCAATGTATTAATTATTGAAACTGTCCTATTGATATCTGATTCTCAATAAAATAAATAAAAAAATGGTAGTGCATTCAGGTAAACCTAGTACTCGTGAGGCTATGGCAGGTGGATCACTGTAAGTTGAAGGCCAACTTGTGTTATAAAGTGAATTGAAAATCAGTCTGAACTGCACAGTGAAACCCTGTCTCAAAAAGACAAAAATAGGGCTGCGGAGATAGGTCAGTGGTCTAAGTGCCTGCCTGACAAGCACAAGAACCTGGGTTCAATTCCCAGTACCACATGCCATGCCATGCTCAGAGCCTGAGGCATACCATGCCAGCCATCGAAACCGGGTATGGTGGGGTATGCCTGTAATCTCAGTGCTGGGAAAGCTGAGACAGGAGGCTCAGTGCGAGTTCAAGCTGCATAGCCAGACCCTGTATCAAACAAATAAATAAACAAATAAATAAGTTTTAAAAATTAAAAAGAGAAATAATAAAGAAATTAAATAAAGGAATTAAATATTAAAATGTTTCATATATGGAGTCTTTAAATAACTTACATCTCAGAAGTTGTAAATTTGTATAAGCAAATTAGTCTAAATTGTGTATTAAAGTGTTCATGCTAATGAATATATATGTATTCCCTACATTATCATAAGTAGAGACCATGACAAATTCAGGTCTCAAAAAATGATAGAGTAATCTCTAGGAACCTGTAACTTGATTAAGTAATTTCATCTTTAAAAGATGTTTTTCTAGATCCACTCATAGTGCCAAAGTCTACCTGAGTTAGTGCTTATAATAAAACATGTTTATATAAATGATATGTAAATATACAATGTATTTACAAAATAAAGCCTAGATATAGATATAGATGTGTTTACAAGATATGGTTACAATGGCCACTGATGGACATAAAGTATGCAGTCAAAGCTCAAAGCCTGCAGCTCACTTTCCTGTTCTGTGTGGATCTGTAAATGGAGGCTGAATGGTCTGTGATGAACAGCTGAAGAATCCACTTGAGAAGATTGAAGTTTATACTGGATGGTCAAATAGTCCATGTAGCCAGGAGATGGGCTCCAAAGTAAAGGGAAAGACTGGAACTCCTCTGCAGAAACAACTGAGAATCACTTCTCTGGAACTCTTTATTCCATTCACGCTACTAGCCTATTTGGTACCACTTGTTGCCTGAATGGGTCTTCTGTCTTCAGTAGATCCTTTCAGCTACTCCTAGATCTATGCTAGTCCAATTTATTTGGGCTTTTCTTATTTAAATTAATACAATCAGTTAACTATCACAAATGGGATAAAGGTTAGAATTTGTACTTTATGTAACCACTGAGATAGCTCAGTGGACTACACACCTTCTCAGGCAAGTGCAGGACCAGGGCTGGATCCCCAGTACCTCACGCTACACAAGCCCTGCCCCCGGGTGCTCTGAGCTGACCACCAAGTCCAGGCAAGGTGGTGCATGCCTATAATCCTAGCACTTGGGAGGCTGAAAACAGGAGAATCACTATGAGTCCAAGCTGTATAGTGAGACACTGTAAAAGTAAATAAAAAAACAAAAAAGAAATTGTGCTTTACTGAAGTGGTACGCAAGTTTTCATTAGGTCTTAAATTCCACTAGTTATCAAGGGAAATTCAAATTAATAAAGAATTTAATATTACACATGAATGTCTCCTTCTTTAAACTTGTATGTCAGGTATTTTGTCCCAGTAATGGAAAGCAATGGAGATAAACAGTTAATACTTCATGGAACATTAGTTAAAATGTTACCTTGAGAACTGTATTGTAAATGTTGCCTTCGATGGGGTAAATGGCTTGTTTTGTAGTGTGAAGATGTATCTATGTAGGTAGCCCAAGACTTGATTTCAATGTATAGAGATAGAGCTTGATACCACAGACTCTAAGCAGCCATTATAGATTACTAAGAATAGGGTCAACACACTTAATTTTTTGTTTTTATTAAGAATATTCTAACAGTGAAGACAAAGTGGAGTTTGAATTGATAAAAAAAATCATAGAAATATAGATTAAAGACTAAAATTTTAGCAAGAAAATATAGTGGCAGGAAAAATACCTATCTGGAGGAAGAATAAACAGAATTGCTATAAAAACTTGGATTGCAGCAATTAAAGATAAGGAAAATTTCAAGGTCGGCCAGTGATTTCTACTTGGTGCAATGGTTGGTTTATGTATAGAAAAGATAGAAAATTGCAGGTAATTTTGAAAAAGATGCTAATTTTATTTTCTAGCACATATAATTTGAAGTTATTATCAAGTGTAAGTTTTCTATAATCAGTAGTGGAATACATTTTAAACATACATCATTTAAGCAGTAATGAAATACTTTTTAAGCATACTTCCTTTATGTATGTGAATGTCTTAATTTTTTCCTGATTTTAACATCTGCTGAACTCTAGCTGCTATTTTCCGCAGCTTTTACGAAAGGGCTTCCTAGCAAGGATTACTCAGAAGTTTGTGCTCTATACTAAAACTTTTCAGATTTTGAAAACACTCTGAATTAAACTGAGGAACTATTTGTAGTAGAAGCTCAATCCTGTTCTTGCAGAGCATATCTTTACATCAAATTCAAAGGAACTGTATGAAGACCTGAACATTCCACTTCCACACATTTAGAAATTCTACACAAATAAAAAAAGCCACTGCCAATACCAGATTGCTTAGTCTTATATCAAAATTCTGAATATTTTCATCAGACATTACCAGTGTGAACTTCATTTAAGATTTGTTGAAAGACAAATATTGAAAGGACTAAAAACAATAATGGGTACAGAGATAAGCAAACAGATCTTGTTTTATATTCTTCATATATATTACATAGCATTCTGAGTTAATTGATTGAATTTCAGAGAGCAATGCTAATGTTTCCCTCTCTTTGTCTTCCTCTTCCTTTGCCTTTTACTCTGTAAACCAGGTGAAAATAAAAATATCGTCTGCACCACAATAACAGTAGAACTGATTGATGCTACGAATTTATCCGGTTTCCACTATTATATTAATATGCTATGTGTTCAAGAAAGTTGAAGTACAAATATAACCACTTTAATTTGAAAATGTATATGTCACTCATCCAGTAGAAAGGCAATCCCTGTTAACCACTCAATTAATGTACTGTATGTAGACAGTTACTCTAGGTTTCCATTCCAATTTTTTTAACCAAGTGAAGTCCCTTGATGTTGTTCATTCTATGTTGTCCAAAAATATGGTTCTCCTTGATGGCCTAGACTCATTACTAAATTATTTTAAGTTATTTAATTATTTTCGTATAAAGAACTGGATTTAACATTGTAATATTAGTATGAAAGATTAAAAATAAAAATGTGATAGAATTATACCTTGCTTCTTTTGCAGTATTCATGAAACTTTCATGATGTATTTTTTAATTTTATCAATTTTTCTTTTAAACAGAAAAAAATCAATAGAAGTGGTACAAAATTTCAAAACAGTATAGTAGGAGAGTAATAATGGTTAATATATTGTGCATTGTTATCTTCAAAGTAGGTGCTCTGATGACAATATATAAATATGAAAATTTATCCACCAGTACATGCACAAATCCTTTTTCAATGAACTAATGGAAATTACTACTATAACTACATTAAGTATCTTTTTTTTCCCCCTGCAGTACAAGGCATCAATCTGGGGAGCTTAAGCTTGCTAGACAGGCAGTTATGCCACTGAGCTATCTCTCTGGCCTCAATCTCCTAATTATTTATTTATTTATCCTTGTCCCTTCCCTCTTTTCTCCTTTCCCCCATGAAAGTTTCTTTTTCACTACTTCCCATTTCCCAATATCTATTGTACATTTTGGATCTTATTTACACGTTCAATGTGTTACTCTAAAGAGCTAATATGATGTTTATACCAGTAAATCTGATTAAATTCACCTATGAGTATGACCTTCAGTTGCTTCAATTTATCTACAATACTTTCAAATATATTCTTCTTTATAGATGAACAGTACTGCATTGTATAAAAATACCTCATCATTTTATCTTTTCCTTGGTTGATGGGGGGTTGGACTGTTGCCAAGATATAGCTCTGACAAATTATGCTGCTATAAACACGGGTGTACATTTATCACTCTGGTATGATGTTCTCAATTCCTCTGGGAAAATTCCCAAAGCAGAAATAACTGACTAGAATGGGATCTCTAGTGCTAGTTTAGTTAGACTTCTAATCCACAGTGATTTCTACAGCGCCTGCACCAGTCGACACACCAACCTACAGTGGAGAGGTGTTCTGTCTTTCCCACCTACACTCCAGCATTTTTAGTGAATAATTGCTTGCTGATAAACAATTTTTCTGGAGTGAAATAATATTTTAGTGTTGTTTTAATTTGAATCTTTCAAAATATCAGTTCCATTGAACTATATTTGTATATTTATCTGCAATTTGTACTTCTCAGTCTAAGCAGTGTGCATTACACTTAGATGCCCATATTTGGTTTGGATCTTTGAATTTTAGTGACTTGAGTTTTTAATTCTTTATATGTTCTAAACATTAGTTCTTTGAATGGGGAATAACTGGCTATTTTTTTCTACACTTTGGGTTGTCTTTTCACACTGTTGGTGATTTCTTTGGTGTGCAAAAGCTTTCTTAATAAGATGAGGTCCCATTTGTTGATTCTTGATATTATTTCCCATGAGAAAATGGTTTTGTTAATGTTGTATCAGCTCACATCCATGTTTTCAAAAGTACTACATTTTTTTCTTTTAGCAAATGTAGTTTCTCTTTTCTCGTATTTAAATTTATTAATTTTGATTATAGTTCACTGGATGGTGACAGACATGGTTCTTGTTTCAGTCTTCATGTCAAATGAAGATTTCCCATTTATTAAAGATGCTATCTTTCTTTCAGTGAACATGTTTGGTGATTTTGTAAGAAATAAGGTTACTAAATGTGTTTGGAGTTGTGTGTGTATCTTCTTATCTGTGCCATTGAACTTCAGAACTTTTTTAAAAAAAATTTTGGTACCATGCCAGTTTTAATCACCTTAGCTCTGTAGTATATCATCTGATAACAATGATAATTTCACTATTTTCCTTTAATAGTCTTATTCTTTTTATTTCTCTATTTCTCTCTTCTATCCAATTGCATTTTCAAATGTTTCTAGAACATTGAGGAAGAGTGTTGATAGTGAACATCCTTTTCTTGTTCCTGATTTTTGAATTTCAAGAGAATGCAGTGATTTCCCCCTTTTCATTTTCCAGAGTATGGATTTGAATCTTCTTTCCTTTTTTATAAGATTGTCTAAGGGTTTATCATCTTTATTTATTTGTTTTTTTTTTTTGTTTATTTATTTTTTGGCAAAACTGGTGATTGAACACAAGCCGTTACACTTGCCAGGGAAGTGCTTGTTCTACTGAGCCATCTCTCCTGCCCCCTGTTTTATGGTTTTCTAAATTTAACTTAATGTTGAAAAGTGAAAACAATAGCAATAACAAAAATCAGAAACAAAGACAGAAATAGGACAACGTGCAATACATGTTGTAGATTCTCAACCCAAGAATAGCTGATTAACAATGGTTGATATATTATATATTTTTATCAACAAATCTGCTCAGATGAACAGATATAGTTATGTAAGATTGAACATATGGTTGCATATTAAAACTTGCTTTCTTTTTTTTTCTTTTCAAAGTTTTATTGATAAACATATAGCAATGAGACAGTTTCAAATCAAATAGAAAGTACAGTTTCAACAAATAATACACTGCATATATTCTTCTCAGTGGTTAATTGCTGTACAAGATGCAGACTTGTGATCCTACTTACAAACACCAT
>NW_004524747.1:787582-806918 GCF_000260255.1 Octodon degus
TTCTATCTTTTCTCCTTTTATTCTTTGAAAGTAACAACTCTTTGATTCAGTATTTTGTATTGTTTCTAATGTGTTCATTATATTAATTCTTCTATTATTTTGTGTAATTTCCTCAATTTTATGGGCTTTGAGCTTGTCTTGTTCTTCCTTTTCTAGAAGCATGAGGTGAAATATTCAATTATTTATTTGTCCTTATTCTATTTTCCTGATGTGATGATTCCTGCTTATTAATTTCCCTAATAAAGATGCTTTCATTTTTTCCCATAAGTTCCAGTATATGGACCTGAATTATCATTTATTTGTAAATATTGTTTAATTACTTATTTAATTTCATCTGTGACCCATTGGTGTTTTTTGGTGGGTAAGGGTGTTATTTAAGTTCTGTGTATTTATGGATTTTTGCAGTCTCTTTTTCCATTAATTTTGCATTTCATTACACTACGGTGAGATAAGATGCATGGGATAATTGTTATTCCTTGAATTTATTGTATCATGGTTTTTTTGGCTCGTATATTTTAGATGATATTCCATGTGCAGCTGAAAATAATGTGTTTTCTGATGTTCATTGCATTGCTCTGAAAACATTCCCTAAATCCATTTGTTCACAAGTTTGTTGTAGTTCTGATACTTCTTTGCACCTTTGATATGTTTAATAAATCTGTTTGTGACAAAGGGATATTAAGTTCTATTGTTATACTTGTGTTTCGCTTATTTGATTTTTCATGTCTATTAATAATTGCCATATATAGATCAGTTCTCCATATTTGCTGCATACATATTTACAATTGTGTGTCTTCTTGAAGTATTCCCCTAATGTGTTTGCTGTGACTTTATCTTTTTTGATCATTCTTGATTCAAAGTTGACATTGTGTCTAAATGGAGTAGTTGCCCTTGCTTTTTACTGGGTCCATGCTGCTTAGGATATTGTTTTCCACCTTTTTACTTTCAGCCTATAAATTTTTTTGAGATAAATGCTTTCTGTATACAGAATATTTTTGGATCTTACTTCTTTATCCATTCTTCCAGAATATTTCTTTTGATTGGATAATTAAGGACATTTACTTTCATGATTATATCTGATGTGTATTATATTTTCTTTGTTATATTATTTTCTTCCTGTTGGTTCTCTGCTTTTCCCCTCTGTTTAAGTGATTGCTTGACTGGTGTTTTCTTCTTATTGTTGTCCTTGGAAATGTAGTCAATTTTCTCTCTCCCTAGGTTGTCTTCCAGTAATCTTTGTAGTGTTCACTTGACAGTCACAAATTTTTCTGCTTCTCTTTGCCCTGGGGACATCTTATTTCTCTGTTTATTTTGAAAGATAGTTTTTCAGGACACATCAATCTGTGTTGGAAGTTGTTTTCTTTGAGGAGTTGTAACACTTCACTCCAAACTCTTTAATTAATGATTTGTATTGAGAATTCTGTCATGATTCGCATGGGCTTTGTATTATAGCTGACGTTTCTTTTCTCTAATAGATTTTAATATTCTGTTCTTGCTGTAAATTGCTGGAATCCTTATTATTATATATTATGGTTTGGTTTTATTTTGCTCACACCTGTCTGGAACTCTGTGCAATTCATTTATTTGCATGCCAAATTATTTAGCAACATTTGAGAAGTCTTTTATTGCTTTGAAGAGGTTTTCTTTTTCTTTTTTCATTTGTGCCATCTCCAGCAGTTTGATTGATCCCAATCAAACTTCTGTTATTTGGGTTATCTTGTAGCAGTTTGCTTGATTTTTCATGATCTTAAAGCTATCTTTCTTTCATGATCACTAGCCACAATTCTGTTTTCCAGTTGAAATAGTCTATCCTCACTTTCATTCAATCTATACTTTCAGTAGAGATTTTAATCACTTGGATTTCTGTTTGCATCTGCTTTATGCATTCCATTTCTTTCTTTTGCTAGGCATTTTTGTTTGCAACACTTTTATAAGTTTATTCTTTTACCTGTTTATTCTCTAACTTTGATTTTAAGCATTAATTGTTTGTGTAGAGATTAGTTTCTCAATAACATTTTCCATTCAATTCTGTTTCTATCATTTCAAGTGTTTCAGTGTTTTATGTCCAAATTCATCTATTTTGTTGCACTCTGGACTTGTCCCCTAGTTACACTGTGTGTTTGTGATTTCATTTTGCTCTTTGGTTTCTCATTTTCTGTTTTCTCTTCTTTATTGTATATTTTATGGTGCTTCTTGTGACTTTATTGTGATAGCTTTATCACTAGGGGATGTATTTTATTCAAGGTTTTCTAGATGTAGATACTGGGCTGTGGTTGTGATTATGCCCCTGAAAATCACAGTGTGGTCATATAGGGAAGAAAAACAAATTATAACGTGTATGACAACCTGGCTAAAGTAGAATATGACAATAGTTTCAACTATAGCTTAACTACATTAAACACTAAGCTGCTATCTCCAACTACAGGAGCAAATGGAAAAGTTATATATCAAAATTAAACATATGGAATGTAATTGTGTGCAGTGATTTTTTCCTCAAAGGAGTGATTTTACCCTTCCCTGGGGATTGAAGTGTTTAAGAAGGAAAGGGACAGAGTAAATTGATGAATAAGATCAAAAACAGAAGATTAAGGACTGATTAAGGTCAAAGGATTATCACCTGAGTTTTGGGAACTGGAGGACAAAGGAGGGAAAGTGTGAAATGTTAGGTAGAGCAGTAATAAAAAGGGGAAGAGAAAATGTTTACTGATTTAAAAGTTAAACTGAAGAAATAGTTGAGGATAAAATGTGAATTAATAGTTGAAATTGATAAAGAAAGGCAAGAAACCTAAAGATTTAAAGAAGAAAGAGAATGCAAAATAAAAGAAGAAAATTCACAAAGGGACAAAAGGAGATCAGAGTAAGAGAGAAAATAAAAGAAAAAAGAAAAATAAACAAAAATAACCAAAAAACACAAAACAAAATGACATCCATCAAAGAAGGAAAGGGATAGAAAATCAGACAAACAAGGGAGAATAAAATTAATACAATACATCAGATGATGACAGTTCTATGACTGTGTTCATTTCAGATCCCAGAAATTTCCTGTGTGCTCCATCCAGTTTTGCTACGGGTAATTTTCCAGGATGTGGAGATGATCTTGGCTTCTGGATGTAGGGGCTGGTACTGGTTTTCTGTTCATTAATTTTACCAGTTCCCAACTGCTGGCCCCTTGCTGATGTTTCAGGCACTTACACATTGTTGATGTTGCTGATTACTCTGCCCTCCAAATGTTTGTATGAGTGACCACAAACTCAGGGCCAGGTATGCATGCATTCACTCACCCTGGGCCCAGTCTTTGAGGATTTCATGGGTTCTGGCCTCTGTACTCACCAAAGCCATATGTACATAGTATGACCTTTACACAGTTTCCGCATATGTTTGTGCCTATGACAAATCCATCCTTTATCCAGTGAAATTGTTCACTCAATACCTATAGTATTTTCTTACTTTAGCATATATTATTTACCTGTGTTTAGATGAAGAATACTTAAATCATTAATATCTGAAACTATAACTATACATCCACATGAAAATATCCTTTTGGATCAACTCAATAATGCTATGAGGCCAATCCATTATTTAATGCTTATCATTAAAGTTTAATGATAGCTAGACTTTCAAACCTTGTCTAGTACGCAGGTCACTATACACATAAAACTTGGGTGAATTAACAACTGTAAAATAGTTATAATATGTATCTAGACCAAAAAAAAAAGGTGTAAAAGTTATACAATCAACTGTAAAACTGTAGTTACTGTCTTCAGCTTTAGTAACAAAATTTGGGTTGAAGAATGGAGACCAACCTGAGGCAAGTCATACTTAGTACAATATAAGGAAGACTGCAAAGCCAAAATATATCTAGGACAAGTATAAAACTGAATTATTTACTTAAAATTTATCACCATAAAGAAACTTCACCTTCAGTGGGGGTGACATAGTACTAATTTTCAGGGTAATGAAAAACAGCTACATAAAAACAATATCTTCTGCACAGAATTGGTCATCAAATATCTGAGTAGAAACAGAATAAAACTTTATTAATTTTACTTTTATTATTTCATTTAGATTGCCTAAATTTGTAGTAGCAAATCGGTACATGTAATGTTTTTTAATACTCACCTCTGACAAAAGTAAACAAAAAAAGGAGAATATAAATGAAGGACCATTTTGTAGTAAAAAGAAAAAAATATATATATACATATATATATATATATATATATATATATACATATACAAAATAGCAGAAACATACAGCTACTTTCTCTTAATTCAATGAGAAGAAAATTTTGAACTAATAATGTTCAGACAAGATGTCATGTCTGCATCTTGTACTATGCATAACTAGTATGACGGCAACAACATGCAATGTATTAATTATTGTAACTGTCCTATTAACCTGCTTTGAAACTATCTCATTGCTACTTTTTTCTCAATAAAATTAAGAATAAAAATAAATTTAAACAGTAATTTGCAATAATACTTTCATTACAGAAAAAAAGAAATTGGTACATTGACAGAATATATTTAAAAATTTTCCCCGTTCCCCTAATATATTATATCAGGTTCAGATTAATGTATTTACATTTCAGGGCCTTAAAAAGTTAAAATTCAGCAAGCTTTTCATGGAAAGTAATTAGGTTTGAGAACAATAAAGTCATGAGTATTTTATATTTAATCATTATAGAAGACAGTCATAGATGTAAAGAAATTCTGTAAATAGATATAGATAGATATAGATATAGATATAGATATAGATATAGATATGATGATAACCTGTGTTTTGTACACAAGCTTGTTGATCCTGTTTGATGACCATTTTTAATATTCTTAGGTGAATGTACAGAAAAAAATATTTATTTATTTTATTTTAATAATTTTATTGAGAAAGAAGTAGCAATGAAATAGTTTTAAAGCAAGTTAATAGTACAGTTACAATAACTAATACAGTGCATGGTGTTGTCTTTGTAGTAGTTTTTCCTATTACAAGAGGCAGACATGATATCTTGTCTAAACAGTATTATTTCAAAACCTTATCATTGAGGTGAGAGAAAGTAGCAGTATATTTATGCTATTTTGTATATACAGATATATAGATAGATAGGTAGATAGACAGATAGATTTTCTTTTCTTTTCTTTTTTTTTTCAGAACCGGGGATTGAACTCAGATCCTTGCATTTGCTGGTCAAGCGCTTATCCTACTGAGCCATCTCCCCGGCCCCCTAGATTTTCTACTAGGTCTTTTTTGTTGTTGTTGTTTTGTTTTTTGGCGGAACTGGGGATTAAACTCAGGCACTTGCCCTTGCCAGGGAAGCACTTATTCTACTGAGCCATCTACCCAACCCAAAATGGTCCATTTATATCCCTTTTTTGTTTACTTTTGTCAGAGATGTGTAAAATAAGTGTTTTGTTTATTTGTTTGTTTTCTGTTTTGGTACCAGGAACCAAACTCAGGGCCTTGAACTTGCCAGGCAGGTGCTTTGCCACTGAGCTACATTTCTGTCCTGAAAACTTGAACAAAAATAGAGCAAAAACTTAGTAAATATTCTTTTCATTTTAAAGAATGAGTTGGATTAGGACAAAATCAAATTTTTTGAACATCTCTCTTCCTAAATGTATGAAATAATTATTCTTAAATACATTTGTACACACTTTGTGCTTGAGTGTGTCTATTCTCTCATATAATGGTTAGAAGAATATGACTGACTTCAGATCACATTATCTAAGAAAATATTTTAACAATAAACAAATACTTAAACCCATTTCCACTGACATTTAACTTCTGTACACTTACGTGGGTTTCCTTTCATGACTATTATTCAGAGAAATTCTTCACAAAAATTACTGCATTACCTTTATCTGCAACATATTTTCAACATAACTGTAATCTAATCCTTTCAGATAATGGTTTAAGTAAGAAAAATTTCAATCAGAAAATTAAGGCTATTTCTTATTTTGAACCGCTCAGAAATGCAGTATAAAAAACAAAGGTCAGAGTAAGAGAAGCAAAAGCTAAGCATATTAACAGAACTCTAAGTTGTTTTTTAAATAACTTATTTGGCTTATGTGGTGACATTTAACCTACAAATTATGGATCAAATATATTATCTTTGGTTCAGCCTAAATGTAAAATACTGTACCTGATATAA
This sequence comes from Octodon degus, assembly GCF_000260255.1. NCBI lineage: Eukaryota > Metazoa > Chordata > Mammalia > Rodentia > Octodontidae > Octodon > Octodon degus. The sequence continues at coordinate 793,729 of NW_004524747.1, forward strand.
AATACACTGATAGAAATATACTGAACTTCCCAAGAGAAAAAATAATATTTTATATGGTTCTTCCTGAAAATATAACATTTTATATTTTCTTTTAGTTATCCAGATTTGAAAAGTAATCCACATTATTCTACCATATCTCAGATATTTGCTCCTTATTTAGAGTCAAAAACTTTGAATTAACTAAGGCTTACATAAAGCAACAACAATCTAGGTAGTAAATGATACTGGGTTTTGTAAAAGAAGGCCACTGGGATTTGGAAGAGTTGTACCTAGCTTTTCAAACAAATGGTAGGTTTGCGATTCAATAAAGCTCTCAAACTTTTTGCTTCTCTCAAAGTGTATTTATGGAGATAAAAATAAGTCTATAAGTAAGGTATCATCAGGAATCCATATTTGATTTTTTTCAATCATTTCTGAATCAATTTTTTTCAGTTTACAAGTTAAAAGGTTTTCCACCTAGCACTCAGCTGTGGAAATTCCCATTAGAAAAAAATTCACTCAACCTCTAACATTATCAAGTACCCTGACATTTCTTTAACTTAGACTTTGGAGCATACCATGTTTTGAGCATAAGCCAAAAACACTGTTCCTTTAGTACAGGTAAAATAACATATTTTTTCCATTAATATAAAAGATGTACACTCTCCATTTTCATATTATGAATTATTTGTTTCATAATGCATAGCTCATGGTAAAATTGTCATTCAGATTAAATTCTTAGATATAACCATAGATCTAGGATGTTCTTAAGCTATCTGATACACATTGCACAAAAGATTTAGCTACAAGTGTTATAGTTGGAAGTGTGATTGATACTTTTAAAAAGCCTATACAAAATCATGTTGAATCAGAATGCTTAATAGTATTGAATCATAGTATGTTGGCTTCAAAATAATATATATAGAGAGTATACTGGTTATTGAAATGTATTAATTTAAAGTGAAAAAAGTACATATGATTCTTTAAATTTTTGTTGATCTTAGAAATATTGACTATTTTCACAAATATTAAAAAATTGACAATAAAAATTGTCCTTTGACTGTGATGCTTTCAGGGCCTGAAAATTTGAAACACAAGTTTAACCATTTTATAAAAATAGGCAACTAACAATGATTCTTTCAATGTTTATTTTTTATTATTATGCTTTCAGTGCATATGTATTATATTCCTCAAGGGAACTTAAATATATGCATAATACATTTATTTCTCATTTCATCACCTTGGACAACTGAAATTAATAGGAACTTTTCAGAAAAAACTACATATGGCCTATAAATACAGGAAAAAGGATCAACATGTCTGGTCATTAGAGAGATGCAAATTAAAACAATGTTGAAAATCCTTCTTATTCCAGAAAAAAAAATGGATATCATCAAAAGATCAAATAACAAAAATGCGGTGAAACTGCCTGAAAATAAAAAGACCATTTCTATACTATTTGTGGGAATGTAAATTACTACAGCCACTGTAAAAATAATTACAGAGATTCATCAGAAAACAAGAACTTATAATTCTAGTACTCTCACTTATTTTACTTCTAGATATTTCCTGAAAGTGTTAAAGACATCATATTATAGCAGTATATGTGGACCCATGCTTATAGCGGGAAAATTCATAACAGCTAAACCTTTAAAATGGCCAATATGTACACCAACAAATGAAACGATGATGAAAATAAAATATTCACACACAAAGGATTGCTATTTTGACATAAAGGCAGGTGAATTTAAGTCATTTGTAGGAAATGGATGGACCATGACAGCATAATATTAAGGGATAAATCAGATGAATAAGCTTCAGTGCTGCATGGATTCTCTCATATGAGAAGTCCAAAATATAAAATACCAAAATACAAAATTAGATAAGAAAAAGTGATATGATACATCATTTGTAAATAGACTTCTAATAATACAATTTGTTCATTTACAGATAATTCATTTTATGGCTTTTATATAGTTGTACCCCCAAAGTCTCATACAGTCAAAGGTGGGGCTTTTTCAGACATGGCTGGATCTATAGTGTCTAACACTAAAATAGATTCAGAGTTGAATTCTAGGACCATGGACACTAGTATAAGGGTGTGAGTGATATCACCCCTAAGTAGCCTGGATAAGATATAAGGGATACAAAGAGTTGTGCCTGTTCCTTGCTTTTATCTTACCTTCTTCCCACCATGAACTGTTTCTCCTCTGTGATAGTTGTCTACCATGTACCACTCTACCTTCAAACCAGCCAAAAAATTATGAACTGAAAGCTCTACCAACTATGAGCTAATAAAATATTTCCTCCTTTAATTACTGGGCATTGAGTATTTTATCACAGCAATGAGAAAAGTAACTAAGATAAATATTATGTTAAATTTCTATCATTTTGTTAAAAAAAATGACCTGAAATTTAGAAGCTTAAAGCACTAGGCATTTATTGATTAATAATTTTTAAATCAGAAGTTTAACAATTTAACTGGGTTTTCTGCTTTGAGATTCTCTGAAATAAAAGTGGTAGTTAGGCTAAGCTCTTATCCTGAAGGTATGAGGCAAATTTGTCTTACAAGATCATTCTTTGTGCAAAACTTAAGTTTCATACAGTTATAGGAATCAGATCCTTGGTTGTAGGTGCATGCCAAACTCTGCTAGTAAGTTGAACCCATATTCTTTACAGTATTTTTTTCCATGTTGAAGACAATGATGTTACATTCTCATGTTTCAAATTTCTGACATCCTGTTTTTCGAATTGCAGGAGAAAACTGCTTTTAAAGTGCTTGTATGGTTAGGTCAGGCCAGTCCATACAATTTCTCTATTTTAAGGTCAGTGCTATCCTACAATGTGACGTAAGTGTGGTTGTGATGTCCATAATTTCATATTTGTAGCCCCAAGATCTGAGAAGAACATGTCCTAAGGACAAGGAGAATCTTAGAATATAACTTCAATTTAGGAAAATTTAATTTCAATTAAATAGTTAACAATTTTAAGCACTTTCTATGTGTTAGACATTGTTTCATAATAGGAGTTGTTAGTTCTCTCCAGAGTTTAGATAATAATTTCCATTTAAAATCATTTGTTTGACAAAACAACTTTATTTATTTATTTATTTATTTTGTTGGAACCAAGGATTGAACTCAGGCCCTTGCATTTTCCAGGGAAGCATTTATTCTATTGAGCCATCTCCCCCGCCAAAACAAAACAACTTTAAAAATAACCAGAGTTGAATTTTACTTACATCACTTAATGAATGCATATCTTGACTAAGTTAAATTTTTTCTATTAGCTTCAATTTATTCGCACAAAATCTGAAAAAAATTTGCTATTATCCATTTCACAGGGTCATTTTAAAAACTAAATCAAATAATGTTTACTAAGTATTTATTAAACTCTAACCTATAGTAATCATTGAATAAATGGAAGTAGATGTGATACTATACAACTTTTGTAATATATATGACAATATAGCAAGGGAGCTATGTTGTTCTTTTTCTTTTTTTCTTTTCCTTTCTTTTTTTTCTTCTTCTGAGACAGTGTCTCACTACGCAGTTTGGGCTGGCCTTGTGTTCACAGTTGTAAACCCGAAGCTGGTCTTGAACTCTTAGTAATCATCCTATTTCAACTTCCAGGGTGCTAGAATTACAAGCATGCACCACTACACTGGCTTCCAGAGCCACAACAGTGTGCTCAAGATTTCTGGATCAGGAGGGCTCACCCAGGCTTCTGGGGTCAGCATGGCATGCAAGGCCTGGGATCGAACGTGGGACCTTCTACTTGCCAGGTAAGTATTTATGCCTCTGAGCTATCTCCCCAACTCCTGCTCTTCTTTTTCTTTACTTTTTTTTTAAAAGATACAGAGGTACATAACTTATAGTATTATCCCAGTTTGTTTTTTATTGTAAAACTCCTTCAGAAAAACATAGATATTTGTGTCTATGGCAACGACTTCAGGCAGCACTTACTGTAATGTGCATCAAGCTTCCCATTAACAAAGGCCAGCAATACTGACCCTTTATCCAGACATTATGGTAGTTCTACAGTACTTCTATGATCTCAGTTCAGCTTTTCTTGAGCTAAATGGTCTCTGAAGGGTCATCATTCCTCTTAACATAATAAAAATTAGAAACAGACAAATGCTCACTGTGCCCATCATACCAGTGACTTCAGATCAAAGAAGCAGTGATGGGAATTAGTGGTTAGCCACAAAACTGTAAAATCACTGTCTCTTATTTTTGCTGTCACATTACAAAATGTTTTAATCAATTTTACCAGTGACTCCTTTATATTACAGTGCAGTCTCAATAGAAAGCTAAATTACTAAAATAATAAAGCCAACACAGTCACATTTGGCAGTGTATAGGAACTTGTAAAACAGACATGGGTGAGTGAAGGAACCTTCAGAGCTTTTATTAAAGTGTTAATACAATTTAAATTATATATATATATATATACTTGTTTACCTTCTTTACATAAACAGATCCCAAATGAATAGTCACATTTCAAACCCTTTTTTTCTGATTGCCTCTGTGTATTTAATTTTTATATAATTTTACTGAGAGACAAATAGCAATGAGACAGTTTCAAATCAAATTGGTAGGACAGTTTCAATGACTAACACACTGCATACATTTTTCCTAGTGGTTATTTGCATACAAGATGCAGACATGATATCCTATTTACAAACAGCATTAGAACAAATCCCTCTATTCATTAAGAGAATGTAACTCTATATCTATCATAACCACTTTGAATACACAGATACAAAATGGACATTCATCTGTATCCCCTTTTTTGTTTAGTTCCATCATTTGAATATTGTAGGTGTGTTAACTCAGCAAAATATTCTAAGAGTCCAGTAGTCCATAATAGCATTGGGTCTTCCTCTTCACTGGCAATGTCAGAAATTGTAACCTGAGTCCCCTACAGCTCAGCATAACACCATGGCTTTAGAAGAAATTGATCGATGATGTAGAGTGTGCCTAAGGAGAGTCACATGGAGAGAAAACATTCTCTCAGGCTTTCACAGGGAGCACATTGGCCAAACAATAGCCATGACTCATCCACATGGCTGACACTGACAAAGGATCTACAATCTGAGGTACAGGATCTCAGGATAAATCTTGAGGGGATTTGACTGACCCTATCAGATCCAAAAGCTACAATTCTTATTGCATATGTCTTTATCTTGGTCTTAACCATCCAGCAGAAAAGTATAAAAAGAAGTATAAGAAGTAAAGCCATGGTGTTATGACTTTACCATGGCATTTTAAACTCTTGTGAAACTTCATTTTCATATATCTGTGGATAAATAAAGTTGCCATAGCATCTGTAAAATTTCATGCTCCATCTATGTCCACAAATTTAATAATGCAGGTGTGGTGGACTAACAGTGAATTTAAGGGGGAACATTCAACTTATTGAATCAGCATAATTTTGGGTGTGCAAGATGCAGCTGAGGATTTTTGGAAACTGCATAAAAAAGGGCTGGAAGAGAAGATTCTAGGCTGTTGATTTTCCTGGAAGATCTTGCCATAGCTGATTTTCATGATACTAACTCAGCTGTTGTCATTGCCTATGGAATGAGTCCTCACTATCCCAGGGGATGTCTGCTGTTCTCATTGCGGTAGCTCTGGGTCTTTGTTTTCAGGCCCCAGTGGATTGCTCACCCTTCTCACAGAGCTTCTTTATCTCACTGCAACAGAATTTCTAGCTTCAACCACTGGTCTTTGGGAATTCCAAGCGCAGAGCTTTGATATCGGCTTGCATGACACCTTGTCGTGGGATCTAGGCTTCTGGTTGTACATTTGGAGCACATTGACTTAGAGTATAGTATGGGCTTGTTCAATCTTGAAAAGTTTATTGAAGATAGCCAGTCTCAAGCACAATATTCTTCATACATCCATAAACCATTTGAAGGCTCTAAATAAGTACGGGGCTACAGAGATCCTCTACTCCCCATGTGGGTCTTTAAAATATGGTTTTTTGTGTTAAACACAACACTGAAAGCAATTTCTTAATTTACTGTGTAAAATTTGAAGTAGTCCATACTCAGTGGGTATGTAATCTAACTAGGAATATAATTTTTATTTTTTTAAGAAACTGGACTTATTTTTTCAAGGGACTGAAAAAAAAGGATTTGTCCTCATTGAATTTTATACTCAGCAAACATACCTTTGAAAACTAAAAGTAAAATGTTTTCCAATGATACAAACTCAAAATATTCTAATACCTCCAGATATATCATATAGAAAATAACAAAGATCATAAACCAGAAGGCAAGGAAAGTTGCTTTATGGTCCTGGATAACGAATTAAAAGCTCTCAAAATGGTAGTTATGCAGGACTATATAAAATATAATTATATTTGACAAACTCATTTAAAAGGTCATTGAAGATTTCCACAAAACAGTATCAATCTTATGTCAGGTTATGTGCATGTTGTTTCATACATGTGTGTGTGTGTGTGTGTGTGTGTGTGTGTGTGTGTGTAAAAGACAAAGAAAAACTAACATAAATTTAATGGAAAATGGAAATATACTTTTTAAAGTTTATAATGCTAAGATAAAATATCATACCATATTTATAAGTAGTTTATATCTCAAATAATTATAATTTGTAAAACAAAAATGTTCAGAAAAGTAAATATTAATTTAAAATTAAATTAAATATTTCAAAATAATATTGAAAAATTAAAATTAAATTGAGAGCCCAACTAAGAGTCCAGAATGTAGTGTATCATGTGTACAAATCTTTGATCAATTTAAAGTACTCATATAGTATTTGATTAGGTTAATATATACAAAAATATCAGTTGAGAAAAAGCTTTCATGATAGAAAAGAATGACTAAGAATAAAACATACAAAAAAAACTGGAATGGCAAATATATGATCAACACTTCTAAGAGCTTATGGATAAGATATCGCACAAAGTTCTACTATGTGGTAGACATGGACAGTGTCCATGATGCTTACAGGTGGACAGGTTTCACTTGTGGAACTGAGCTACTGCTATTTCCTTGATATCCACCCTGTAGATCCAGACAGATTCGTGACCCACAGGGTGCAGGAGAATTCCATTTGTAGAGTATGCTGATGGAAATATTTTGCTGCTCTATACAAAACAATAATTTAAAGACTGCTGTTGTATACCTCTTTTTCTCCTGTGTTTAATTGTTTGCCTATTTAGTGGGTTCTTTCCACTCTCCATGAAAGAGGAGAGGGTCATTTTGATCCCTCTCTAGAGTATATTTTAATGGTCTGTGTAGGGTTGGCTTTGTTGTCATGAAATTCTTTAATAGTTCTTTGTCATGGAAGTATTTCTCTTCTCCATTAAAGGAGAGTTTTGCAGGGTATATCAGTCTGGGTTGCAATTTGTTTTCTTCAAAGACTTGAAGTACTTCAGTCCATGCTCTTCTTGACTTGATGGTTCATGAAGAGAAATCTGCCAGTATTCTGATGGGTTTTCCTTTAATTGTGATCTGTTTCTTTTCTCTAGAGGATTTATCATATTGTTCCTGTGATAAATTTCTGGGATCTTGATTAGTATATGTCTGGGTGTATTTTTAATTGGGTTGAAGTTATTTGGAGTTCTATATGCTTTGGTTACTGAATGTCAGATTGTTTTGCCATATATGGGAAGTTGTCCATTATTACTTCTGCGCATATTCTTTTATATCATTTGTATTGACTCCTTCTTTCTCCTTGATGCCTATTAGTCTCATGTTTTTCATGTTTGCATCAACTTTCAGGGTTTGAATTATTTTTTCCTGCATCCTTTTTGCTTTTAAGAGATCTTTTCTTACCTTTTCACTAGCTGCGACAGTGTCTTCAAGGTCTAAAAGTCTATTTTGCTTTCAAACAAATGATTTTGTCAGATTGTGATTGAGATTTTAATTTCCTGTATATCATTTTGAATCTGCTTCACACATTCTATTTCTTTCCTATATTGTTCCTTCAAGGATTCCATCATTTTTATATTCTCCTTTATTTTTTTATCAGTGTCTTCTTTAGAACTTAGTAATTCTTTCATTATAGTTATCATTTCAATTTTTACTTCAGAAATTATTTCTGATCTGATTTCCTCTATACCTTTCTGAAGTTGTTTCTTTACTTCAGATACTATTGTTTCAGAGAATCCAGGTGTGTGCTTTCCAATTTCTTCTATTCTTTTGTCTCCTGCATTAGTTCTGGGTAGGATCAGACCTGAGAATGCATTTTGCTCTTTCCTTTGTCATTTTGTATAGCACTGTATTCTGACCTTTGCTGTAGATCTTTGGTAGAGGTATTAACTTAGCACCAGTCTAAATCTACCAAGTTCAATCTCATTCAGATGGGTATGGCTTTGTTATGGCTGCTATGGTCCATTTTTTCCTGCTGCAGTCTTTCGAAGTGAATGCACGGTGCCACGCTGGCAAGATCTTCTCCTCTTGGATTATCTGGGTGATACTTGTCTCTAGTTCTCTGCAGGAAATTCTGCCACACAGTTCCACAATGAACCTGTCTGATGGAGGAAATTCCACTCACATTCCAGGCCTGTGTGCTGGCTTGAGTGAGGATCTGGAGGGCCCCGGTTTTCGCATTTATATCCTGGACCTGTGCTCTGGCTAGAAGGAGATTCCTGTGGGCCCTGGGCAGTCACACTCCTACGAACATAATTTTTAAAGTTAAGTCCTCCTTTTAGTCTCTTAAAAAACATGCATTTGGTTACAAAATCAGAGTGGAAGAAGAGGGAGTAGCATGTAATGAATGAAGAGAAATTATATGATATTCCATGCTTGTCATATAAACTAGCATAAATCAGGAAACTGTATGAACTATGACTTTCTGAACTTTTATGTTGGTCCACAGTCTAAAATTAGGTTACTTTTATTAAATATGGAGAATTTTAAAGAACACTTTTCTGTGTAACATAGGTAGTCTACAGAAAGTGAATTTGGTAGGCATTACTACTTTAGAATGTCTTATTTCCTCCTCTGAACTAGTGGTAAAATTGTAGTATCTTGTTTCCTTGCAATTACACGTGGCTATGTGGTTTGTTTTTATCACTGAATTATAAAAAATGATTTGTGTCATATTGAGAAAAAAATGTTAAGAAGCAGACTGCAATTTGTTGACTCCTTCCTTTTCCTTTTACATAGTGAAAGGCAATTTTCTGGAGTGTATGGACTTAAGTAGTCTCAGAAAGTGGGAAGTAAAGTTTAATATTTTATTCCACTCAAATCTTCTGATGTTTTGTTTCCACAGTACATTGTCTACCCTACTCTGAATGCTGCAGGGACCACGCAATCCATTTCTGAACAAAAGAAAAATGATAAGTGATATGAATCTGTAATAATTTTATATGTGAAGATGGGCACATCTTCTGTTTTTTTAATAAAAATGTAAAATTAGGACACCTCTTGGACCAAAGGCCTTCTATAGCAGTGCACCAAATTTGTGTTTAATTACATAAGTTGATGAGTGCTTCTAGTTCATACTGTTATGCAATATGTGCATTGGAGAATTTCAAATAAAATAGAGAATAAATTTGCAGCACATTAAAAATCCTCTTGAAGATTTATGTCACAATGTTGAAGCCATGAAAAGAGCTATTTTAGTTGTGTCTTACATTTTTTATTTTGATCTTCATTTCTCATTATTGAAAGGACAAAAGATGCATTCCTTTGAATAGTCAGTTTTTTACATGGTGACTGTCTTATTTACTTTCCTTATTGTTCAGACAAAATAACCAATAAAAAAACTGACTTAAAAAAAGTTAAAAAAGGAGAGGTTCATCATAGCTTACAGTTTGTAGAGGTATCAGTTAAGAGTTAGCTGCTCCAAAGCTGGGTGACATACCATAGGGTCATCAGAGAGCAAGTAGGACAGCACAGAAAATAAGCAGTAGTATAAAGCAGTAAGGGATGAATAAGAACAACAGAAATTATCTTTTTATCTTACATTTTATAGAGGGGTACCCACTCTTAGAACAGCTAGAACTCATACTCCTAATCATAGCACTGAACCAGTAATGAATCCAGGTCTCACATTATTCACCTCAGTATTACACACTTTAAATCTAGACAACTCTGTAAATCCCTACCTATGACAGCATATGAATTTGAGAGAACATCTAGATATAAGCCACAATAGTGGCATCATTACAATACATTGGTTTAAAGTTTTCCTTCATTTTATGCTTAAATTTAGTAGTCAAAGCAACCTCAGAAGGTGCATGTGCATACTAAAACATATTGTCTTCACTATAATATTAGAATTATTTTCATATTAGAAATAAACCACTTTTGGGTTGCTTCCAAGTTTTAGCTATAGCTTGGATAATTGCACTGCTGATTTCTGCTAGTCTAATAAAATTAACAGTTAATGCTGAAATTGTTTTCTCTCTCATTTTAAATTTTTGTAGTTGATGATGTATTTTAATGTTTATATCTGGTAATCTGAGCTACTAATTTGAAGACAAAATGCAATATAAAGACCATTGTTAAATTCCTACCATTTTATTTAATGAAATTTTTACTGTTTTAATTTTTTGCTATTGTTTGTATTCTTTAAAAATTAAAAAAATAAAATTTTGTATTTTGAAAAAAAAGAAATAAACCACATTTTCTATAAAATTAAATGAGAAGTATATTTTTCAAGCCTTGAATTCACATCACAGAGTGTTGTCTTGGTCTGTGCATGTTTAATTATCACATAGAACATGCCACAATAAGTTTACCAAATGGAAATATTATCCTATTACTTCTATAATTTGTTCAGTAGTTAGGCATCTTAATATTTATTGACTGCCTTCTTCTTGCTACAAAACATCCCGAGATAAATTAAGTATGTATACAAACTTAGCATTAGTAGTTGCATAGTTAGGACTGGGGAGACAGCTCAGTAGAATAAGCACTTGACTTGTTCAATCCCTCATATCGCCATCAAAGAAAAATGAAATATCTGCATACTTCTTTAAAATACAGATAAAATAGTAAAATTCACTAAAGATTTTGATGTGCTTTGAAAATCTCACTTCATTAAAATGCAATTTAAAATTGAGTCATTAAATCTAAACCTCCTACATTCAAGAGCTCACTAAATAAAATTATTATCATGACCATAATTTCCTTATTGAATTTAAGAATTTAGATTGAACTTTTATGTTTTATTTTTTCAATGAATAAAAATTAGATATAAAGCAGAAAAAATTACAAGTGGTACAGATTTTAACTTAAAAAAGTAGTATGAATGCCACAATATTTTTGTAATACATAGTGTTATTTTTCAACCCGTTATTTATATTACCAGATATGTGCATGTAAATTGGAAGAAGAAAGAAAAAAAGAAATAAATATGTAAGAAATTAAGAAGAGAAATAGTACAAACAATTGGAAAAAGGTGATACTAATAATGTTAATGTAATTCCTTATGTCTTTAAAAATGCAAGGCATATTATACCAACTTTCTTCAACTAATTTCACTAAATACAAAACAAGCAGGTATTTCTGTTATTAAGTAATAGAAATTTTATGAACAGTAACAAAAGAGATATTTTTGCTATAACGGAACTAAAATTGGTGATAAATAATTAAATAATATATGCAGGCTTAATCAGAAAAGAGACTGAGTCCAGGAAAATTGCCTGGAGCAAAAAGGATAAAATAAATATAGACACACAACTACTAAAGTACAAGAAAACAGAATAGAGCAAGAAAAAAATACTATGCTAGAAATCAAATAATGATAAAGTAATAATGGTCTTAGTGTACTTGTTTAATATCTAATAATTCCTACTTTCAATTTTTTGTTTTTAAAATAATTTTATTGAGAAAGAAGCAGTAATGAGATTGTTTCAAAACAGATTAGTAGTACAGTTACAATTATTAATACAGTGCATACTGTTGTCTTTGTAGTAATTATTCATAGTACAAGATGCAGACATGATATCTATACAGTGGAGTATTACTCAGCTATAAAGAATGATAAACTCAAAGCCTTTGTATTCAAGTGGGTGCCACTTGAAGATATACTCATAAGTGAAATAAACCAGACACACATGTGTAAATGTTGCATAGTCTCCTGAGTGTAAAAATTCAAAAGAAGATATAAAAATAGGCATAACGGGGGCCAGGGAGATAGCTCAATAGAATAAGCACTTGCCTGGCAAGCACAGGAGCATGAGTTCAATCCCTGGTTCCGCCAGAAAAAAAAGTACAACAAAATTAAAAGGAAAGTGAGAACTTAAGGATTAAATTTGTGCTTTCTTTAGTATAACTTCATACCAATAAATTTATGTTTACAATCAATGGAAAAGCTGGAACTCCACATGTATTTCTTTAGGACTCAAGATTTTATGGTTAGCCTGAGAGATATATGATAGAAATTCATCACTATTTCCCAGAATCACTTTTATTGACAAAAAATTGCCCTAATGGATTAATTACCAGAGGTCTAATCTCAAATGAGAAGCCTTGTGATATGCTAAGTATAAAGCATTTTCTAGGAAAAATATGAATTCTTCATGTCCCTGGACAATTAATGGTTAAGTGGAGAGAAGGAGAGTGGTATATGCACTTACAAATAAAAGTTTTTGTAAACTAAGAAGGATAGATTTGGCTCTACTTAAGGTGAAGCTTATTTGATGGCTAATTTTATTAGGTTTTGTAAACTCCACAATAACTCCACAGAGGTTTTGTAAACTCTGACATGTTGTTATGGTTTGTGTCTAGTTGTCCCCTGAAAGCCTGAGTCACGGGACAGGGTCTTCTAGAGTTTGAGAATAACTCATTATCCACTGGGATTATGGGTGTAAGTGCTGCTATGGTTATAGGTGTGAGTATTATTCCCAGCCTGGGGCAGATAGCCTGAATGCAGTTTAACGGAGACAAACTTCCTCTCTGTAGCCATTGTTATTGCTACTCCTCCCATTTTCCTCTCTTGCTCCTTGCAACCACCATGAAAGTTCCTCTCTGCCATGTGCTGCTCTGCTTTGGAGCCAGCTGAGTATGGACTCAAACCTCCAGTAACTGTGAGCTAAATAAACCTTTCTTTCCTTCACTTTAAGCATCGAGTATTTGTCACAGCAATGAGAGAAGAGGAACTGAAACAGATGTGAACAACCTTCTATTGTTTACAGTCACCACTCTCATGTGAAAAACGCTGGAAGTAAATGCAAAAGATTTTTAAGCAAAAATTCAACTATATTATTATTATTATTATTATTATTATTAT
>NW_004524747.1:808484-811668 GCF_000260255.1 Octodon degus
CATCATAGCAGTAAATGGCATGTCATGACAAGCTGCCCATATTCAGACTACCAGAATGACAGGCACTCCAAACATGAAACTACTGTTACAAATTACCATCATTCATTTTTTTTGAGACAGTGTCTTGCCCAAATTTCAGGCTGAACTTGAGCTCACTTTGTAGCCCAGGCTGGCCTTGAACTTGCAAGGATTCTCCTGCCTCAGTCTTTTGAGTGCTGAGATTATGGGCATGGACCACATTGCCTGGCTGAGTTCAGTATTTATATTATATGTAGGTATATACAGAATATAGTTTAATCAAAAAGCAAGAATCATTCTACTGGATATTGTAGGAGGCTCCTCGATTTTTGTCAAAAGTAAAATGAGCTTTTCTCATTAAATTATAATCAACAAGGCTGGGGAGGAAGCTTGGTGGTCTAAGAGCCTGTTTGACAACAGCAAGGACCAGGGTTCGAATCTTGATGCTGCATGTCATGTCGGCCTTAGAAACTCAGGAGCACCTTGCTGTCCTGAAACCTGTCATGGTGGTACACACCTGTAATCTCAGTGCTGGGAGGCTGATTCAGGAAGATCACCATGAGTTTGAAATGCGTAGCAAAACCCTATATCAAATAAATAAAGAAGTAAGTAAAGGGCCAGCCAGATAGCTCTGATGATTAAAGCAACTACTAATGCAGACACAGAGACCAGGGTTCGATCCAAGCATGCAGTGCCAGCCCTGTCCCCAGGGTGTGGTGAGATGTTGATTGAGACTGGGCTTAGTGACAAGCGCCTGTAATCCCAGCACTTGGGTGGCTGAAAATAGGAGGATCAGTGCAAGTCTGATCTGTGTAGTGAGACCCTGTAGACCCTATACTAAATACATAGAAAATAAATAAACAAAATATCTTTATATAAAATAAATTACAACCAATGATAGAAATAGTTACAATGATAAAAAAAATTCTATTTTACAATGCTAACCATGAAAAGTGGGTTTCTCCTTTTCTCTCTGGTTGCTGTGTTAAACAGTGTGTGAAATAAAGAAACAATTCAGAAGAAAAATGTATGAAGATTAAAATAATATTAACACTAATTACAGATAACTATTATGCAACACCATTCTAATTAAGTTGTATTGTGCTAGGGCTCAGAGACACAAAAGGAATAAGACCAAAAGGCACTGGATTTTTCAGCATTTATTAGGAGCAAAGCTTAACTGGGGGAGGTGGAACACATGGTGTATGAGTTTCAGAAACTGATGAGGTTGAAGTACAGACACAATTCCTGTGAATTGAGGAACAAATGTTCATTTGAATATTTATGTATATTAATATTTGCACGGTGTTCCCTTATTTGGTGAGTATAAATTTATGATTGCTTTCTCTTCCTCTTGAACTTTTCTCCTGTCAAGCATGCAGTGACCTTTTTATCTTTTGATTATTCTTTGTTTGAAATACATATTGTCTATAAACAGAGCAGCTACCCCTACTTTTTTGTGAATTCCTGTTGCATGGAGTATTGTTTTCCTTTCTTTGACTTTAATGTTATGAATTTCATTTTGAGTTATGTTTATCTTGTATACAACATACTGATAGATTCTTTCTTTCTTTCTTTCTTTCTTTCTTTCTTTCTTTCTTTCTTTCTGTTTTTCTTTCATTCTTTCTTTTTTTCTTGTATTTGGTACAGGGTCTCACTACACAGCATGGACCCATAGTAATCCTCCTGTTTTCAAGCCTCTCAGTGCTGGCATTACAGGCATGCACCACGATGTCCTGTCTCAGTGCACCCAGGGGCAGGGATAGTGTGGCATGTGTAGATATTCTTTCTTGATTCATTCTGCCATTCTGTTTCTTTTGATTGGTGAACTGAGGCCAGTAAGATTTAAGATTATGTTTGATGTGTATTGATCTATATTTATCATGGCATTTTCCTGCTGTTAGTTCCCTGCTTTTCCCTGTTTACCTGCTTGTAATGCCTGTTGATTTCTTTGTTCTTGGAATTGTGATAATTTTTGTCTATGTCTAGAGTATTATTGAGTACTCTGTTCAGTTGGTTTGGTGGTCATAAATTTCTTGAGTTTTTCTGTGACATTGAGGTATTTTATTTATCCATTATTATTATTTTTTGGTTCTTTTGTTTTTGTATTTTAGGGAAGAGTATACAGGGTGTTCAGGGTCTCACTACTGGTTCAGAATCATAGGGATTCTCCTGATTACAGCCTCCCAAGGCCTGGTATTACAGGCACATGCCACCATGCCCACTCTCAATTGTCTTCTCTGCACACCCTGGGTTTGGGTCTGGAACAGCAGGCCTGGGGATCGAACCCCCCGGCCTCTGTGCCTGTTTTCAGGCACTTTAATCTGCTTAGCTATTTGGCCTGCCCTATCTCTATTAATTTGGAAAAATAGAGTTTTGCAAGGTACATTGAATAGGATTGAAATATGCTTCCGTTTAGAAATTGGAATACTTCTCTTTGAGCTCTTCCTGACCTGAGGGTTTCTGTTGAGAAGATTACTGTGGTTCTGAAGGGCCTTCTTTTATATGTGACCAGTTTCTTTTCTTTAACAACTTTCCATGTTCTATTCTTTTGTTAAATTTTTGGTTTCTTGATTATTATATGTTTGGTTATACATTTAGTTGAGTCATGGCTATTTTTAATTCTATATACCTCTCTTTATTCTATCTAAGCTTACACACATGTTTTTGAAAAATTTCTTCTATTCTTTTTCTCCCCATAATTTTTTTGAGAAGCAAACAGCAATGAGACAGCTTCAACCAAATTGGCAGGACAGTTCCAATAACCAATACACTGCATACATTCTTCCCAGGGGTTAATTACTGTACAAGATGCAGACATGGTATTTTATTTGCAAACTCTATTAGAACAAATTCCTCTATTCATTAAGAGAATGTAACTATATATCTATCCTAACCATTTTGAATACACAGACACAAAATGGACATTCAATTGTATCCACTTTTTTGTTTACGTCGGTCACTTGAAATATTATACGTGTGTGAACTCTGCAAAACATTCAAAAAGTGTCCAGTAGTGCATAATAGTATTGGGTCTTCTGCTTGACTGACATTGTCAGAAATTGTTCAACTGAATCCCCTACAGCTCAACATAACATCATGCCTTTACTTCTTATACTTCATTTTTAATACTTTTCTGCTGGATGATTAAGACCAAGATAAAGCA
>NW_004524747.1:811768-822552 GCF_000260255.1 Octodon degus
TTGAAAAAACACAATTTTAAATTAAATAGACCTTCAACCTGAAATAAATCCTCAAATTACAATGATGGCAAAAATCTTAAGTTTTAGCATTGTTGAAGTCTACTCCTCCCAACCCCTCCAGACCCAGCCTAGGCCCAGCCTGTGAGTGAGAACTTCCTCCACACACTCTGGACCCCACTAGACACAACCCAAGCCCAGGACCAACATGTGTGTGGGAGAGCTTCCTTACTCCCCTGCACCTGCTGGATCACTCCAGAAAAACCAAAGCCCAAACTGTGAGTGAGACATTCTGATGCGCTCTTTGGTACCACTCTGAAACCCCCCAGAAGCACCAAGGCCCTGGATGTGATTGAGAGTTTCCACAATGCTCTCTGGAACCCTCTAGGCTCAGACCAAGACCAAGACCAAGACCAGCCAGTGTGTGGGAGAGTTACCACACTCCCCTTTACCTGCTGGATCCCTCTAGACCAATCCCAGACCCCACTTATGAGTCTTTCTGTCCAACAGTCTGGATGCCTCCAGACCCATCCCAGACCTGGCATACAGGCATGCTATGAAACTCTTCTGCTAAATTTCCAGCAGAGAGACTAGGGCCAAAACCACCCAGCTAATCCAGGAGCAGAACTTCCTGTCACAGGGCACAGCTGGTTGACTTCCGCTGGCTGCAGCAGGAAGCTGAGCATAGCAGCCAGACCCAAGACAGGCACAACTGAATGAATTCAAATTTCATAGATCTGCACCCAGTAAGCTGAGACTCTTTTCCTGACCCAGATTTATAATAGCATCCTTCCTTGTTCACTCTTGACTGAGAGAGGAGGCAAAATGTAAACAGGATGAGCTAGTCTGACTGGAAAAAAAAACAAGTACATCAAGGGGAGGTGATCAGACAGAATTTAGCAGAACTAACTTATCTACAAATTCCCAATTTAATATCTGCTTAACTATACAGACATAATGATTGTACTTATTGTCTAAAATACAAAGCCATAAGTTACAAAAGTTTGTCAACTACTAAATATCATTACACATAATTAGTGTTCTTTGTTGTACTTCCGTAAATACAAAACTATAACTGTCTTAGTCATATAATCTGTCTTAGGTAAGAATTTAAGTAGATGTTAAGTTTATAACTGCACCAAAGCCCTACACCAAACGTCAGAGGACAGTGCTATACAAAATGTCAAAGAGAAGGAACAAAATGCAATCTCAGGTCCTTAGCCCACCCAGAATGAATGCAGAAAACACAAGTACCAAAGAAATTGGGAATGCACAGCTGAAATGACTGAATAAATAGCATCAGGAGGAAAAAAAAACAACTGCAGAAAGGTATAGAGAAATTCAGAAAAGAAACAACCACTGAAATAAAAAAGGAAATCTCTGAATTAATACCACATGAAGTAAAGAATCAACTGCAGACACATAGAAAAAATCTGATCAAAAATAATCACTAAAGTAAAAAAGAAAGGGTAAATATAATGAAAGAATTAAAACTGTTTCTCAAGAAGACATGGATTAAAAAATACAGGAGATTAGCAAAACAATGAAATCCTTGAATGAGCAATAAGATAAAGAGATAGATCACATGGCACAGAATCAAAGAAATAGAGGAACACAAAATCTCAATCACAAGTTTGTAAAAACATTTGAGTCAAAGTGAAGACAGAGTTTCAGATCTTGCAGACTCCATTGCAGCTAGTGAAAAGGTAACAAAAACTCTTAATAAATAGGATTCCAGGAAAAATAACTCATCACCTGCTAGACGATGCAAAAATGAACAATGTGAGAGCAATAGGCATCAATGAGACAGAAGGAGTCAATGTAAATGATGTTAAAAGGATATGGGCAGAAGTAATAGCAGAAAACTCCAAAAATATGAGGAAACAATCTGACATTCAGGTAACTGAATCATACAGAACTCCAAATAATATCAATCTAATTAAAAACACACCCAGACATATAATAGTCAAGATCCCTGAAATCAAGAACAATATACTGAAAGTTACTAAAGAATAGAAACAGATGACATTTAAAGGAAAATCCATCAGAATCATAGCATAATTCTCTTCACAAACTATTAAATAAACAAGAGAATGGCACAGAGTACTTCAAATCCTCTATGAAAACACATTGCAGCTCAGCCCACTGTCCTCTGCAAAATTCTCTTTCTAGATTGATGGAGAAATGAAATGCTGCCTTGACAATGAACATCTAATGAATTTCATGACGACAAATCCAACGCTACACATACTACTGAATGATGTTTTAGGGAGAGAAAAACATTATCAGAAACTTCATGAATGAGAATGGAAAGAACCTACTTAATAGGGCAAACAATTAAATGCAGGAGAAATAGAAGTAAACAAAATGAGGTAGATAAATTATCAATCATAAGTCAATACACCTGAAATATAACCATCAATGTAAATGGATTCAATTCAACAAATAAAAGAAATAAACTGGCACAGTGGATTAGAATACAAAATCCAACAATATACTGTATACATGAAGCACATTTAACACATAAAGAAATTCATACACTGAAATTCAAAGAGGGAAAACAATACTACATGCCCCAGCAACTCAGAAAAATAGAAGAGGAAGAAATTATTTTCTCAGACAGTCTCAATTTCAAACTAAGAATGATCAAATGAAATAAAGAAGGCCACTATATACAGGTTAGGGGAAAAATTCAAGAGGAAGAGGTAACACTCATAAAACAAGGAAGCCCCCTAATATGTAGGACAAATATTAATGGAGATGAAAAATCAAATAGCTAATATAACAATATTAAGACGAGACTTTAACACCTCCTTATCCCAAAAATATCAGTCAAATAAACAAAAAATTAGCAAAGAATTAGAAGAACTGAGCCAAAGCTTGGAATAAATGGACTTAGTGGACATACACAGAGTGATCCACTCAACAACAGCTGTGTACACATTTTTTTCAGCTGCACATGTGTGATTTTCTCAAATAGACCACATACTAGGCCATAGGTATGCTTAATTCTATTCAAGAAAACAAAATTTAACCCATGCATGTTATCTGAGAACACTGCAGTGCAACTGCTCATAAATGACAAAAGAAACCAGAAAAAACTCATAAACACATGGAAATTACAAAACACTCTCCTTAGCAACAAATGGGTCACAGATGAAATTGAACAATAACTACAACTAAATGTACATTCAAGCACGACATATTAGAAATTATGGGAGACAATGAAAACAATTCTCAGAGGGAAAATTGGAGCTTTGATCTCACACATTAGGAAAACAGAATGGGAAGAAATAAACACCCTAATGCTGTACCTCCAACATCTAGAAAAGGAAGAGCAAACCAAATCCAAGCCCAAAGATGGAAAGAAATCATAAAGATTAGAGCAGAAATTAATTCAATCAAGATGAGTAAATCAGTTCAAAGAATTAGCAAATCAAAAAGCTGGTTCTTTGAAAGATTAAATAAAATTGATATGCCCCTAGCTAACTTCTTCAAAAAGAGGAAAATAATCAAATATAAGCAATAAGGAATGAAAAGAGTGTAATTACCACAGACCCAGTGGAAATTCAGAAGATTATCAATAGCTACTTTGAGAATCTTTACTCTCACAGAATAGGAAACACAAGAAATGGACAGATTCCTTGAAAGGTACAAAATACAAAAACTGAATCAAGAAGATATAACAACTCTCAATAACCCAATAAAAGTCAGTAAAATAGAAAATGTAATAAAAAAACTACTGACAAAAAAATTCCAGGTCCTGATGGTTTCACAGCTGAATTTTACAAAATAATTGATAGAAGATATAATCGCAATACTCCTCAAACTCTTCAATGAAATTGAAAATGAAGCAATTGTCCCAAAGTCTTTCCTGGAGTCAAGTATTATACTGTAACCAAAACCACGCAAAGTTGCAACTAACAAAGACAATGTCAGGCCAATCTCCCTCATGAACATAGATGAAAAACACTTCAATAAAAGCTGCTAGAGAAAAGAAACATATCATATTTAAAGGAAAACCCATCAAAATAATGGTAGATTTCTCTTCACAAACCCAAAAGTCCAATCCCATGTTCTGCTAAATAAATAAATAAATAAACATACAAATATTGAAGGCAAGAAGAGGATGGGGTAGAGTACTTCAAGTCCTCTATAGAAACAAATTCCTGCTCAGACTATGGTACCCTACAAAATTCTCTTTCAAAATTGATGGAGATGTGAAATACTTCCATGAAAAAGAACAAATAAAACATTTCATGACAACAAAGTCAACCATACACAGACTAACAAAGCGGATTCTAGAGAGGGACTAATATGATCAGAACTCCATAAATGAGAATGGAAAGAACCCACTTAATAGGGCAAACAACTAAACACAGGAGAAAGAGGAGTAAACTACAACAGGTAAATAACATGTGAATTATAAGTCAATGTGTCCAAATTATAACCATCAATGTATATGGACTCAATTCACCAATTAAAAGAAATAGACTGGCATAGTGGATTAGGAAACAAAATCCAACAATATGCTGTATACAAGACACACACTTAACCGAAAGAAATTCATAGGCTGAAAGTAAAAGGATGTAAAACAATACTATGTGCCCTGCACCTGAGAAAAAAGCAAGGGAAGCAATGTTGCTCTCAGACAGTCTACATTTCAAACTAAGAATGATCACATGAAACAAAGATGGGTCATTTTCTAAAATAGACCACAAACTGATCCATAGGTCATGCTTAAATGTATGCAAGAAAGCACAAATTATTCAATGCATACTATCTGACCAGAATGCAATTAAACTAGAAATAAATGACAGAGAAGGCAGAAAAAAAAACAGTACTCTAAAAAGAAAGAGTAGAAGATTTCAGAAATTGGAAAGATATTCTGTGCTCCTGGTTAGGACAAACCAACATTATGAAGATGGCTGTACTTCCAAAATTGTTGTACAGATTTAATGCAATCCCTATCAAAATACTACCAAAATACCTCACATACATAGAGAAATCAGTCCTAAAATTTATTTGGAACCAGAAAAGACCTAGAATAGTAAAGGCAATCCTGGGCAACAAAGACAAGGCAGGAGGCATTACCGTTCCTGACTTGAAATTATATTACAAAGCTACTGTGATAAAATCAGCATGTTAATGGCAAAAAGCATACCAGAGTATCAATGGAATGTATTAGAAGATGCAAAGTCTCTACAAGCACACTCAGCAACCTGATCTTTGACATAGGGTCCAAACATGCTTACTGGAAGAAAGATAGCCTCTTTAATAAATAGAGCTTGAAAAACTGGCTCTCTAGGTGCCAAAAACTGAAATTTGATCCAGGTCTACCACCAGGCACCAAGCTAAAGTCAAAATGGATAAAAGATATAAACCTTAAAAAAGAAACACTAAATCTCCTGGAAGAGAAATAGTAGGAACTCCTGCAGACATAGAGGTAGGCAAATATTTCAGGAACAAAGGTAAAATAGCATGGGTAATACTTGAAAGAATTTGGAACTTGGATCTCCTTTTACTGAGAAGCTTTTGCACATCAAAAGAAATTATCAAGACAGTGAAAAGTCAACCCACAAATCGGGAAAATTATCTTAACTAATAAACATTTAGACAAAGGTTTTCTCTTTGGAATTTATAAAGACTAAAAAGCGTTAGGGCCACAAAATTTAAAGACCCAATCCAGAAATGGGCATCAGAGATGAACACACACTTCTCAGAGGTTGAAATTATAGAAGCGAATAAACATATGAAATAATACTCCACATCACTAGCCATGCATGAAATGCAAATTAAAATAGTCCTGAGATACCATCTCACCCAAGGAAGAATGGCTATCATAGAGAAATAGACCTACAACAAATGTGAAGAGGGTGTGGGAAAAAAAAAAAAAAAAAAAAACCTCTTCTCCACTGCTAGTAGGAATGTAGACTGGTGCAAATGTTATGGAAATCAATATGGATACTCCTTAAAAAACAAGGACTGGAAATCCCATTCAAACCAGCTATCCCTCTACTTGTAATTTTCCCTAAAGAACTGAAAATGTCATATCACATCGATATAAGTGCATCTATGTTTATAGCAGCACAATTTTTAATAGACAAAACTTAGAATGAATGAAAATGCCCATCACCTGCTGAAAGGGTGAAAAATATGTGGTATTTTTATGTACAATGGAGTATTACTCAGCTATAAAGAATGATAAACTCAAAGCTTTCATATATAATTGGATGTCACTTGAAGATATACTCATAAGTGAAATAAAACAGATCCACATGTGTAAATACAATATAGTCTCCCTAGTGTAAGAATTCAAAAGAAGGAATAAAAATAGAAAGTTATAACACAATTAAAGGAAAAAGGAGAAATTAAAATGTAAATAATGAAGACAGGGTGAAGAGAAAGCTAGGAAACATGACAGGGGTAAAACCATCCATTTATATGCACAAGATTATTAAGACAATGATCCTGATAATCTTCAGCATTTCTTTGGAAACTAGTAGTTAATTGGTAGGATTCTCACCCTCACTAACTATATATGCACATACCTGTGAACTAAGCAACTGCACTGAAGATAGCAATATGTGATACTATGGCAATGTTGGGAATACCTGTCATTTTTGTCTTCTAAATATGTACTGCTTCTAATATCATATTAGTTACATATATTGTCTCTCAAGTAAATTTTTAAAGGGTAATTAATAAAAAAACTTCTGGGACTATAGCTCAGTAGAATAAACACTTACCTGTCAAGTGCAAGTTCCTGTGTTAAATCCCCAGTTTCACAAAAATAAATAAACAAATAAATAAATAAATAAATGAGACTGGAAAAAAATATCACAGGATTGTCCTGCTACAACACTGTAAATGCTTAGATTTCTAAATTTCTGTGTAAAAATATGTAGTTGTTTATTTCTATGTTTTTAATATTTTTTATTTTTTATTAATTTTCCTTCACATTTTAGAGATTGAAATTCTCATGTATCAATATTTGATGGAAAATGCCTCTTCCACTTTTTATCTAAGATGTTTAATATTCGGACATATAGTAATATTAAGCTAAACTGCCTAAGTTATATGGTGATTATATCATTAATTTTCTCTGCTGGAGAGCTAATAATTTAAGATTTCAGACCAAAAAATTAGAGAAAACAAAGAGCTACAAGAATAGCCAACATTTTGGCCTTAGCCATTCAAGGTCAGTGAGTACTGAGGACATAAGAGAACCTGTATTGTAATATGCTGTAACTCAGTGATATCCCAAATTTTCTGATCAAGATTATGATGCTACAGAGGGAAGTTTTTGACGATGTACAATGCACTTAAAGAGAGTCAACTTCTTGTCTAAGGCTTTCACAGAGAGCAAATTTGTCAAGCATTGGATGTGACTCATTCACATGGCTGACACTGACCAAGGATCTGAAAACTGTGGTACACGGTACCAGGGTAAATTCTGAATGGATTTGACTGACTTTATCAGATACAAAAGTTACATTTCTTGTTATATAGGTCTTGCCTTATCTTGGCTTTAACCATCCAGAAGAAAAATATAAAAACAAAGTATAAAAAGTAAAGCAATACTAATATGCTGAGCCATAAAAAGCTCAAGTCAACAACTTCTGACATTTCCAGTCCTATGGATAACTCACCACTATTATGGACTACTAGACTATATTGTACTATTTTGCTGAGTTCATGCACCTACAATATTTAAATGGCAATGGAATACCAATCTCTGACAAAACTATAAAAAATGGGGGTATAAATGAAGAACCATTTTGTATCTGTATATACAAAATAGTGAGTATAGACATACAGCCAATTTCTCTTAATTCAACAAGAAGAAAGATTTGCACCAATAGTGTTTAGACAAGATATTATGTCTGCATCTTGAACTATGAATCACTACTATGAAGACAACAATATGCAATGTATTAATTATCGTAAATGTCCTGGTGACCTATTTTGAAACTGTCTCATTGCTATTTGTTTCTCAATAAGATTAATAAAAAAGGTAAGAAAACTCCTAAGAATTGGAGGCATCTTCTCCACGTTTTGGTTTTTCATTTATCCATTTTTTTTGGTTTTCAAATGTGAACTTATATGCTTTTATCCTCTCTAGTAATTTTATATTTTGCTTTTAAATTTTTATTCTTGCATATTTGCTGTACATAATGAATATGTTCATACATACATTATAGAGAATTGGTACGTTTGTGACACATCTCAATTCTTTTCTCCCCCTTCTCTTCCTTGCACATTTTATTAAAATTCTTTTTTATTTTTGCCTGCATCAGATTATTTTATAAGTTTTTATCAATTAATTGACATAGACACAGATCAGTAGACAGAAAAATAGTGGACAAAAACATATAAAATACATAAAACAATTATAATAAGTCATGCACTTTTAGATACAATGGCCATGATGGAATACAACAACTTTTCTATTTTTTCCTATTACCTGTTTTTTTATTTTACATTATAACTTTATATATAGAATTTCTCACGTAAAAGAAACCATGCACTATTTAAGCTTGTGTGTCTGATTTACTGCACTTAAAGTTATGTTTTCAAGATATAACAATTTTCCTAAAAATTACTCAAGTTTATCTTTCTTCATGGCTGAGTAGTGGTCACTGGGAAGAAACACGTATTTTTTACCCATTCATCTGTTGATTGACTGTAGGCTGCTTTCAAGATTTGGCTCTTATGAGTTGTACTACTATACAAGAGTACCTATGTTTCATTCTAATGTGATCTCTAACTCTTAGGAAGATATCTAGAAGGGGAATAGCTAGATAAAATATAATTTCTATTTGTAGTTTTTGAAAATGATATAACTTAGAACAAAAATTAATGAAACTGTGGCTAAAAATAGAAAGATTCAATGAAAAAAGTCAGCTCCAAAATATATGCAGATTCACAAGATCTTAACTGTGAGTCTCTGTAAAAACAACAAAAAAAGAAAATAAATTTCTTTTGTATTATATAAGTGAAAGGAAAGCATTCTCATTCCAAATGAAAAGAGTAGAGACTGACAAAATTTAGACAGAAGCAAGATGAAACATAGCGGAAAAATCATTAAATCCTATACCTACATCTCTAGTACTTATGGCAGATTATCCTGAGATTTGTCCTATAAAGTTCTTGGTGCACCCCAACCAAATGGGTTTGGTGATTACCGCGCACATGGCCTCACTTGCACAAGCTCAGCACTGCATGCAACCATCATCTGCAGACAACCCATATTTCAAGCCTCTTCAAACACTGGGGACTGCATTACACTTCCAAATTATCTGCATAGCTCCACAACTTGTGTTATTGTGGGTGCTTGGCAAAGACTGTGACTCTATCACACACTTTTCTTGGCCTAAGAGGCTTTAATCTGACATCTTCCTGGAAGTCTGCATGACACTATAATTCTCGGATTCAGTATGCTTTGAATGTTGTGCACCACATGGAGAGTGCCAAACTGCCTCCAGGTTAAACAGTAACCAAAATTTCTTAAATCATGGCTACAGAAATATCTGAGTGCTAAGATAGCAGAGCATATTGAAATAAATTTCAGGTAACATTCGTTATACAGCCCTTCTTGTGAGGACATTGCATGGACTCTTTTCTCAAATGTAATATTTGTAGTTTTGGACCACTGGACTTGTGAAATGTTAAATATTGGTGATTCATGAGATGCCTTCAAACCATGTCTCTTCTTGTTCCTGTACAATGTACTTGTTTCTTTTTCTTTTCTTTTCTTTTGTGAGGTGTTTTTGCAAAAACCCAATTCCTTTGTGCTGCAATTTGGCATATAATTTATATCTGGGAGAACTTCAACTCTTCAAATAGTTCCCATTTTACATTTGCTCCTGGTTCTAACTGCATATCTTTCTAAAAGCAGCCAACAATTCCTATTTTAATGCCTTGAGATTGGGTTGTCTTGAGAATTCCTCTACTACACTAATTATCTGCCACATTTAAATTCATCATCAAACAAGTTCTTAGGACACAGAAAAATGTAGATAAATATTCTGCCACAGCATAACACACATGACCTCTAGAACAACTGCCAGTGGTGTTCTTTATCCCAGCTGAAACCTCATCAGCATGGCCTTTACTGTATGCATTCCTCAGTATTCTGATTTCTGAACTATGACTAAAATGTTCCTTCAATTTCAGGTTACAATATTCTAAGTGTTCTTGCCCAACATCACCAAACTTTTCAAAACTATTTCCAAAGGCTTCTGAAGCACATAGTCATGTATAAGTAAGGCAATGACTTTGGTCACAAGACCAGCTTTCTCTATTATTCACTTTCTTGATGCTGACCCAAAATATCCAACAACAACAGTTTAATGAACAAGATTATTTTGTTCACAATTTAAGTGGATTGAGAGCGCAGGCCCCGCGAGTGAGTGAGACAACCCAGGCCGCGGGGTCCTGAACAACCCAGAGCGCAGGCCGGGCGAGTGAGTGAGACGACCCAGGCCGCGGGATCCTGCACAGACCCAGAGCGCAGGCCGGGGAACGAGTGAGACTTCCCGGGCCGCGGGATCCTGAACAGACCCGGAGCGCAGGCCCGGCAAGTGAGTGAGACGACCCAGGCCGCGGGGTCCTGAACAGACCCAGAGCGCAGGCCCCGCGAGTGAGTGATACGACCCAGAGCGCAGGCCCAGCACAGAACCCTTCAGCAGAACTCCCTACAAAGAGGCTAGAGGCAAGACCCACCCAGCTGATTCAGGAGCAGAACATCTTGCCAGAGAGACACAAAGGGTTCAACTCTAATG
>NW_004524747.1:829648-830982 GCF_000260255.1 Octodon degus
ATCTTCTTGATCAGAAAATTTGGGACACTACCGAGGTACATGACGTTACAGTACAAGTTCTCATATGTCCTGAGTCTTAATTGACCTTGGAAGGGGAGGGCCAAAATGTTGGCTTTCCTTGCAGCCCTTTTTCTCTAATTTTGGTCTGCAAACAGGTTGTTAACCATCCAGAAGAAAAGCTTATTGTTATTATCAAATGATTTAGGCTATCAATCTTAACCTCAATATCTCACTACATTTCAAACATCTTAGGCATAATATGGAACAGGTATTTTTCCTCAAGTATTGATATGTTGAAATTTAAGTCCCTACAAAATATGATAAAAACATTTAAGAATTAGAATATATTTTTAAAGTAAGCATAAAGAATTATGTAATTCTTGTGTTTACACATAAGTCCAAAAATCTAACCATATATAACCTTGAAGCAGGACAGTCCCACAACATTCCTTTTCCTGTCTCCTGCTTTTATTCACCACCCCCTTGTTATTGAACAATAATCTACCCAATAGACAGCACAGCAGCAACTGGCATGTCATCACAAGCAGCCCATATTCAGAAGACCAAAAAGACAGGCACTCTAAGCATGAACCTACAATTACAAATTTCCATCTTCAGTGAAGTTGCTTAGTTCACAGGTATCAGTATATATAGTTAGTCAGGGTGAGAATCTTTCCAATTAACTGATAGATTCAAAAACTTCTGGAGATTCTCAGGATGATTGCCTTGTCCATCTTCTATGTATAATTGTATGGCTTTGTCCCTGTCATGTTTACCAGCTTTTCTCCTTGCTCTCCCCTCGATGTCCAACCCTCAACTTCTCATTTTCCTTTTAATTGTGTTATACCTTTCTATTTCCATTTCTTCTTTTGAGTTCTTAAACTCTTTAGATGATTAAATATTTACAAATGTGGGTCTAGTTTATTTCACTTATGAGTATATCTTATAAAAATATCACATCTTTTTCATCCATTCCTCAGGTGATGGGCATCTTGATTGTTTCCAAGATTTGGCTGTGTCAAATTGTGCTGCTATAAACATAGGCACACATATATCCCTATGATATGATCTTTTCAGATATTCCAGGGAAATTCCTTGTAGAGAAATAGCTGGTTTAAATGGGATTTCCAGTCCAACTTTTCTAAGGAGTTTCCACACTGATTTCCATAATCGTTGCAGCAGTCTACATTCCCACCAGCAGTGGAGAAGTGTTCCTTTTTCCCCATAGCCTCTCCAACATTTGTTGTTTTTTGATTTCTTTATGATAGCCATCCTTTCTGGGGTGAGATGATAACTCAGTGTTGTTTTAATTTTCTTTTTTTTTATTTTTTTAT
>NW_004524747.1:831132-852437 GCF_000260255.1 Octodon degus
TTGAACCGCGGTCCCTGATGCTTTGCTAAGCTTGTTCTAAGTAGGTGCTTTAGACCACTGAGCCATGTCTCCAGCCCTATTTTTTTTATTTTTTATAAAAGTTTACTTCATCTTTTTTTTTTTCTTTTTGGTGGAACCGGGAATTGAACTCAGGCCCTTGCGCTTGCCAGGTAAGCGCTAATTCTACTAGAACCATCTCCCTATTCTACTAGAACCATCTCCCTGTTTTAATTTTCATTTCATGGATGGCTAGTTCTGCTATTCTTCTGCAAATAGTCTGTATCGCATTTGTTTTGTCTCCAGCTTTTCACTGATACCTGTCAGTCTTATGTTGTTTTTCTTTGCATTATCTTGCAGCAGGTAAATTGGTATTTCCTAAACCTTTGTTATTTTTAAGAGATCTTGGATTACCTGATTGCTGCCTTCTATTTTATCATTGAAATCTGAATGGCTTTGCTTTTGTCCAAGCAGTTTTGCCCGCTCTTAATGAAATTCTACACTTACTGTACTTTCACATGAAATGCATTCTTTTTCTTTTGTATATTGTTTATTCAAGTCTTCTATCATTTTGTATGCATGTCTTTTTTATCTATATCTACTCTAGGATTGCTGAGCAATTGCCTCTTTATAGTTGTATTTTTATTTTTACTTGGAGTAATTATTTCTGATCTAGTTTTCCCCATAGATTCATGGATTTGTTTCTTTACTTTTGTTACTAGAATTTCAGAAATGTTAGATGTGTTTTTGCCATTTTCCTGTATATCATCTTCTGGCCTTTTTCTTGGTTGACTGTTGATCTGAGGTTGAATTTTACTTCTGAGTTTTATCATTTTCTATTTCATAACCTTGTTTATTTCACTTTCCGTGTTGATTTTTTAAAGTTTTTTCAGTAGATAGCCATATTGGTAGTATCAAGGCCTCTCTAGATAATGTCTGTTCTTCAGGGAAGTCTTCTGTGTGTTGGACATTTTTGTTTTGCGTCTGTCCCAGGATCCTACCTTCTTCATCAGTGTGATGTACGATGTTGGTAACTGTTACAGTTAGTGTTCATTCCTTTGGTGTCAGGCTGTGGTGATGTTATTACCAAAGAACTTCCTAGTATTTTACAGAGGGAAGCACAACTTGTTACAACAAATATGACATCTTAGGTAAAATAGTTATCATTATTTATTCCATCAAGCACAGTATGAAAACTGACCAACTGTAGTAACTACTAATTTTGAACTCTAAATCATAGGAACAATATTTACAGTGTTATAATTGAACTGATCTTAAATTAGGAACTTGAGTGCAAAATGATTTTTCTTGGTATACTGGCTTTTTCCCTGTAGTAGGGAAATTTAAGAAAAATAGATAAAATAAATACATTGAATAAGAAGTAGAAGCAAGACTGGAGGACAAATGATGATCACACAAGTTTTGGGAACACAGAGAACAGGACAGAAAACAAAGTGATATAAGTGATATTAGTGTTTGCTCTGATTTTTTTATTTGCTACTATAAATATTCGGCTATATTGCCATATTATGCAGATAGTCAGATATATCCTCATGGCTTTGTTATTGAACAAAATACTCCAAAATACTTAGGTACTTCCTTGGATAATGAAGAAACCACTAGATCCAATAAATATTATGTAAAAAAGGACATTTTGTGTTTTACTAACAAGTAGTCCAAGTAACTATGGTGTATATTTCTTCTATTTTCACTCTAGTAAGTCCCTGACATATAAACAAGTTCTGTTCCAGGGTGACATTTGTAAGTCACATTCATCCATAAATCCTACAAAATGAGTTATATATACCTTTGACACAAATACCCAGTGTAAAGAATAAAACAGCAAAAACACAATTGCCATAAATAAACTATGCTTACTTTTACAGTTACCTTTAAATTGCGGGATAGTAGAGTATAACTGGCATCTTAATTATTTCTTTGAGCATGCCAGTAGTTCTTTTCAAAGTAACATTGTTTTCCTCTTACTTTTGGAAACCTTGTCTCTGATTGATCATTATACGACTATACTTTTGCACTATACATTAAGCACACAGCAGCTCAACTGCGACATTGTCCAGCAGACATGTTAACTACTCAGATTTGTTCACATTTACAAATGTTCATAATAAGAGATCTCTTTTATCCTCAAAATTTTGCATGCCTTTTAGTGGTTTTAGATCTGAGTTTGCTATTCTGTACAAAATTTGAATAAGAAAATAAATAAAATATCAAATGTTGTTCAATTTTTATTGCCAAAATTTAAAAAAGAATTAATTTGCTATTTTTCAGTCTTCTACCACAGTCGACCTTTCATATCTATTGTTTCCTTGTGTATTTCATGCATTTAATGAAACCTATTATATGTTGCAATTCTTTTCTTAAAGAATTATTTTCTGGGTTTGAGAATCTACCTGCTAGTGTAATCATGGTTTTGGTTGATTAAACTTTATTAATATATAGATATATTATATGACAAGAACTGTAGGCTACAGTTCCTAGCATAAAAAAACAAAATCAACATATATTAAAATTAAGTTCTTTGAAGAAATATCATTGCTGTTTTTTACAGGTCCATGCCATAATTGTACACCTCTGATTTATTCTATGGGAATATCAGTATCAGTTCCATGTACAAATTTTTTTCAAGTTGTATTTATAGTCATCAATTCTTTAAAGTACAGTGGTTCTTCAGTTTATGAGCTTAATTTATTCTACAATTCTGCAGAAGATGACTGCCTTTTTGTTCATTACCAAATGCAGAGTTCAAAAGTAAAAATAATGTTTTGCCAAATGCTTCTGTTTGCGAGCCAAATTGTTCATGAACAGGATCATTCATGAATCAAAGTATTACTGTATTATGATTGTACAGCCTCAAAAACTCATTAAATTCATTTGAATCAAAATCATTCTATTAAATTCAGTAACTAATAGAGTTTTTTTAAATATAACTGCATCAAATAATCTTTTTTTCCTCAATCATGTTGAGCACATATGAGGTTAGTCAGGGAATAAACTTTCTGCCTCAGTATTTAAGAGGTATTAGAGGACTTATCCACCATGAGGATGAAAACTATTACATGTAGAATTACATGTAGAAAACACTTAAAAACTGAAATAGGAACAATTTGTTAGCTTTTGATTCCTGAATAGAATATCTGGAATAAATCAACATTTAAAAAGGAAATATTTATTTTGGCTAATGGTTTAAGAGTTTTAAATTCATGGATGCTTTGCTGTCCTTTATGTTGGTCTGTAACATAATAGTATATCATGATGAAGTCACATGGCAGAGGAGCTTTTTATTTCATGGAACCCAGGAAACAAAGACACAAAAGTAGAAGAGGCCAGAGTTCCAATATACTTTCTAAGGACATGACCTTGAGTATCTAAACCTTCCCAGCAGGCCTTTCTTATTGAAGGTTTCAGATAAAGATATGATGTACATTGCATATTCAAACTGCATAATACAAACTAATTATAATATAGTATAATATAATGTGCTCACAGGAGATAGTATTACTATTAGGTAGCAATCTCCCAGGAATATACACTTGCACACAATAACCCTACCTCTGCCTTGACTTTAGCTTTCTTTTATGTTCTTTTTCCTATGATATCTCAGGGAAGAAAAACTATCACCAGAATCCTGACATATACAGCTTCCTCAAGGTTCTAATATAATGAGAATTTGAATGGACTAGTAAATGGAGATATTTTAATCTTTCACATTAGTCCTTTCAGTGATGTTAATGATCTTTGATGCTCTTTCAGAATGTTCAATCTTTCTGTGTGGCTATGCCTACCCTCTGTCTAGCTCCCACTCTTTGTAGGATAGAAATATAAGCAGTAATTCAATTATGGTTTCTTGGTTGTAGGGAAATGCGTTAATATTGACAAAACACTTTGTAGTTTAAAAGGCCTATTCCAACATTAATGGGCGTTATTAAAGGCCTAAAGTGCATTGTAATGAAGTGATGACTCAACTGATATTACCTTTTGGATCTCAATCAGCCAATTTTAAGCCAACTAAGTTTGAGAGCTCAGATATTCATTTCTCAAGTAAAAAGGTGTATTTTCTCCCTCGGATTATTATGTTTTTACAGATTTCCCCTAAATATATTTATATGAAAAGTGTGTTAGTCAACTACAAGTACCGTAAAATATTCATAATCTTGTATTCTTATTCTCACATTATTAAAATATAATTTAAATGTCAAATAATATTTCAAAAAATTATAGATATATTGAGTATCCAGGTATTCTGTTAAATAATTTAGTCTTACATTTTCTTTAAAAGTATGACATTTAAAAATTACCTACAAAGAGAATTTCTGTGTATCAGATTCTGATTTTGTCTTTATTTTATTTTTGAGTTCTTATTATTTTGTTTATTGAAATTCTATATCCAATTTTTAAAAAAAACATTTTTTAAATTTTTTTATTTTATTGAGAAACAAATATCAATGAGACACTTTTCAAGCTGATTAATAAGACATTTTCAATAATTAACACATTGCACATTGTTATCTTCTCAGCGGTCATCCACAGCACAAGAAGCAGCCAGGACATGTCGTCCAAACACTACTACTACAAATCCTTCCTATCACTGAACCAAGTGAAAGCAGCCATGCGTCTATCCTACCTATTCTGTATATATAATACAAAATGGTCCTTCCTCTGTATCCCCCCTCTCCAGTTCAGTCCTGTCAGAGATGAGTATTCTATTGGCATCTAAATATTATAGGTGCTTGAATTCAACAAAACTATCCAACACAGTCCAGTAGTCCACAATAATAGTGGGTTATGTGCAGAAGCTTTTGACTAGAGCCTTTTACAGCTCAACATATTAATATGGCTTTACTTTATCCCTCGTTGTTATACTTTTCTGCTGGGTGATTAAGACCAACATAAAACAAGACCTATATAATAAGAAATGTAACTTTTGTATCTGATAGTGTCAGTCAATCATGCTCAGGATTTATCCTGAAACACTGTGCCTCAGTTTGTAGACCTTTTGTCAGTGTCAGCCATATGGATGAGTCATGGCAATTGCTTGGCCAGTTTGCTCTCTGTGAAAGCCTGAGAGAAAGTTTTCTCTCCATGTGACTCTCCTTAGTCACACTCTACATCATCGATCACATTCCTCTGTGGCTCCATAATCTCCTTCATCAGAACATTTGGGGCACAACTGAGTTACATGATGTTACAATACGGGTTCTACTATGTCCTCAGTCTTCACTGACCTTGAAAGGCTACGGCCAAAATGTTGGCGGACCTTGCATCCTTTCCTTTTCTCCAATTTTTGATCTGCAAACTTAGGTTGTTAACCTTCCATAAGAAAAGCTTATTATCACCCTGCAACATATGCAGTTTATTTTACCCTAACTATCTGTCTCAATATTGAACATCTTAGGCATAATGTGGAATGGGTATCTTCTATCAAGTATTGATGTGTTGAAATTTAAGTCCTTACAGAATATGAAGAAAAAAATCAAAAGTAGGAATAAACACATATTTTTACAAAAAAATTTAGAAATCTAACCATATAAAGCATTGTATCAGGACAGTCCTGTGACATTGTTTTTTCTTTTTCTTGTGGGTTTTTTTTTTTTCATTTATTACCCATTTAAAAAAAAACAAAAGCAAAAACCAAAAAACAAAAACCTTTTACTTGTGAGAGTGTATGGTAATTGGAATATCATGACAAGAAATATGTATTTAGAAGACCAAAATTACAGGCATTCCAAGCGTGACCCTTCTATTACACATTGCTGTCTTCATTGCAGTTGCTTGGTTTTCAGTTATCGCATATATAGTTAGCCAGGGTGAGAATCCGACCAATTGACTGCTAGTTTGAAAAACCTGCTGATGTTTCTCAGGATCATTGCCTTGCCCATCTTGTGCATACACGTACATGGCTTTGTCCCTGTCCTGTTTCAGAGCTTTTCTAATCACTCTCTCCTCGTTGTCCAGTCCTCAAGTTCTTGCTTTCTTTTAGTTGTGTTACATCTCTGTATTTGTATTTTTTCTTTTGATTTATTATACTAGGGAGACTATACGATATTTTCACATGTGGGTCTGAGTATATTTACACAAATGAAAAATACTGATGTTTCACTTATGCATATATCTTCAAGGGGCATCCACTTAAATATAAAGACTTTGAGTTTATCATTCTTTATAGCTGAGTAATACTCCATTGTATAAAAATACCACATTTTTCATCCATTCCACAAGTAATGGGCATCTTAGTTGTTTCCAACATTTGACTTTCACAAATTGTGCTGCTATAAACATAGGTACACATATATCACTATGATATGACTTTTTCAGGTTCTCTGGGAAAATTCTCAGTAGAGGAATAGCTTGTTTGAATGGGATTTCCAGTCCTAGCTTTTTAAGGAGTCGCCACACTGATTTCCATAATGGTTGTACCAGTCTACATTACCAGCAGAAGGATGGAGAAGGATTCCTTTTTCCCCACGGCCTCCCCAAAATTTGTTTTTAGTTGATTTCTTTATGATAGCCATTCTTTATGGGGCGAGATGGTATCTCAGTGTTGTTTTAATTTGCATTTCATGGGTGACTAGTGAAGTGGAGAATTGTTTCATATATTTACTCACTTCTTTAATTTTCTCCTCTGAGAAGTGTGTGTTAATTGACAATGGAATACTCTTCTCTGAAAAAACTAAACAAAAATGGGTGATACAAATGTACGACCATTTTGTATCTGTATGTTCAACATAGTTAAGATAGATACATAGCAGCATTCTCTTGGAACATTGAATAGAGAAATTTCTTCTAATAGTTTTTATGGACATGATATCATGTCGGTATCTTGTACAGTGAATAACTACTGAGACAAAATCATGCAATTTATTAATTAGTGAAACTGTGCTAGTGATTGGTTTTGAAACTCTCATTGCTATTTCTTTCTCAATAAAATTATAACAAAGCAATGGTTATTATATTCCATATTTTTATTGTCAAATCTATTGTTCAGATTAACAGATATAGGTACTCAAGACTGGAAAAATTATTAAGCCATTTTCTGCAGCATAAATTCCTCTCTCTCTCTCTCTCTCTCTCTCTCTCTCTCTCTCTCTCTCTCTCTGTCTCACATCGCATTCTAACAGTGAAATTCAGTAAAATTGAGAGAAGAAATCCTTAAATAAATTAGTGAAATGAAAGTATATATGTACTCAACTTACTTTTTTAATTTGCAAAGTATCAAGCATAACATTTTTTGCAAAAAAAAAAAAAATGAAAGGATGCAGTGCACTCAAAGTCTATTGTTTTGCCTAGTCTGGGTTTCTGGTCATGTGGACCATTATGAAAACAATCAAATAATGACAATTATAATTTCAATCTTTTGGTTCTTGAGTACTTATTTAAAAATACACTTTCAAAATAAATTTTCTCCTTGACTAACTCTAATCTTTTTCCCCAAAAGATTTATTTCTCCTATACTTCTCTAATCTTATTCCCCATTGTCAACGATTCAGTGTCTTTATAGCATTTCTCTTGTCTTACCCTCACATGCACTTATGCATCTATACTGCTGCTTTATTTATTTTATTTTTATGTATTTAGTGCAGGGTCTACATTGTCTTATTACATAGATTGGACTCATAGTAATCCTTCTGTCTTCAGCCTCCCAAGCACTGTGTTTACAGGTGTGCACCACCATGCCTATGTTCCGTTGCTGTCTCAGCACATCCCAGGATTGGGGCGAGCAGGGCACGCAGGGGATCAAACCCGGGTCCCTGTGCCTGGCTGAACAGATACTTTAGTGCACTGAGCTGTCTGGTCACCCCTATATTGCTATTTTAATAGCATAATTGTGTTATTTTGCTTTCATGTTCAGCTTATTCTGTTAAATTTTTGGTTTTAGTGGTATATGTTTGCAGTACCTAATGATTACATTCCCTATGTGGATTTCATTTATGCACATAATGTAACTTAGTTCTTTCTTTATCCCTTCTTTACCCATCTTACCTGTAAATCTCTGGATTTCCTTCCATTATGTAAAATATATATCTCCTTCTTTCATATTTTGATCTTTATTTATACTTTTCAATTGTCATAAAAGATGTGACATTTAAACTTGTATGTCTTTTTATTGGACTTAGCATTACAGTAGCAGTATTTACACATTTTTCTACAAATGACTCATTTATCTTTCTTAATATCAGAATAATAATTTACTGTGTTTAAATGCTGTATTTCATGTTCCATTCATTAATTGATTGATGAATAGGCCATTTCCAAATTTAGCTATTTTAATATTGCTGCTATAACATGAACATATTTGTTTCTGCAACATGATACCTTTAATGAAAAATACCTGTTCCATGTTATGCCTAAGATGTTTGATATTCAGACAGATAGTGAGGTTAAGCTTAACAGCCTAGGTTGTATGGTAATAACAATAAGCTTCTTTTCTGGAGGGTTAACAAACTAAGTTTGCAGACCAAAATTAGAGAAAAAGGAGGGTCACAAGGAAAGTCAACATCTTGGCCCTAGCTTTCCAAGGTCAATTAAGACTCAGGACATATGAGAACTTGTACTGTAATGTCATATAACTCAGTTGTGTCACAAATTTTCTGATCAAGGAGATTATGGGGCCAAAGAGGAAAGTGATCGATGATGTGGAGTGTGCCTAAGGAGAGTCACATGGAAAGAAAACATTCGCTCAGGCTTTCACAGAGAGCACATTGTACAAGCAATGGCCGTGACTCATCCACATGGCTGACACTGACAAAAGATCTACAATATGAGGTACAAGATCTCAGGATAAATCCTAAGGGGATTTCACTGACCTTATCAGATCCAAAAGCTATAACTCTTGTTGCATAGGTCTTGCTTTATGGTGGTCTTAACCATCCAGCAGAAAAGTATAAAAACAAAGTATAAGTAGTAAAGCCATGCTCTTATGTTGAGCTGTAGGGGACTCAGGTAAACAATTTCTGACATTGCCAGTCAAGTGGAAGACCCAATACTATTCTGGAATACAGAACTCTTTTAGAACATTTTGCTGAGTTAACACACCTATAATATTAAAATGATGGAACTAAACAAAAAAGGAGATACAGATGAATGTTTATTTTGTATGTGTGTATTCAAAAATGGTTAGGATAGATATATAGTTACATCCTCTTAGTGAATAGAGGGATTTTTTTCTAACAGTGTATGTAAATAGGATATCATGTCTGCATCTTGTACAGCAAATAACCACTAGGAAGAGAGTATGCAATGTGTTTATTATTGAAACTGTCCTAACAATTTGATTTGTAACTCTCTCATTGCTATTTTTCTCAATAAAATTATGGGAAAAACACTTTTGGTAATATATGTAAAAGAATATCTGGCTCTAATGAAATTTATTTCATTAAGGAATCTTTAGTGGTTTTACTGTATAATATTCCCACTAAAAGTGGAAAAGACAATCTTTTCCCAACAGCTTCTGTAGCATTTGTCTTCTATCTGTGAAATAGCTAGAAAATTTTTCTTCCCATTCCTTAGGTTTTCCCTTCACCATGAAGGTTGTTTCCTGTGCAGGGAGTTTTTGATCTGATATGATAACATTTGTTGATTTTTGATGCTACTTTGGGACTTTTGGGGTTCTTTTCAGAACATAGGCAATGTAAATGCTATTTTTTCCATTTAATTTATGGTGATCTACTTCACTCAGATCAATATAACAGTTACATTGTATTTACTACGTACTTTAAACATATCCATTAATCACTTGAATAGAAAAATAGTGACTTTTTGCTTACATTGAATTATGTCTGAAACAAAACTGCAGCAAGACATTAATATTATTTCTTGTAAGAGAATAAAATTACAGAATTATAATCATCAATTTTTTTTCTTCTAATTTAGAACATAAGCTCTTTCTCTTTTAGAAAATAGAAAGGAGGACTGATTTCCAAAAATCAAGTGAAACTTTCCCATCTTGCAAGATGGCAGGCAAAAAAATTGAGAAGCCAGACACTAAATAGAAGAAACTTAAAAACAAGAAGGCTGCTACGAGTGCTACTGGTTAAAAGGGTAAGGTGAAGGCCAAAAAGTCCAAGAAGGGGCAGCCACACTGGAGCCGAAATCTTGTCCTGGTCAGCGGAATTAGTAGATACCACAAATCTGCTATGTATTCCAGAAAGGCTTTGAACACATGAAAGTACATAGCTGCTAAATCAAAGATTGAGAAGAAAAAGAAGGAGAAATTCTTGCTACATTCATGAAACCAGTTGATGAGGACAAGAATGGAGATACCCACCTGGTTTTCCATCAAAAGATGCCTAGATACTACCCTACTGAAGATGTGCCCCAAAAGCTCCTAAGCCACAGCAAGAAAACCTTCATTCAGCATATGAGTCCACCTTGAGCTAGCATCCCTCGTGACCACCATCTTATCATCCTCACTGGGTGTCAAAAAGGTAAGTGAGTGGTCTTCCTGAAGCAGTTGGCCAGTGGCTTGCTACTTGTGACTGGCCTTCTTAGCCTTAATCGTATTCCACTAAGAACCCACCAGAAATTTGTCATTGCCACCACTACAAAATTTGATATCAGCAAAATTAAAATCCCCAAACACTTCACTGATTCTTATTTCAAGAAGAAGAAGCTGAGGAAACCTAGACACCAGGTGGGTGAGATCTTCAACACCAAGAAAGAGAAATACCAGACTTCAGAGCAGTTCAAGGTGAATCAGAAAGCAGTGGACTCACAGATTTGGGCAAAAGTCAAAGCTGTTCTTCAGCTCCAGGGCTAACTGTGATCCATTTTTGCTCTAATAAATGGAATTTATCATTATAAATTAGTGTTCTAAATTTCTTACTAAGGATCTTATTAAATAACTGATACATTTTTAAAAAATCAGGTGAATAAATGTAATGTGTGATTTTTATTTCAACCTGTAAGTTCTCTCCGTTCATTTTCTCAGATCACCAGACTGGCTAAAATCCTGCTAAATCTTCAAGGATTCTGCTACTTGCCTTTCTATGGAGGGGAGCAGGATGTTGATTCTTTCTGCTATCACAAGAACAAGGAGGGCTGGTGAGATGGCTCAGTGGTCTAAAGCACCTACTTGGAACAAGTTCAGCAAAGCACAGGGACCACGGTTCGATCCCCCAGCACCACATGCCAGCCAGCCCAGCCCCCTGGTGGGCTGAGCTGGCCATACACACACACACACATAAATAAATAAATAAATAAATAAATAAATAAATAAATAAATAAAAACAAGAACAAGGAAAGAGAGAAGCACTCTGGTGAGATTTTAAAAGCACCATATAATAAATGGTATTAGGAAAGAAAAATGATGAGGAATTTCATGGTCAGCAGTGTTTAGTTTCAGAAGGCCATATAAATACATTTGAAAAGATCTTCAAATTCATGAAAGATATCTCTTGAGACTATAGTTAGTAAAGTTTTCCTTTAATTTTTCCTAGTCTTCAGGATTATATATGGAGCAAAAGAACTCCAAATCCAAGAAAGGTAATAATATCCCTTGATGTCAACATAAGAAATGTGTGTGTGTGTTTGTGTGTGTGTGTGTGTGTGTGTGTTCAAAAGAAACATTTTTTAAAAAACAGAACATATCACCGTCTAACAATTTTCACAAGGATTAGGGTGAGAATTTGGGCAACACATTTTGTCCACATAAATTTTGTCCAAGAAATTGTTTTCTACAGAACAAAGTATGCCTCAGGAAGCCTCAGTGGAAATTCTGAAAACTTGGAAAGGGTTCTAAAGAACTTTGAAACTACAAAGTGATGAGTGCTGAGGAGTGCTGACTAGACAATGTTCTCTAACTCTATGGATTACATTTCAAATTAGAAATCTTTAAATACACAAAAAAAGCTGAAATATTTTTCAAAGGATAAAAAGCCATTAAATAAATGAATTGTTATGGTAATTATGCATGGATGTAAGTAGGAAAAATTTATAAAGAAAATAAAACCAAGAAATGCTAGGAAAATATTAACTCTGAATTAAGATTTAAAAGTGTGCCTTCACAAATGGCCAGGTAGCCTGAACATTTAATACATTTAAGTGTTTAAATTTTATTTAAGTGCAATTAAATATTTATGAATACATTTTATGCATCAAAAAATCTATTCTCATGTATGTACCCAATGAGGTAGTATAATGAAAGAAAATCACTCTTCTTTATCTCGACCACTCTATTTCTCTTTTTCTACATGTTTAACAAAGAAAAAGACGAATGAAAATTATATATATATATATATATATATATATATATATATATATGTCCAAAATTTAGATACTGTTGCAATGAATATAGGGGTTGGTCTTGTTCAATACAGGCTATCTAGTTAAAATGAGAAAAGAGTTCCAGAAATCATCAAATTGCTTTCCAATTATTATCCTGAGACCAATATATAGTACACACTGCAACATCATGAGGTATTAGAAATAACAAGAATTTTAGAGAACTATCCTTCCATTCTATGAATGGAACAGGAGATCTGCAAGTTAAACACGAAGTCCAAAGTTGCCTGACTTGTGAGTGGAAGAACTGGGTACTTTCTCTACATGATAAACTTTGAGAACTGATGCAAGACCTTGAGCATCAAAATAGTGCCTGCATGGACTTCCAGAATATTTGAAATTCCAAAGGTCAGAATCATTACTCTGAATTATTAACATTCTTCAATCACAAAAGTTATGTTAGATGGACTTTCCACAATATTATCTAAGACTAAACTTTGCTCTCCTGCACTAGACTTTTCCCCTCTCACTTCAGAAACTATGCACCAACAATTAATCATCTTTATTCTGTGTGTTCAAATCTTTCCTCTATTGTGGTAATTCCTACCATCAATTTTCATCAAACATACAATGTTTATAACTTGATAAAATTTGTTTTTTTAAATTTTCATGCATTTTTATATTTTTTACTAATTTTATTGAGAAACAAATAGCAATGAGACAGTTTCAAAACAGGTTAGTAGGAGAGTTACAATAACTAATACATGGCATATTGTTGCCTTCATAGTAGTTATTCATGGTGCAAGATGCAAGCAGACATGATATCCTGTCCAAACATTATTGGTACAAATCTTTCTGCTCATAGAATTAAGAGAAAGTAGCTGTATATCTATCCTAACTATTTTGTATATACAGATACAAAATGGCCCCTTCATTTGTATCCCCTTTCTTTGTTTAGTTTTGCCAGGGATGGGTATTGCACTGCCATGTAAGTATTCTAGGTGTGTTAATTCAGCAAAATAATTCAATACAGTCAAGTAGTCCATAATAGTAGTGGATTATCTATAGGATTGGCAATGTCACAGGTTGTTAACTTGAGCCTTTTAAAGCTCAGCATATTAATATGTACTTACTTTTTTTACATTTTAAACTTTTCCGCTTGTAGGTTAAGACCAATATAAACAAAGACCTGGTACCAGGAAATGTAACTTTTGTATCTGACAAGGTGAGTCAAATCCCCTCATGATTTACCCTAAAAAGCATATACCACAGTTGGTAAATCCTTCATCAGTGGCATCCATGTGGATGAGTCATGACCATTACTTGACCAATTTTCTCTCTGTGAAAGCCTGAGAGAATATTTTCTCTCCATGTGACTCTACTTACTCACACTGTACATTACTGATCACTTTCCTGAGGGCCCCATAATCTCCTTAATCAGAAAATTTGGGATATCACTGAGTTACAGGATGCTACAATATAGATTCTCTTATGTCTTCAGTCCTCACTGAGCTTGAATGGCTAGAACAAAAATGTTGGTTGTCCTTTCAGCCCTTCTTTTTCTCCAATTTTTGGTCTGCAAACTTAAATTGTTAACCCTTCACAAAGGAAGCTTAATGATTATTATCCAATAACAGGCACTTGAGCTTAACCTCACATCTGTCTGAATATCAAACATTATAGACATAACATGGAGCATGTATTTTCCATAAGTATTGATATGTTAAACTTTAAACCTCTATAAAATGTGAAGAAAGAAAACATAATAAAAATAGGTATATACAAGTACATATTTTTACAAAGAAATTTAGAAATCTAACAATACACAGAATTGTAGTTAGTCTTATGACATTTTTCTCTTGTCTCTTGTTTTCATTTATTACACTTTTTTTAAAAAAATAAACATTTACTTGAGAGACAGTGTAGCAGTAATTGATATAAAAGGAGAAGCAGTATGTATTTAGAACACCAGAATGGCAGACATTCCAAGCATGGCCATTGCATTACACATTGCTATTTTCAGTGCAGTTCCTTAGTTCACAGGTATCACCATGTATAGTTAGTCAGTGTAAGAATCCGACCAATTAACTGCTAGTTTCAAAAACCTGCTGAAGAATCTCAAATCATTGCCTTAACAATCTTGTGCATATAAATGTACAATTTCCCCCTGTCATGTTTCCTAGTTGGTCTCCTTACCCTCTCTTCATTAATACTAAAGTTTTGTTTTCCTTTCAATTATGTTATAGCTTGCTGTTATATCATCTTTTGAGTTATTACACTAGAGAGACTGTACAATATTACACATGCAGGTCCAGTATATTTCACTTATGAGTATATCTTCAAGTGGGATCCACTTAAATATAAAGGCTTTGAGTTTATCATTCTTTATAGCTTAGTAATATTCCATTGCTTTAAAATACCATATGTTTTTCATCCATTTATCAGGTGACAGGTGATGGGCATCTTGGTTG
Organism: Octodon degus; assembly: GCF_000260255.1. Taxonomy (NCBI): domain Eukaryota; kingdom Metazoa; phylum Chordata; class Mammalia; order Rodentia; family Octodontidae; genus Octodon; species Octodon degus. The sequence goes on from NW_004524747.1 coordinate 845,838, forward strand.
TTTCCAAGATATGGCTGTCACAAATTGTGCTGCTATAAACATAGGTATGCTTATATCATTATGACATGATATTTTAAGCTCCTCTGGGAAAATTCTCAGTAGAGGGATAACTGGTTTGAGTGGAATTTCCAGTCCTAGTATTTTAAGGAGACTCCACACTGATTTCTATAATGGTTGCACAAGTCTACATTCCCACCAACAGTGGAGAAGTGTTTCTTTTTCCCCACAGCCTCTCCAAAATGTGTTGTTGTCTGATTTCTTTATGATAGTCATTCTTTCTGTGGTGAGATGGTATCTCAGTGTTGTTTTAATTTGCCTTTCACGCATGACTACTGATGAGAAGCATTCTTTCATATATCTATTCGCTTCTATAATTTCGTCCTCTGAGAAGTGTTTGTTCACCTTGAATGCCCACTTCTGGTTTGGATCGTTAAATTTTGGGGACTTAGTATTTTTTAGTTCTTTATAAATATTAGAGAGATTGCCTTTGTCAGCATGCTTATTATGCAAGATTTTTATTCATATTTAGGGGTGTCTTTTCACTTTGTTGGCAATTTCTCTTGACCTGCAAAAACTTCTCAATAAGAGAAGATCCCAGTTGCTAATATTTCAAGTATGCTGCGTGTGATTTGATTTTTGTTCATGAACTGTTTGCCTACTCCTATATCTTCAGGAGTACCTCCTATTTTCACTTCCAGGAGATATAGTGTTTCTGTTTTAATGTTTAGATTTTTAAATCATTTTGATTTTAGCTTAGTGCATGGTGATAGACCTGGGTCAAGTTTTATTTTCCATTATGTAGAAGCCAGTTTTTAATGCACCATTTGTTAAAGTGGCTATCTTTCTTCCAGTAAGCATGTTTGGCCCCTTTGTCCTTTGACAAAGTCACTGAGACTGTTTGCAGTGACTTCTGCATCCTCTAAACCATTCCACTGATCATCAGGTCTGTTTTTTTTACAATACCATGCTGATTTTATGACAGTAGCTTTACAGTATAATTTCAAGTCAGGAACTGTAATTCCTCCTGCCTTGTCTTTATTTCCCAAGATTGCCTTTGCTTTTCTAGGTCTTTTGTGGTTCCACATAAATTTTAGGAATGATTTTTCTAAGTCTGTGTGGTATGTTGTTGATATTTTCATAGGAATTCTATTACATCTGTACAACAATTTTGGAAGTATGGCCATCTTCATAATATTGGTTCTTCCTATCAATGTGCTGGTGATATCTTTTCATTTTCTGAAATCCTCTACTGTCTCTTTTTTCAGAGTACTGTAATATTCATGGAAAAGTTTTTCTTCTTTAGTTAGATTAATTCCTATGTATTTCATTTTCCACAGTGCTATTATAAAAGGTATTGTTTCCCTAATTTCCCTCACTATGTTTGTTTTCTGTTTAGAGGAAGGATGTTTACTTTTGGATATGGACTTTGTATACTGCTATGCTACTGAATTTCTATATTAATTCCAGTAGGTTTTTGGTGGACTTTCTTTTTTTTTTTTTTTTTGCGGAACTGGGGATTGCACTCAGGCCCTTGCACTTGCCAGGGAAGCACTTTTTCTACTGAGCCATCTCTCCGGCCCCCTGGACTTTCTTATATATTCGAAGTAGAATATCATGTGATCTGAAAATATTTATAATTTAAATTATTCTTTGGCTATTCTTATTCTTTTTATTTCTCTCTCTTCTCTAATGGCTCTAGCTAATAATTCCAGAACTATATCGAGTAGGAGTGGTGGTAGAGGACATTATTATCTTGTACCATATCTGAGAGTAAAAAAATTTCAGTTTTTCCCCATTTAGAATTATGTTAGCCTTTGCTTTGTCATAGATAGCTTTTATGAGGTTGAAGTGGAGAACATCTATCCCAATTTTCGGTATGACTTTGAACATGAATGAATGTTGGACTTTGTCAAAATCTTTTTTCTGCATTGATTGAAATGATCATGTGGTTTTTGTATTTGGCTCTATTGATGTAGTGCATTACATTTATTGATTTGCATATATTAAATAATCTGTGCTTCTGTGGGACAAATCATAACTGGTCATGGTGTATAATCTTCTCGATGATTTGCTATATGCTATTTGCTAGGATTTTATTGAGAGTTTTTGCATCTATGTTCTTGAGGGAGATTGCCCTCTTGTTTGCTTTTTTAGTTGTGTCTTTCCCTCGTTTTGGTATCAGTATAACCCTAGCGTCCAGGAACTATCTTGGGAGGATTCTTCCTTTGCAATTTCATTGAAGAGTGTGAGGAGTATAGGGATTGTATGTTCTGTAAATTTCTTGTAGAATTCATCTGTGAATCCATCAGGACCTGGACATTTCTTTGTCATGAGGGTATTTTTTATTACATTTTGTATTTCATTGGCTGTTACTGGGTAATTGAGAGTTCTTATATATTCTTGATTTAGATTTGTTAATTTGTACCTTTCTAGGAATCTGTCCATTTCTTCTGTGCCTTCTATTTTATGGGAGTAAAGATTTGCAAAGTACTATTGATGATTTTCTGAATTTCCACTAAGACTATGCTACTTACACCCTCTTTGTTCCTTATTGTCTGCATTTGAATTTTCTCTTTCCTCTTTTTAATGAGAGTAGATAGGGACTTATTAATTTTATTTAATCTTTTTTATTTAATATTTCAAAGAACCAGCCATTTGATTCGATAATTCTTTGAACTGTTTTCTCCATCTTGATTGAATTAATTTCTCCTCTAATCTTTATGATTTCTTCCTCTCTTTGGGTTTTGGGTTTCTTTTGTTCTTCCTTTTCTAGATGTTAGTGGTGCAGCAATAGGGTGTTTTTTTGTTCCCATTATGTTTTCCGAATATGTGAGTTCACAACAGTAAATTTCCCTCTAATATTTGCACTCATTACATCCCATAAATTCCAATATGTTGTGCTTGAATTTTCATTGTATTGTAGATAATGTTGAATTTCTTGATTAATTTCATCTGTTTCCCATTGGTTTCTGAGTAGGACGTTTTTATTTCCATGTATTTATGTGGTTTTTCTGGGGTTTTTTTTTGTTTATTTCTAGTTTCATTGTCCTTTCATCAGATAATATGCATGATATAATTTGTGTCACCTTGCACATATTTAAGCATAAACTATAAATTAGTATGTTGTTTATTTTAGAAAATGACCCATGTGCAGCTGATAAAAAGTTTATTCAGCTGTAGTTGGGTGGAACATTCTGTATATATTAACTAAATCCATTTGTTCCAAGAACTGCTTCAATTCTGCCAGTTCTTTGCCATTTTTGTCTGTTTGACATATCTTTTTCAGATAAGGAGGTGTTAAGGTCTCCTGTTAAAATTATGGTATTGGACATTAGAACTTTCATGTCCATTAAGATTTGTCTTACGTTGTTTGGTCCTCCCGTGTTTGGTGTGTACATATTTATGAGTAATACCTCTTCCTCTTCAATAGTTCCCCTAACCAGTATGTAGTGGCATTCTTTATTTCATGCATTAATTCTTAGTAGAAGTTGAGACCCTCTGCGAACAGGATTGTTACCCCTGCTTTTTTCTGAGGTGCTGGGGCATTAGTATTGTTTTCCTTCCTTTAAAGTTTAGCCTGTGAATTTCTTCACAAGTTAAGTGTGTTTCTTGTGTACAGCATATTGTTGGATTTTGTTTCCTAATCCATTGTGCCAGTCTATTTCTTTTAATTGGTTAAATGAGTGCATTTGCATTGATGTTTATATTTCAGTTGTATTAACTTACGATTGACATTTAATTTACCTGCTGTTGTTTCCTTCTTTTTCTCCTGTGTTTAATTGTTTGCCTTACTTAAGGGGTTTCTTCCATTCTCATTCATGGAGTTCAGAACTTTTTGGTCCCTCTCTAGAATATCTTTTAGTTCTCTGTGTACGGTTTTCTTTGTCATCATCAATTTCTTTATTTGTTCTTTGTCATGGAGGTATTTCACTTCTCCTTCAAACTTGAAAGAGGGTTTTGCAGGTTATCATATTCTGGGCTGGAATTCGTTTTCATAGAGGACTTGAAGTACTGTGCTCCATGATCTTGATTTTATGGTTTTTCAAGAGAAGTCTGCCATTATTCTTTTTGGTTTTCCTTTAAGGGTGATTTTTTTTCTAGTGGCTTCAGTATATTGTTCTTGTGCTGGATTTCTGTGATCATGACTAGTATGTGTCTCAGTGTGTTTTTAATTTTGTTGATGTTATTTGGAGTTCTATAGGCCTTGGTCAACTGGATGTCAGATTGTTTCCCCATATTTGTGAAGTTTTCTGCTATTACTTCCCCCCATATTCCTTTCATATCAGTATTGATTCCTTCTTTCTCATTGATGCCTATTAGTTTCATGTTGTTCTTCTTTGCATCATCTTGCAGGTGATGAATTATTTTTTCCTGTATCCTATTTGTTTTTAATCATTCTTTCTTACATTTTAACTAGCTACAACTGGGTCTTCAACATCTGAAACTATATTTACTTTCACTCAAATGGTTTTGCAAGCTTGTGATCGAGATTTTAAGTTCCTCTATATCTTTTTGACTCTGTTTCATGCCATCTTTTTTTTCCTACAGTGCTCATTGAAGGACTCCACTGTTTTTCTAATCTCCTCTATTTTTTATCATTGTCTTCTTGAGATGCAGTTATTAATTCTTTCATTATATTTATCCTCTCTTTTTTTTTACTTCGGAGATTATTTCTGATCTGCTTTACTTTATATGTTTCTGAGGTTGATTCTTTACTTTGGATGCTATTGATTCAGATTTTTTTATTTCAGAAATTATTTCTGATCTTAGTTCCTCTATACCTTTTTGCAGTTGTTTCTTTACTTCAGTCATTATTAATTCAGACATTTCAGCTGTGTGAGTCCCAATTTATTCTGTGTTAATGTCTTCTGCACTTGTTCTAGGTGGGCTTATGGCTTGAGATTTCATTTTGCTCCTTCTTGTCATTTTGTACAACAGCATCCTCTCACCTTTGGTGTAGAGCTTTTGTGCACTTGTAACCTTAACACCTACTGAAATTCTTACCCAAGAGTGATTATAAGATTAAGGCAGTTAAAGTGTTGTATTTGCAGAACTACAATAAAGAACACTAATAATGGGTAATGATATTTAGGAGTTGAGCAACTTTTATAACTGATGGGTTTGTATTGTAGACAGTAAGAGCATTCACTATGTGTATAAAGCTAAGTAGATAATAAATTGGGAATTTGCATTTTAGTTAGTTCCGTTAAGTTCTGTCTGATTGCCTCCCCTTGATGTATCTGGTGTTTTTCAGGCAGACTAGTTCACCGTGGTTACTTTTTGACCCATCTCTCAGTCAAAAGAAAAAGAAGGAAGATGCTTTATAGCTCTGGGTCTAGCAATGTGTCTCACTTTACTGGGTGCAGATCTATGAAATTCGAATTCATCCAGTTGTGCTTGGCTAGGGTCTGGCTGCTGTGCTCAGCTTCTCCATGCTGCAGCCCTTTGAAGTGAATCTGTTATGCCCCTCTGGCAAGATGTTGGGCTCCTGGATTAGCTGGGTGACTCTTGCCTCTAACCTCTATGCAGGAACTTCAGGTGCAGAGTTTCACACCAGACCTGTCCTGGGCTGGGTCTAGAGGGGTCCAGAGAGCAGGACCAAAAGACTCACTCACAAGTGGACCTGGGCTGGGTCTGGTGTGATCCAGCAGAAAAAGGGGATCGCAGAAGCTCTCTTGCACACTGGCTGGGCCAGGGCTTGGGCTGCATCTGGAGGGGTCCAAGAGCAAGAAGAAAGTTTTCACTCACTCACTGGGCCTGGGCTGGTTCTGTAAAGGTTCAGAGATGTCCCAAGAGCACGGCTGAATGTGTCATTCACAGGTTTGGCTTGTGCTATGTCCTGAGGGTTCCACAGGGCACAGGAGAGTGCAGAAGCTCTGCCACACACTGGCCAGGCCTGGCCATGGGCTGTGTCTCCAGGGGTCCAGAGATTGCGGATTTTTATGCATTTTCATGAGAAAAAAGGTAAAATAGCAAGGAAACAGCTTCAAAACAGTTACTAGGACATTTACAATAATTACTGCATTTCATACAGTTGTCTTCATAGTAGTTATTTATCGGACAAGTTACAGACATGCTGTCTTGTCTAAACAATATTAGTACAAACTTTTGTTCTCAGTAAACTAAGAGGAAGTAGCTGTGTATCTATCCTAACTCTCTTTTGTATACATATATTTTCTCCTCCTCCCCCCTTTTTCACATAAAAACTGTCTTTGATTTACACTTTGGGGAAGTTAGTGACCCATGACACTAGGTTGCTTAGCAACTGATAGCAAACCTTAAGCAGACAGGATATTCATCTCAGGAGGGAGGTAGCTTGTTTGCTTTAAGCGCTCTGCCAAATCCCACCTACATATATTTGATCAATTTCCTAGCTTCGTGGCTCCCAACATATCCCCACTTTTCATTATATTTGTTCAAAAATGAGTGTTCCACTGTAGTTAGTGAAACTGCATTTAGAGAAGACTTTAAAGCCTTTTCATACTTGAAACCAGTCTAAAGATTTTAGGTACTTGAATTCAGAAAAATAATTCAGGGGCCGGGGAAATGGCTCAGTGGAATAAGCACTTCCCTGGAAAGCGCAAAAGCCTAAGTTCAATC
>NW_004524747.1:852537-855665 GCF_000260255.1 Octodon degus
AAAATAATCCAATATAGTCCAATAGTCTATAATAGTATTGGGTTATTAGCAGAACTGGCGATTGTCAGAAGTTGTTGACTTGAGCCTTTTATAGCTCAACATACTAATATAGCATTACTTTTTGTATCTTGTGGTTATACTTTTCTGCTGGACGGTTAAGACCAAATAAAAGCAAGATGTATATAACTAAAACTCTAACTTTTATTTCAACAAGGTCAGTCAAATCCCCTCAGTACATACACTGTAACCATTTTCTTCACTATCTATTTATTTATTTTCTGTATTTTAGGAAAAGTTCTACAGGATGTTCACGGTCTCACTACTAGATCAGACTCTTAGTAATTCTCCTGGTTACAGCCTCCCAAGTTCTGGGATTACAGGCACAAACCACCATGCACTGTCTCAATCATGGTCTCAGTTTACCCCTGGGGCTGATCCAGCAAGGTAGGCATGTGGATCAAACCCCAGCCACTTTGCCTACTTGCAGGTGCTTTAATCCTCTGAGCCATTTGGCTAGGCTTTCTTCACTTACTTTCTAAGGTACTCCCTTCTTACTAATCTAATTTTTAGATACCTTTCTCTTCCCAATATCTTTTGATACTTCTTCTTTTGCTTAACTCTTCACCGATGCAATTTCCCATGCTCAGTTTAATTTTGCAATCTCCTTTCTTACACTTTGGTATAGCACTTTTATACCAATATAGCCTTTTGTTCATCAGTTTGTATCTCCAGACCAGACGTTTCTCACAAATCCAAGCCTCATAAGTCTATTACTCCATGATTTTTCTTGAATGTCTAGCAAAAAACTCATCTCCAGAATTTGAGTCTTGATATTCTTCCCTTTATTTTTACATGGGCAAGTTAAGAACACACAGTCAATTTCTACTTTAACCTTCTTGTAGTTAGACACAATGCTTTGGAGCTATTGTTCACCTTTCATTTTTGATCATGCCTTACATGTAATGAGCTGGAAATGCCTTTCTGAAATATCTTAAAATTATATACAGAATCTGACTGCTTTTCACTACATTCACCAGTACCATGACTAGCTGTCTTCAGAATTACTATGGTAGCAAACTTATTTTTATGTTGCTATCTTTCTTTGTCTTTTATATTATACTTTCTTCATAGGCAGATCAGGTCACTATGATCTGAGAATTTTATTGACTCCCTATATCCCTCTGAGTCAATGCAAAAAACATCAAAGTGACTATAAACCTCTACCTTGTCAAAATCTCATTATGCTCAACCCTTCACATTATATCTTTGATAATCTACTGCTTTCCTACTTGCTTGTATAGTACACTAATCATACTGAGGTCACTGGTGGTTCCTATCCTGATCTTCCTCTCCACTCTCCCCATCCTTTTCTTCCTTCTGTAATTCCAACTCCCCTTCCCTCTGCTGCTATTTCTGCTCCTCCTTCTCTTCCAGGTCCCCCTTCTGTTCTTTCTCTGTATTTGTCATATATGATTTTTTTAAATCTTTATACTTAATTTCCTCAACCAGAACACATTTCTTCTAAATATTTGCATGGATTACTTGCTTAAGGTCTTCAAGAGTTTGCTTACATATTGGTTTCTCAGGGAATCCTACATTTCCCATAACTGCAATTTCTATTTTTCTATTTGGGGTATTGAGGATCAAATCCAGGGCCTTTCACATACTATCCAAATGCCATATCACTGAACTATTTCCCTATCTCAACTGTATTCAAAAATGAAATGTCCCCTCCCCAATTCCCAATGTCAATTATTTTGTACTTCAATTTCCATACTACATATCATGTTCTAATCTTAAAAAAATATTCATCTCTTCTATATATTGTTTGTTGTTATGGCTTGTGTCTAGGTGATACCCCCAAAGCTTCATGCAGTCTTGGGGCAGCCTTTGGAGTTTGTGATTGATTGTTGTGGGTGTGGATGCTGCGCTTGCCCTGGGACAGGTAATTTGCATTACAATGTAAGGAGGGAAGAGAAGCCAGCTGCTTGAGCTGCTGCTCCTCCTCCCTTGTGATCTTGCTCTTTACCGCCACCATGAAAGGTTGCCCTCTGCCATGTGCCGCACTGCCTTGCAACCAGCTGAGTGTGGACTGAAACCTCCAGTAACTGTGAGCTAAATAAACCTTTCTTTCCTTCATTTTGAGTGTCGGGTATTTGTCCCAGCAATGAGAGAAGAGTAACTAAGACATTTGTCAATTTCAAATCATCCCACAGTTGTCATAAAGGTGAGGACTTCTTTTTACTGATCTATCCCAAGACCATAGAGTATTATCAGGTAGTTTTTATATATGCTTAAGTACTTATTAAAATGATAAAAGAAACAGTGATTCTTATATTACATACTTATCAAAGGCTTATTAATGCTGTAATATATAAGTGGTGAGAGCATCCTGACCTGCCCACCATCAATGAAAGGGGCAATATTTATTTTAGCAACTTTTTACAGATATAGAAATTGTAACTCAGAGTTGATCATTCCGGCTTTGTTCTAAAAGTCTCTAGCAAAATTAGATAACACTTCAGGAAAGTATAAAAAATGAAAAATTTGACAGCCATTAAACAAGTAGAGATTAGTTTATCAGAGGTAATCAAGATTTTGAGGGAATCCAAGCTAATTTGATAGACCCAATTACAGAGAATAGTTTTGTAACATTTTCCTTAAATGAAAAAAGTGTAATACAAAATTGTAATATAAGTAGAACTAAAACTAATAAGATACAAAAACCTTCATGTGTATTTTTTACTCATAGCCTGATGTATGTATTATTAATGAATTTCAGGACTCAGAATATACTACAGATTTATCTTTCTATTTTTAAGAACTATCTTTCCCCTCCCTATTATCTATTTTATAACTTGCTTTCCAGTTACATAATTTTGGACGTTACATATAGAAGAAACCAGAACAGCTAAGTTTGTGTATCGAAATTTTTATTATAAGGAGAAAAAAGATAAACAATGAAACTGAGTTTCAAAATAGGTAAGTAGGACAGTTACAATAGCTAATAAAATGTATATTTTTGTCTTCGTAGTAATTAGAGTAGAAGATATAGGCATGATATCTTGTCTAAATGTTATTATCACAAAACACTCTGTTCAAAAAATTGACAGAAGCTAGCAATACAA
>NW_004524747.1:856395-858470 GCF_000260255.1 Octodon degus
ATATGTGTCTTTAACTCATTGGGTCATATACTAGAGGAAATTTTTGGGTAAATTAAAATTCTGCTTTTAGTTTTTAGAGGAATATCCATAATGATTTTCATAATAGCTGAACTAGTTTACATCTACCAATTTTTGTTATTATTTGATTTCTTGATGATAGGCATTCTTTCTGCAGTAAGAAGAAAATTCGGTTTTGTTTTAATTTCCATTTATTCTAATGGTCAGAAATACTGATAATTTTCCTCTTCTTTAGGTAGTATGGTATGTATACACATTAATGTGATTGAGGATGTAGGTGTGTGTAATTTCTATAAGCTTATATACATTCATTATTTATTTCAAGTTGTTTTAGGCAATGACATTTTTCCATTTAATGCAGAAGGGCTTTGCAATCTCTAAATTTATGTTCTTTTTAAGGCTAAATTAGAAGCTAGCAGGAGAAATCAAGTTTTGAAACCTGTAAGTCCTGCCTTCAATTATATGAATTTTATTCTATCTGTCAATAGAGAGAAAAGGTGGATGGTCTATGTAGGCAGAATTCTCCCTCAAGGAAAGGACACAAAAAGCATGTTAATGCTACAAGTGATAAGCTTTAATTGCTTTGCATTCACAGGCAGTGAATTCTTTTATGAAGTAAGTTGCTTAACTCTTTAAAGTCTTAATTAATTTATACCATTGTGTCCATTTTGTAAATCAAAAAATTGAGATATAAGAAGGTATAAAAAATTGTTCAAGATAAATCATGAGCTCAAGGTTTTTGTTTGTTTGTTTGTTTTTTGAGACCAGCTAACCTTTACCCCGATATGTAGCCCAAGGTGGCCTCAAACTTGCATTGATCCTCTTGCCTTAGCCTCTGGAGTTCAGGGATTATAGGCATGTTCCACTACACCCAGTCAAGAGCCAAGTTTTAAAATATTAAAGGTGACTAGTACAGCAGAAATCCAGCGAATTTCTCTTCGCCAAGTAGTTCTGATAATGTTTTATGTAAAATAATTACACTTAACAGTGTACATTGCTCTGTTCAGTAGTTTAAACACAACAATTTCTATAGTGATATTTGTTAAGTTCCACTTTGATATTTTATCTCTATGAGGATATTCTGCATTCTGGCAAACCAAATGCATAACTTTATGCACTTTATGTGTATATTTTTCATCCCTGTAATGATTTAGAGAAAATGAAATACTGGCTCAAATGAAAAAGATCAATGTAAGTAAGTACATAGGTCATTGCTTTTATTTACTTTTAATTTTATTTTTTTATTTTGTATTTGGTACAGGGACTCGCCATGCAGCTTGGACTTAGAGTGATCCTCCTGTTTTCAGCCTCTCCAGGGCTTGGATTACAGGCATGCACCACCATGACCAGTCTTGGTGGCTGGCTCAGAGTGCCTGGGGGTGCGGCCAGTGAGGCATACAGTACCCATTGTTTTATTTAGTTGGTTTCATATTACAATTTCTCTGAGATTTCTATATATACATTCCTTTTTGTCTCTCTGTAACTTTAGCATACCGTTTTCATTAATAGTAATTTGCACTGGGTTATAACTACCCCACATTAGAACATTATTAACTCTTCATTATTTATAATAAATGTAGATATGCTACACATTAAAAATACAGAAAAAATAAATTCCAATAATAATTCCAGCCCCTTTTCCTTTTGTAGATTCAAGGTGTAAAATATGCAGACTTTCAACTGTAATGCTGTTCTAATTGAAAAAAAAAAACTTGCATAACTTCTAAGTGTGCACCAAAATGTTCAGTAGACTGTAGTGACAAGAATGACTTTAAATGAAAATGAGATAATTAAGAATGTCAGCAGAAGTTCCTAACTTCTAAGACAAAAAATATCTGACATGAAATGAATTCTTTTTTTGTTTGGAATTTTTTTTATTTTTTATTAATTTTATTGAGAAACAAGTAGCAATGAGAGAGTTTCAAAACAGGTTATTAGGACAGTTAAAATAATTAATACGTGGGGCCAGGGAGATGGCTCATTGGAATAACTGCTGCATTGGCAAGTTCAAGGGCCTGAGTTCAATACCTGGTTCAACCAAAAATAATAATAATAAT
>NW_004524747.1:858570-864597 GCF_000260255.1 Octodon degus
ATAGTAGTTATTCATAGCACAAGATGCAGACATAATTTCCTGTCCAAACAGTATTACTACAAATCTTTCTTCTCGTTGAATTAAGAGAAAGTAGTCATATATCTGTACTATTTTGTATATACAGATCAACAATGGTCCTTCATTTACATTCCCCTTTTTTGTTTAGTTTTGTCAGAGATGGGTATTCCATTGCCATTAAATACTGCAGGTGTGTGAATTCAGAAAAATAATCCAATATACTCCAATAGTCCATAATAGTAGTGGGTTATCTGCATGACTGGCAATGTCAGAAGTTGTTGACTTCAGCCTTTTATAGCTCGGAATATTAATATGACTTTATTTTTAGTAATTTCCTTTTACACTTTTCTGCTGGATGATTAAGACCAAGATAAATCAAGACCTATACCAGAGGAAACAAAACATTTTTATCTGACAAGAACAGTGAAATCCTCTCAGGATTTACTCTGAAATCCTGTACAGCAGTTTGTGGATCCTTTTTATTTTTTTTTAAAGGGGGTAATAAATGAAAACAAGAGACAAGAAAAAGAAGTGATAGGACTGTCCTGCTACAATGCTGTATATGTTTAGATTTCTAAGTTTTTGTGTAAAATTATGTTATTGTTCATTCCTATTTTTTAATTTTTACTTTTTAATTATTTATTTTTCTTCACATTCTGTAGAGATGTACAGTTTAACATGTCAATAATTGATGGAAAAATACCTGTTCGATGTTATGTCTAAGATGTTTGATATCCAAGCAGGTAGTGAGGTTAAGCTCAACTGCTTAAGTTAGAGGTTAATAAAATCATGAAACTTCTCTTTTGGAGGGTTAACAACTTAAGTTTTCAGACCAAAACATGAGAGAAAAAGAAGGGTTACAAGGATAGCCAACATTTTGCCCTAGCCATTCAAGGTCAGTGAGGACTCAGGACATAAGAAAACCTGTATTGTAACATCCTGCACCTCAGTGTTGTCCCAAATTTTCTGATCACGGAGATTATGGAGCCACAGAGGAAAATGATTGACTATGTATAATGTGTCTAAGGAGAGTCACCTAAAGGGAAAACATCCTCTCAGGCTTTCACAGTGAGCAAATTTGTCAAGCAAATGCTGTTACTCATCCACATGAATTCTGACACATTTTCCAGGGAGCTATATGGATTTAATGCCCTTAATTTACTCAGAATTTATTAATTCACTCTTCTGGAAATATAGATTTTGTTTCTTACCCACCTATGTGACTTTTAATCACACATTTCTTTAAATTCTTTCCTTTTATGATTTCTTTTGTAGTAGTCATGTTTTATAGGCCACTGTCGAGAAAACACTGTGCATATGAAAGCATATATATTTGTGATACATTCTGCTAAACTAGTATTCTTTTCTTCAATTAAGATGGATGAAAGGGTCAAAAAGATCAAGAAAAGTTTGAAAGTATATTTAATGTAAGCTAATAGAATTTGAGCTGCAAAAATAAGAGCAGACGTGTCAATTTTTGCTGAGTACTTTCACTGGATGGAAGGTGTTTTGCTATGAGTTGTAGCACAGTAAATGTGTCATTGCTAAGTCTTAGAAATTTGTTGTTTTACAAAACTGAAATGTGCTTCCCCACAATTTCCAAATTTTCATCGACTAGTATATGTTATATTATTAAAAATGTAAAAGTAAGTTTAAATATTATTAATTCAAATCTGAAATCAGATATCATTCTCATCAAAATTTCTTTCTTGAAGAATAAATCTCTCCCTCTCTGTCCTTCTCTCTCTCCCTCTCTCTCTCTCTCTCTCTCTCTCTCTCTCTCTCTCTATATATATATATATATATATATATATTTTTTTTTTTTTTTCCTGAACCTAGGATTGAACTCAGGCCCTCACACTTGCCAGGCAAGTGCTTATTCTACTGAACTAACTCCCTGGCCCTTACTTTTCATATTTTTAAAATTTATTTTAAAAACTGTATAGTAATTGATAAGACATTAGAAAGCATACACATTTAGAAGAACAAGATGAAAAGTATTCACCTATGTTTCTGTAGTGCACTTTATTGTCTTTGTTGTAGTTGCTCAGATAATAGAATTTTGCATATAGAGTTAGTCAAAGTGAAAACTTTAAACATTAACTGCTACTTTCAAAAACTGATGGAAATTAATACTACAATCATCTCAGTTATCCTGAATTTATAATTGCACTATTTTCCCCATTACTTTTTTCCATTCCCTCATCTCCATTTTGTATTGCTTACGTTCTGTGTAGGTAATAATTTAAATGTTTAAAATTCCATAGTGAAAGGCAAGAATCATAGTGGAAGTTTTAGAATTCTTTAATCTACTGATAGAAGTGGCATGTAGGAGGAATAGAAATGGATAATTATTAAATTAACTTTCTGTGGAATTGCCCAGTTCAGAGCTCAGACAAGAATCACCAATTTGGCAATGAGTACTCTTCAAATAAAGTCTATTCCCTGTAAAATATGAATTGAAGCTCTTCATTATTCAGAGATTCCTCCTATAGCAAACAAATAAACAAGCAAATCATTATAAATAAAGAGAGATTCCAAGAAGACCACCAATGAGGCAACAATGATCACTGAGCTTGCTTACGTATCTATTTTCCTCATTTGAACAACAGATTTTGAAGACATGCAAGGTATTGACATTGATATTTTCATATTCAATCACAAATGCCACCAAATATCCTTTACTCCTTTAATATGTGATTTAAAAGGTAGAGCCAGGGGCTGGGGAGATAGCTCAGTGGAATAAGCGTTTGCCAGGCAAGTGCAGGGACCAGAGTTCAATCCCCGGTTCTGCCAAAATAAATAAATAAAAAGTAGAGCCATTCTTATATAATGTTAAATAAATTTAATGTATATCCAAGTACAAAGTTCCTATTAACTTTCTGCTCCTTATAAACATTTTGATGTTAATAAAAAATAATGAAATCTAAATTGATGAAATTAGAAGTATTTATAATGATATTTACTACATATAGGACTATTATTCATTTCACTTTTTTGATTTTATTTCTTATAGATAACTCCACACATTATTTGTTAACCTACCATGACTGTCTGCATTTACTGCTATTAAAAAAATATTCAAAATATTCTGTGAATAGAAAGCTAAGATTCAGCCCCTAATCATTTAATTAGATGTTGCAAAAGGAAGCTATCTTTCCTCAACTTATTTAATCAATGCTTGTTGTATGCACAACATAATGTATAGTCTGCTCAAATAAAGAGAAGTATTTAAGGAAGTAATGCAAGAACAAAAGCTGTCTTGTCAATTAGATTATTTTAAAAAGCATATTCAAAACATCAAAACCCAGTACAAACCAAAGTTACACATAATGTAGAAACTTCATAATCAACTATTTATAGCTTTCATTGCATTCACTGAAAAACTTATTTTTTAAACATTTTTTGAAAAATACAAAATATCAATAAGAAACCCAGTAACAGAAATGATACAAAATTTCACTAAACAAAGTAATAGGAATTCAGCAATGGTTGCTGTATTGCATAATGTTAACTTCAAATTAGTTGTTTAGATTATCAGATATAACCATGCAAAATTGGTTTAACACAAAACAATAAAACACCAAAAATGTTATAGGAAATTTAGGAAAATAAAATAATAAGAATAAGAATTAATTAAGCATTAACTGCTCCTTTCAAAATCCAGCAGAAATTAGCAGTAAAATTATCCAAATTATCTGATTATATACATAAATATATCCTTTCCCCTTTTTAAATGCTTTTTCTCATTCCTGTTCCAGGTACACTTTTGATATTTAATTTTTTTTAACAAAAACAGTCCTTTGTTTATGTCCCCTGTTTTTGTTTTGTTTTGACAGAGATAGGTGTTACACTGCTGTAAGACAAGCTGTATTTGGAGAAGTCTTTAAAGTACCTTTTCATACTTGATGCCAGACCAAAGTTTATAGCTACTTGAATTCAGCAAAATAACGGAATACAGTCCAATACTCCATTTTAGTAATGGGTTATCAGCACAACTGGCAATTGCCCGAAGTTGTTGACATGAACCTTTTACAGTGCAACATATTAATATAGCTTTACTTTTATACCTCAAGGTTACAGTTTTCTTCTGGATGGTTAAGAACAAGTTAAAGCAAGACCTATAGGGGCCAGAGAGATGGCTCAGTGGAATAAGTGCTTTCCTGGCAAGCGCAAGGGCCTGAGTTCAATCCCCAGTTCTGCAAAAAAAAAAAAAAAAAAAAAAAAAAAAAAAGACCTATATAACTAAAAATGTAACTTTCACTATCTGGCAAGGTCAGTCAAATCCCCTCAATATTTACCCTAAAACCATGTACAACAATTTGTAGATATTTTGTCAGTGTCAGTCATCTGGATGAGTCAAGACCATTGCTTGAATATTTGCTCTATGTAAAAGCCTGAGAGAGTGTTTTCTCTCTAGGCACACTATATATATATATCATCAAACACTTTCCTCTGTGGCCTCATAATCTCCTTGACCACAAAATTTTGGACACCACTGAGTTATAGTATGTCACAGCAGAGGTTCTCTTATGTCCTGAGTCCTCACAGATCTTGAAGGGCTAAGGCCAAAATATTGGCTCTCCTTGTAGCCCTTCTTTTTCTCTAATTTTTGGTCTGCAAACTTAGGTTGTTAACCAACCAGAAGAGAAGCTTAATGATATTATTACTCTGCAACAGAGGCAGTTGAGCTTAATATTACTATAAATACCTAGACACAACATGGAACTGGCACTTTTTTTTTACATTTACTTTAAAGAGAGCATAGAATAATCAATATTACATTAGAAGCTGCACATATTTAGAAGTCCAAAATGATGGGTATTTCAAGCATGGTTTTAGTATTACACATTGCTATCCTCAGTGTAATTGCTTATTTCACAGATATCAGCATATATAGTTAGGGTGAGAATTCTACCCATTAAGTGTGATTTTCAACAACCTGATGGAGATCCTTAGGACTGTTGCCTTAACCTTTTTTCCTTAAATGTTTGGTTTTTCCCTTATCATATTTGCTTGCTTTTCTCTTTGCTCTCTCTTTGTTGTTTAATTCTTAAATACTTGCTTTCTATTTAATTTATTAAAAGAAAATATTGTAGCAAATAGGTTGTTAATCTCAATAAAAGGTACATTTCACTATCATGGTCACATTATTGTTTTTCTGCTTTCATACTTTTAAGACTATAGAATAGTATTCTATTCTAGTAAAAAGTCAAATTGATGCAATGTCATGTGTGCATAACTTTTAATTGATTCAGGGTAATGGAATTGCACAGTTTTATGTATTGCAGAAAGAAGAGATACTGAGAACTATGTAAATATGTAAGTTTTTCTTAAGATAAAAATGGTTTCTATATTTAATATTCTCATTTTAAGCTGGTAGTGTAGTTGCATACCAATGTGGATACTTAAAAATATTGTCCAAATGTAAATATCTTACCCACTAATCAACATCAGATTAAGCAGGTCCAACCTTCTTGTTCAAAATAAATAAGGAAAAATGCAAATTAACCAAGAAAAAAACAATTTCACATATAAAAACCAAAGTTGCCTAGCAACGTCACTTAGCCACCTGTGGTTAGAGGTCCATATTTGTTTTAGAACAATGCAATGACTTAGTTTTGTTTTGGTTAGATCATTTCTGTTATTGTTGAGATCTGTTCTTCTCTTCACTTAGAATGCTTGAACATTATTTTCCTAAAGCATAACTATAGACACAATTTCCAGGACAGCAGTTTAAAAATGAAACTGAGGGAAAGATTGTGCTTTGTATAACTTGTCTACTCAAAGGCCTGAAGCACTTCACCTCAATTCAGTGACAAATTGCATTATTTTACAGCAGATATAATACTAGATTTTGAAAACACCCATGTCTCACATACACAAGGATTTTACCTAAATCTTCTCATCCAATGTGAATTTCCTTTGGCTGACACTTTCTTTCTTACTTTCTCTTTCTTTCTTTCTTTCTTTCTTTCTTTCTTTCTTTCTTTCTTTCTTTCTTTCTTT
>NW_004524747.1:864697-875413 GCF_000260255.1 Octodon degus
CTTCCTTCCTTCCTTCCTTCCTTCTTCCTTCCTTCCTTCCTTCTTCCTTCCTTCCTTTCTTTCTTCTTTCTTTCCTTCTTTCTTTTTGTATGGGGGGAAAAAGGAAAGGTAATAAGTTACCTTTCATTTTGTCAGCTCATCTATTCCAGGGTGGCATATGCCCAGACTACTGAATCTAGAGGGCTCTGTTCAAATTTCACAATACAGTGAAGACCCCTCTATGAGATTCTGTTCCCTTTCACCTTAGGCATTATGCCCTTTGTTTGATTCGACACTTGTCATCTCTGTAGTTCACTGATATGCCAAGAACAAGAGGTTGTCCTGGATCTAATAAATGACTTGAAATATAGTGACTTTAGAAACTTTTCAGAGATCTTTAGTATAACTAATGGTAGAAATCTAACAAGCTGTAGCCACAGCATAGAAGCATTTCAAGACACAATCATAAAACTGACATTTATTCCAAACACTGTCTTGACATTAAATCCACACTATTACTATATGAGTCTGTGTACCTAGAGCACAATAAGGCACATAACAGACAATTCTTTGTATTTAACTAAATAAATTTTTCTTTATCTGTTGTTTAAGATGAGCATTTCAGTCATTCATCATTATAAATGAATCAAACTGCCTGGGTACTAATCTTGTCCCTGCCCAGTGCCAGATTCTCTTTCAGCTTTTTTACTTTTAAGATGAACATGAGTTTTAAATTTAGAACTGTGGACTGAGGCTTCAGATATTACATTCCTTTATCTTGCTATCAAACTTGCAACTAATTACTAAATCCTTT
This sequence comes from Octodon degus, assembly GCF_000260255.1. Taxonomy (NCBI): domain Eukaryota; kingdom Metazoa; phylum Chordata; class Mammalia; order Rodentia; family Octodontidae; genus Octodon; species Octodon degus. Next base: position 865,491 of record NW_004524747.1, read on the forward strand.
CATTTTTCCCTCCTCAATTCTACTATTCTATCCAGAATGTCCCAAAATGCATATCCAAATCATTACCACCGCCCATTCACTGTTGTTAGAGAATCAATGGTCTTGAATTTGCAATACATTTAATTCAGTGACATCAGAAAGGATTGTCTAATATACCTACAGGAATTAAAATGTTCAAGGACACCTACATCATGACCAAATGGGTTCACCTGAATCAGAATACCATCTTAAATCCTGCTGCAACTTATCTGTCTACCAATATTACTCACCATTTTGTTGAGCCATATCTTTCCTTTATACTCATCAAGGATATTTTGTGCTTCTTTCCTTAAACATTTTTCAATTGAGAGATCATAAGTGCTACATCCCCACATGCATTTTATGTCTTAAACTTCATTATTACATATTTATAGTATATAATATTAACATTTCTTTTTTTTTAATACACTATTTTTTTTCTTTTTTTTAATTTTTATTTATTTGAGAGAGAGAGAGAGAGAGAGAGAGAGAGAGAGAGAGAGAGTGAGAGGGGTGTGTGTGTGTGGCCAGCTCAGCCCACCAGGGGGCGGGGCTGGCTGGCATGTGGTGCTGGGGATCGAACCGCGGTCCCTGATGCTTTGCCAAGCTTGTTCCAAATAGGTGCTTTAGACCACTGAGCCATCTCTCCAGCCCTATAATATTAACATTTCTTATAGACAATTGGCATATTTACATACTTATCTTAATTTCTGCTTTTAATTCCTTTCCTTTGCCCTCCTACTCTCTTTCCTTGACCTTCCCTAGTTCTTCCTTCCATCTCATGACCCTTTCACATTTGAAAAAGTTTAGTCTCCCCATTCCTCTCATTTTTTTCGTTCTTTATTTATATTTTTGGATTTCTCATATAAAATCAATGTTATATCTAACATTTTCTGTCTGATTTAGTTTGCTTAATATTATGATCTCGACATGTTTCCCTTTTCCTTAAATGACTTAAGTTTTCATTCCTTATGGTACAAGAGTAATGTATTGTATCTGAACAACATATTTTTTATCCATCCATCCATTGATGCACAAATAGGTTTTTTTTTTCAAATATATAGGTACTTTCTCATGATAAGCCATTTTTCAAGATTCTAGCCAATCATGCCTTTCAAAAACATATCTTTCCATTTTTTAATGCTCACATTCATACTTTGTACTATAATGAGTGCTTTGTATCATGATAGAAAGATTCAATGATAGGATTTCAATATATTTAAATGTTCTTTGTTATATAAGAAACGTCTCTATTACACTAATAGAGACCATAATTGTATTTAGACATACATACAAAAGGCAAAAGTAAGGTGAAATTATATATATATATATATATATATATTTGTAAATACATAGGAAAAAGATGTAGAGTATATGTACTTCGTTTGTTATTTATATATGATATTTTATTTTTGTGGTACCCAGAATTGAACTCATGATCTCACACTTACAAGGAAGGCATTATGCTGCTGAACTATAATCCTAGAACTGAGAATATTCACTTTCAATCATGAACAGTCATGACTTCCAGAGAAAGAAGTAAGGTTGATAAAATAGTCAATAGAGAAAATATTCTAAATTTCATATTAAATACATATATGCCAGTAAATTTGACCAGAAAATATTCAGGTTTTCTTTATTTAAAATATTTAAAAGGAAAAGTAAGATTAGTAAGCAGGTTATCTTAATGCCTCTTTCTGAAATAGAAACTTGAGATAGTTTCTGCTTCTTTTATTTTAGCACCTCGTTTTCCTATCAGCACATATTGTTCAGTATTAGGAGAAAGTAGAAAAATCATACATTGAATCCATAAGATTTGGATGATTTTCAGTCTTATGTTTTATGCTAAAAATAAATGCCTTTCTTAATACAAAACTGCTTCGACTTAAAATCATTTTAAAAATTTGCCAGTTTTCCTTTACATTCATGTTTTTATTGCATTCAATGTCACTTTATATCTGAATTTCTAGTAAATGTGTGATTTTCTAATCTTTTTCTCTTTCCTCCTTGTTGCAATTACACATTATTTCTTTCTATATTCTTTCCCTCATCTATGGGAATCATCATTTGTAATGCAACAGATAATTTCCTTTGGAGCTGTCTTTTACATACAATATTTTAACAATATATCATGTATTGAAAAACAGATAGAAAAGAGAAGTGGGTTGTTCAAATATATATACCCTATTTGTGAAGCATGCAAATCTACTTTCCTTCACAGATATAAACTTGGTAATGAAATACGTGAAATTTCAATTGCTGTCCCTTGGGTAGGATGAGGTTCCACATTAGAAGTGCATTTTATTTCAAAATATTGTGTTTAGCGTTTTAGGAATGAATTCATACGAGAAAGAATGCTACCTATATTGAACATATGAAATTTTTAAGTGCATTTCAAGTGCAATAAAATTCTACTCATTTCCATTTTGACCAGAAATTAAATAAAAATGATTCTCTAAAATCTAACCAACACATGTCAATTTGTCTGTAGAAATGGCACTTTTTAAGAATTTTAACTGAGTATTTTAGAAGCTTGTCCACTTTCACTGCTTGGGAAAAAATTGACTAAAGTTCATGCCACCTATAATAACATACTGATCTAAAAAACACATCAGAATAATTTTAGATAGTTCATTTACCAGCCTTCATCATGGTATCTCTTCAGACCTGAGGATGGAAATATATTTTTAAAAAGATATATTGCCTGTTCTCATATAATACTATTAGCACATACACTACAAAGTTGTTAAATGAGCCATACAAGTATTGAATGAAGACTATTTTTAAGCCATATGAAACAAAGTACAAAGCCCTTAAGAGAAGAAGTTAACAGTCATATCTTCAAACAAGTCAGCTTTTAAGACTTTTTCTAGAATGGTAATGAAAGAAGAGTAATTTAGTAAAATATTGAATAAAAAGGAAAAATTATGGGGCCATAATGATTTAGTTAAAATTTTGAGCTTCACTCTGAATATTATTTCAAAGAACAGAACAGTTGCATAATCTGTATTTTAAATTTACCATTCTAGTTGATGCAGTAAGGATATTTAAGGGAATGGAAGCAAGGAAATGGACCAGGACATAGTTGCAATAGCACACAGAGAGAATGTGATAATAAGATGGTACGAAGTAAACACTGTTTGTATATATTTTAACATAGAGGCGATGTCTTGATGTGGAAATCAATGTGAGAAGTAGAAAAAAAGAGCAAGGATATTCATATTTATTATACAATTTTCATTTGTTCTGAGCAAAAGAAATTAATTGATGTGTTCTAAATTAACATTGAGAAGAATGAGGGAAAAGGTGGTATGAAGAAAATTTTAAAAATCATAAATTTGACTTTGAACATTATAATTTTAGTATATATATATATATTTTTTTTTTCATCTGCAAAAGGAGATGTCAATTAAGTATTGTAGGTGTATGAATTCAGCAAAATAATCCAGTAAAGTCCAGTAGTCCTTCATAGTAGTGGGCTATCCTTAGGACTGGAAATGTTAGAATTTTTTGACTTGAGCCTGTTACAGCTCAGCATATTGATATAGCTTTACTTTTTGTACCTCGTTTTCATACATTTCTGCTGGATGGTTAAGACCACGATAAAGCAAGACCTATACAACAAAAAATGTAGCTTTTGTATTCAACAAGGTCAGTCAAATGCCCTCAGGATTTATCCTGAAACACTCTACTGCAGTTTGTTTTTTTTTAATTTTATTTATTTGTGTGTGTGTGTGTGTGTGTGTGTGTGTGTGTGTGTGTGGTCAGCTCAGCCCACCAGGGGGCGGGGCTGGCTGGCATGTAGTGCTGGGGGATTGAACCGTGGTCCCTCTGCTTTGTTACGCTTGTTCTAAGTAGGTGCTTTAGACCACTGAGCCATCTCACCAGCCCTCTACTGCAGTTTGGAGATCCTTTGTACTATGAATAACCACTATGAAGGCAACAATATGCAATATATTAATTATTGACACTGTTCCACTAATCAATTTTGAAACTGACTCAGCACTATTTGGTTCTCAATAAAATTAATTACAAAAGATTGTTTTTCAAAAAAAAATGGATATGTCAAGTAGCTAATTAATAACATGAAACTGGGAGTTAAGCAGAAAATTATGGTAGTAGACGTGAAGTTTAGAAGCATTGGTATATGGCCAATGTTTAAAAACCAAGTGTTTGGTTGTTTATGTGACTTAACCTTATAGAAAAATGTAAATATCTCTAGTAGAAATGACTAGAAGACATGAAAATGTAGGCAAAGTGTATCCACTTCAGAATGTCAGGCTGGGAAAATCTTAAGAGAAATGTTCACATCAATAATGAGAATAAAAAGAAAACTAAGACTCAAGTGGAGAAAAACTAGTATGCTGACCATGATGAAGTGGGAAAAGCTAAATAAATGTTTAGACTGGTAATTTCTTAAACTGAAAAGTTATACACTTTTAAATAGTAAAAGAAGAGAGATACAAAATATGATCACAGAGCAAGACAGAAAATATGTCTCTAACAGCTTCAATGCCATACTAAGGAGACTCCATTTTAGAATAACAAAAGGGTGGGAGAACATATATATAGGACACAGTCTTCTGACAGTGAAGGGCACTATTTTCTCCCAAATAAAATTCTGTCTAAACAGGCACGTGTATTTCTCATACCCATGGAATAATGACATCATGCTCTTCATTTCTGAAAAATCTCAACCAATAAAATTGCTTATCAGTTCTCAGTGCAATATGCACTTCTTTATAGATTCATTCCTTTCTAACAAAAGCTAAAGAGGAAAATGTGCTGCTATAATTTATTTGTTCATATTTCCTTATCTTCATCAGTTTTTCTTTTTCATTAAGAGTATGGTAAAATCCATTCTGACTCAATGACGAGAAAGTAAACAAAATAGATTTCAAAATGTGGCACTCACAATTTAAATAAAGAAAGGGATATTTGGCTCATAATTTACGGAGGTTTTATTTCATAGTCATCTGGAATTCTACTCCAGCTATCACCCAACCCAGCGTGTGCATGGGACCTTCCCTGCACTCGAGGATTCTACCATACCTAGGGCCTAGGCCCAGTGTGTGTGTGTCCTTCTGTGTGCTTGGTACAACCTATTCCATCAGACAGGCCTACTGTTGAACCATACAACAGAACTCCCTGCAGAGTGGCAAGGGGCAAGACCCACCCAACTAATCCAGGAGAACATCTTGCCAGAGGGGCACACCAGGTTCACTTCCATTGGCTGCAGCAGGAAGAAGCAGAGCACGGCATCCAGACCCAAGGTAGGCCCACTTGGATGAGTTTGAACTTGCTAGATATGGACCTGGTAAGCTGAAACACTTTGCTGGACACAGATTTATGAGAGCAACACTTCTCTTTCTCTCTTGATTGAGAGAAAGGGCAACAGTTAAGCACAGTAAACCAATCTTCCTGAAAGAACCCCATGTACATCGAGAGAGGGTTGATCTGGCAGAACTAAGGGTACTAAAGTACAAATTCCTAATCTAATATCTGCTTAGCTATACAGTCATAATGTTTGCTCTTATGGTCTAAAATACAAACCCATTAGTTACAAGTTTGTCAACTCCTAAATCTCACTACCAATTATTAGTGTTACTAATTATGGTTCTGTATATACAAAATTGTAACTGCCTTAACGACATTACATCTTTTGGGCAATAATATTGGAAGGTGGTAAGGTAATAACTGCACCAAAGTGCTACACCAAAGATCAGATGACAGTGCTATATAAGATGACAGAGAAGAACAAAAATGAATTCTCAGGCCCCGAGCTCACCCAGAAAAAATGAAGGAGACACAATCACAAAAGAAATTGACAATCACACACCCAAAATCTCTGAAAAAAATAGTGTCTGAAGTAAAGAAACTGCAGAAAGGAATAAAGAAAAACAGATCAGAAATAATCGCTGAAGTAAAAAAGAAATGATAATTATAATGAAAGAACTAATAACCACTTCTAAAGAAGAAACTAATAAAAAATAGAGAATAGAAAAATTACAGAATCCTGGAATGAACAATATAGGACAAATATCTAATACATGAAGCAGATTGAAAGAGATATACAGGAAATTTAACTTCAATCATAAGCACGTAAAACTGTCTGAATGAAAGTGAAGACAGAGTTTCAGACCGTGAAGATATGGTTGCAGCTAGTGAAAAGGAAAGAAAAAATTTCTCTTTAGAAGAGCTGTCAGATCGCTGGCTACAAGGCGCACACCAGTTCATTCCCACTCATACTATAGGAGGGCTCCATTTCTGTGTGTTCTCACCAGCATGTGGAAACCTGTGGGCTCACGTTTATGTCATACTGCAGGTAGGGCCTGAAGTTTGCAATGAGCCTCTGGAATATAGGTTACTGGTACTGAATTTAGGGGCATACCAGAAAATTGATCTAATAAAAAGCATTTGAGAGCCAGCCAAATAGCTCAGTGGACTAAAACTCTTGCTTAGAAAGGTGCAGGGACTGGAGTTTGATCCCAGGTGTGCTGTGCTGGACCCACACCTGGGGAGGGCTGAGACGAGTACTGAGACTGGGCGTGGTGGTGCGTGCCTGTAATCCTAGCACTTGGGAGGTTGAAAACAGGAGAATCACTATGAGTTCGATCAGCCTAAGTTGTTCGATAATAACAACAAGCTTGTCTTCTGGATGGTTAAAAACCTAAGTTTGCATACCAAAATTAGAGAAAAAGGAGGGCTGCAAGGAAAGCCAACATTTTGGCCCTAGCCTTCTAAGGTCAATTAAGACTCAGGACATATGAGAACTTGAACTGTAACATCATGTAACTCGGTAGTGTCCCAAATTTTCTGATCAAGGAGATTGTGGGGCCAAAGAGGAAAGTGATCAATGATGCAGAGTGTGCCTAAGGAGAGTCACATGGAGAGCAAACATTCTCTCAGGCTTTCACAGCCATATAGCTGCACTGACAAAGGTTCTACAATCTGAGGTACAGGATCTCAGGATAAATCCTGAGGGCATTTCACTGACCTTATCAGACCAAAAAGCTACAACTCTTATTGCAAAGGTCCTGCTTTATCTTGGTCTTAACCATCCAAAAGGAAAGTATAAAAACAAAATATAAGAAATAAAGCCATGCTGTTATGTTGAGCTGTGGGGGACTCAGGTCAACAATTTCTGACATTGCCAGTTAAGCGGAAGACCCAATACTATTATGGGCTACTGGACTCTTTTAGAATATTTTGCTCAGTTTACACACCTATAATATTTAAATAATGGATCTTAACAAGAAAAGGGTATACAGATGAATGTCCATTTTGTATATGTGTACTCAGGGTGGTTAGCATAGATATATAGTTACATTCTGTTAATGAATAGAATGATTTGTTCTAATGGTGTTTGTAAATAGGATGGCAAGTCCGCATCTTGTACAGCAATTAACCACTAAGAAGAATGTACGCAGTGTGTTAATTATTGAAACTGTCCTACCGATTTAATTTGAAACTGTCTCATTGCTATTCGTTTATCAATAAAATCATGGCCAAAAAAAGATCTCTCAAAAACAACTAGGATGTAGGAAAAAATAATTCAACATATGCAAGATGATGCAAAGATGAACAAGGTAAGACTAATAGGCATCAATGAGAAAGGAGGAGTCAATACAAATGATATAAAAAGAATACGGGCAGAATTAATAGCAAAAACTTCCCAAATATGAGGAAACAATCTGACATTCAGGTAACCAAAGTATATAGAACTCCAAATAACATTAAAGCATTTAAATCCACAGAAATTCAGCACAGGAACAGTATACTAAAAGCCGCTAGAGAAAAGAAACAAATCACTTTTAAAGGAAAACCCATCAGAATACTGGCATAGATTTTTCTTCACAAACCATCATGTCAAGAAGACAATGGAAAAAGAACTTCAAGTCTTTCAAGAAAATAAATTCAATCCCAGACAAATATACCTGAAGTACTCTCTTTCAAGTTTGATGGAGAAGTGAAATACTTCCTTGACAAAGAGAACTAAAGAATTTAATAATGACAAAGCCAACCCTGCACATACTAGTACAAGTTATTCTAGAGATGGAACAAAATGGCCACAACTCCATGAATGAGAATGGAAAAAAACCACCAAATAGGGCAAACAATTAAACACAGGAGAAAAAGATGTATACAACGGCAGGTAAATAACATGTCAATCATAAGTTAATACATCTCCATTGTAACCATCAATGTAAATGGACTCGATTAATCAATTAAAAGAAATACAGTGGCAGAACGGATTAGGAAGCAAAATCCAAAAATATTCTCTATACAAGAAACACACTTAACTCATAAAGAAATTCATAGGCTGAAGGTCAAAGGATTGGAAACAATACTACATACCCCAGCACCTCAGAAAAAAGCAGGGGTAGCAATCCTGTTCTCAGACAGTCTCAACCTCAAACCAAGAATGGTCAAATGAAATGAAGGAAACTACTTACTGGTTAGAGGAAAAGTACAAGAAGAAGAGGTAGCAGTCATAAATATGCATCTACTAAACACAGGAGCACCCAACTATATAAGACATTTTATTTTTAGCAAAGACCACAGTAAACAATTTATTGGAATTATTTTGCTAATGATTCATACACATTCAGTATAACTGAATAGAAATAATATTAATTCAAAAATATTCCAAGCCTCAAATTAGTGTCCTTAAGAAACCCAAAAACTTCTTAGTGACTGTTATGTTAATAAATGGAATGTTATCTTTAACAAACCAAAGAAGTTACATGTGTCTCTGTCAACTTCAATATTCAATATTGCTAACAGGTTTTTCTATTTAAAAGCAAATAAAAAGTAAAGTGTTGTAGTTTAGTAATTTCTGTGTTTCTTGTTTCTGTTCTCAAATGCTACAGAAAGATATCTGATGAAAGTAAGTGGAACATCTAGTCTCAAAATTGTTCAAAACCACAAAGGCACTGTATAAGACAAATCCTAATAAACATGAAAAAATCTAATATCTGATACCACAATCTTAACAGGAAACCTTAACATCCCAAGCAGCTAGGTCAAGCAGACAAAAATTTAGCAAAGAATTAGTAGAACTGAAGCAGAGCTTGGAACACATGGACTTAATGGACATATGCAGAGTGTTCCACTCAACCACATCTCTAATACACATTTTTGTCAACTTACATACGACATTTTCTAAAATAGACCACATACTAGTCAGCTCAGAGTTGCTTGTCTCTGACTCAGGGCAGCACAGTCCAGGGGCATAGCAGAGGAGAAATGCTGATGACACAGCAGACAAAAGCAGGGAATGAATGGGGTAAGGGATTTCAGTCCTTCCAGGCAATGCCCCAGTGAAGCACGTCCTCCAACCAATCTTCCCCTCCCAGCATCACATTTAGTTATAAATTCCTCAGTGGAATGATGCCCTAGTATCACAAAGACTTGTTCCAATCACTGCCAAAATCCCACCTAATACTTAACTGGCAGGGGAGATAACATGAGCAAGAAGGTGATTTTTCCCAAAGTGAGGATTACCCATTGTACTTCTGATATACTGACCACTGTATTTTCCATAAGTGAATAATACTCCACTGACTGCATGATTTGTTGTATTGGGGGGTGTTTGTGTTCTCCCCTGGGGGGAAAAATCAACCTATGTGCTCAGGATGCTTTGGAAGGACAGCTGTATATAAGCCACAACTTATATGTAGGTGAGCTCTTTGACAATATAGGGCAAAAACTATAGATTAAAAGATAATCTCTATTGCGATGCTTCAGTATTTAAATAGAGAGATGTAGATGTAGATGTAGATGTAGATGTAGATGTAGATGTAGATGTAGATGTAGATATGTAATCTGAAAACAAATGAAAATCTTGCATGTTAGATGACAAATTGAAAGCTGTATCTGTTATATTTGCCAGGAAATGTTAT
>NW_004524747.1:875570-877971 GCF_000260255.1 Octodon degus
AAAAAAAAAAAAAAAAAAAAAAAAAAATGAAGGTAGCATGAAGATGGAAAAATGTTGTCAACCATTCATCCCATCTAGTTTTCTGGGTACATGTGCTGAGACCCAGATATGTGATAAAATGTGAAAATTTGGTGACACATATTAATAAAATGAACTTTATTGTTTTCAATTGAGGTTTTCTTTTAGACTGCTTTATTCTCATTTTGTATTTTAGGTAAGGGTCTACAGAGTGTTCAAGGTCCCACTACTATATCAGACTTGTAGTGATTATCCTGTTTACAGCCTCCCAAAAGCTGGGATTACAGGTGTGCATCACCACACCCCATTTCAATTGCCCTCTTAGTGCAAACCGTGGGTGAGGCCAACCAAGCAGGTCCAGGGATCGAACCCCAGCCCCTGCGCCTGTTTGCAGGCTCTTTATTGCTGGGTTATTTGGCCAGCCCTAGGCTGCTTTTGAGGAAAAGGAAAGGGTCCTAGTAATCCCAGTGAAAAAGTGACCAGCAATAAATAATTTGAAATATATGTTAAATACAATGATTATAAAGTTAACTAATAAATAAAAGACTTAAAGAACTCCTCTATGTGGTTTTTCAGACACTTCCATACAAGACGGGAAAATATATTTAGTGCTCTGAGACTTTACTACTGTATGGTCTGTTTTCTGTTTTGTTTTGTTTTTTTCCATATTTCAAGAAATGGTCTACAGGGTGTTCAGGGTTTCACTACTAGATCGGACTCATAGTGATTCTCCTGTTTACAGCCTCGCAAGAGCTGGGATTACAGGTGTGTGCCACCAAACCCAGTCTCAATTGCCCCCTCAGTGTCGCCGGGGCAGGAGCCAGCACACTAGGCTCAGGGATCTAGCCCCTGGCCCCTGTGTCTGCTTGCAGGTGCTTTAATCCACTAAGGTATTTGGCCAGCTCTTCTGTTCTCTTCTTGTTAATTCTTATTTTAGCCACTTGAAAAGTATTGTTCATATGCTTCCTACTCCATCACAACAAGTCACAACAAAAGCTGTTTCTATATCAAAGTGAATGGTCTTCAATAATGTAAACTCTCATTATTCAGTACTTGATGTCTCATATTCATTGAATTTGATTTTACAAAGTGTCACTATTTGGCCTATTGGAGTTTATGTTACCCCAGCAACTCAATATTCTCTCTTTCCATTTGGTGACAGGTAAGCAAGGGGAATACAGATGCTAAACGGAGAAAATGCATACAAACTTCCAATGCTACTTGTGTAGGATGGAAGATAAACATAGAGAAATTTGAAAAGAAACATTATTTCAGTGATGGAATAAATATTTTTTGTTTAATTTTATTAGTGCATGTGCTTATTTGTAGTATTTGGCATTACTTGGACATTTCCTTACATTGATCATGGTGAACTGGTACATATACATAACACCTCTTAAATATTTTTTGTTGTGAAGATGTGGAAAGATGGTAGTACATGCCTGTAATCTCAGTACTTGGAGGGCTGAACCAGGATGACCTTGAGATCAAGGCTAGCCTGCACTGCATAAGTGAGTTCAAAGCCAGCCTGCACCTACATAGTGAGAGCTTGTATCAAATAAAAGAACAAACTAAAAAACCTCCCAAAAATGAAACACACAAAAACAAAGCAAAACAAAACAAATGCGAAAATACGTACCTTGTGCCTGGCTTCTCTTTTTCGTTTTTGTTTCCTGCCCGCAATTAAGTGATCAAGTTTCTTCTGACTTGATGTCCTTCCATCTGGTTTCTGCACTGGAACCACATAAACTTTGAATTGAATCCATTGAAAATGTGGGCTTCTTCAAGGTCAGTGAGAATTCAGGACACAAGAGAACCTGTACTATAATATCCTGTAACTGAGTGGTGTCCCAAATTTTCAGATCAAGGATATTTGGGGACCACAGAGGAAAGTAATTGGCAATGTAGAGTGTGCATAAGGAGAATCACATGCAGAGAAAACATTCTCTCAGGCTTTCACAGAGAGCAAATTGGTCAAGCAATGGCCATCACTCATCCGGACAGCAGATACTGACAAAAGTTCTACAAAGTGCAGTACAAGGCTTCAGGGTAAATCCTGAGGGGATTTGACTGACCTTGTCAGATGCAAAATCTGCATTTTTAGTTATGTCGGTCTTACTTTATCTTAGCCTTAACCATTCAGCAGAAAAGAACAACTACAAAGTATAAAAAGTAAAGCCTTATTAATATGTTGAGCTGTAAAAGGCTCAAGTCAACATCTTATGGCATTGACAGTTCTGTGAGTAATCCACTACTATTATGGTCCACTGGACTGTATTAGATTATTTTGCTGAAATAACCTACAATATTTTAATGGCAATGGAATACCCATCTTGGACAAAAGTAAACAAAAAGGGGGATTTAAATGGAGGATCATTTTGTA
>NW_004524747.1:879870-886877 GCF_000260255.1 Octodon degus
CGGGGCCTGAGACTGCATTTTGTTCCTTCTCTTTGTCATTTTGTATACCACTGTCTTCTGACCTTTGGTGTAGAGCTTAGATAGAGTTATTACCTTAGTGACAGGTCTGGATCTATGAAGTTCAGATTACTCCTGGTGGGTGGTGTTTGGTTCTGGCTGTGTGCTCCACTTCTTTCTGCTGCAGGAGTTAGAGTTGAACCTTTTGTGTCTCTCTGGCAAGATGTTCTGCTCCTGAATCAGCTGGGTGGGACTTGCCTCTAGCCTCTTTGTAGGGAGTTCTGCTGAAGGGTTCCCTGCTGGGCCTGCAGCCTGGGTCGAATTAGGATCTAGCGGGCCCTGGGTCATCTCACTCACTTGCTGGGCCTGTCCTCTGGGTCTGTTCAGGATCCAGAAGGCCCTGGGTAGTCTCACTCACTCCCCGGGCCTGTGCTCTGGGTCTGTTCAGGATCCGGAAGGCCTGCTAACCTGTTTTGTAACTGTTTCACTGCTATTTCTTTCTCTATAAATTTAATTAAATAAAAATAGCAAAATGAAAGATAGCCAATATAAAATAATAGGGAAAAAGAAAATAACATGTGCTGAACAAACATTTCCTCCTTTACGTTGGAGGTATTGATATTTTGTCACAGTGACAGGAAAACTGATTAATGCAGTTATGTTTAAAAAGAGAAAGTAACACATATATGTAGGTGTTAAATAAGACTAAGGTTTCTATATAACCACTTGTCTTCTGTGTGCCGTCTCCCTAAACTCCAATACAAACCAAAGTTCTTTGAAGAATTTATATCATAATTAAAACGGCATAGAATTTAGCTACACAGGCTGAAGGTATAGGACAATTGATGGCAAAACTTATAGAGATTTCATTGATTAAAAATAGCCTGCTTCATGATTGCCATAGGTTTGCTGCCAGTGATTCTAGAACATGAAGTATTCAGGTATCTGTTAAAGGGAATAAATGATGAAGTAAAATCATTTATCTTCGAAAGTCATAGGAAAATTTCAAGCTTAATAGGGAATGGTGGCACACAGCTCCAATCTCAGCATTTGGAGGCTGAGGCATTATTCTGTCCATGAGTTTGAGGTTTGCCTAGACTACATGTTTAGTTCAAGGCCAGCCTGAAGTACACAGCAAGACCGTGTCACAAAACAACAAAAATCAACTAAGCAAAAAGATCCATAAGCTCTTTGTTTCATTTCCAAAAGCATGGAAGTGGAACATGAAAATGACTTCTGTTTTTACATATATATCATCATACGATTATAAGGAAGTTAAAAATAGTATCTTTCCCCCAAAGCTTGTAGCAAGAATATCATTGCTCCCGATACTTACAGCAACGCTTCCTATTACATATGATGAAAAGAGTTGCATATGATACAACAAAATGTATCATATATTCTAAATAGCCATCTGATCAGAAGAATATTAATGTAATGCTTTATAGTTATTGTTTCATCATATTAAAGGTCTCTTTACAAAGGTAAATTGTAGAATATAGTTAAAGAAATTAACTTATTTTAGTATACAGCCCTTTGACTGACAGTGAAATTCTAGCTTGTATTTCTCTAGAGAATTAGACATTTTGGCTGCAAAGCTACTTTGCAATTGCAGATTTTTTTGCAAAAAAAAAAAAAAAAACTACTTAAAGTTGAAACCGAAGGAATTATTTGTGCATATGCAATGTGCATACTAGATGTATTTTTCTCTTCTTCTACAGCTTCTTACTTAGAAGCAAATATTAACAGTATCTCCATGTAGTAACTACTGCTTATGGTCAGTGTCATAAATAAGAGATTGAAAAAAAAATCTAAAACAACTGGTATGGTGGAGAAGTATTCAATTTTGCTTTTAGAAAATTGTGCAATTTTGAAAAACATTTGAAAATATTTCCCAAAGAGATCTGAAAATATGGCTGAATACTTTGGGACAAGGTGCTGTTACAGATATCCTGCCTAACCCAAGCAAGGTTACATGGCCTAGCTTAATGAGATCTTTAAGTATCCCTGAAAGCAATGAGCTACATTTGATCTCCATCTAATAGCACTCTAAAGAAATAGAAAGTTAAAAATCTTGTCAATCAGAGTTACACTCTTTACAAAAAGAAAAGCTTAAATCAAAAAAGAGCAGCAGCAGGTGGCATGGATTCTGGAATGGGATAACTCCCAAGAGGAGAAGCAGCACTGATTCATAAGCATAGCTACAGGGTCTGGTATAGATCCAGCTTCAAACTGTTCTGCTTTTAGAACAGCTTTTAATTTCTCATTGTCTTATTAAGTAGAAATGAATTAGATGCTAATGTCTGGCAGCTCTGTTGGCCTGCTTGTACCACAGAAATGTTTATCCTCATGTATCAGCAACATCCATGGTGACATGTTCAAATTCTACTCTGGAGAAGTAAATTTTGTGATACTTCATCCTGTCTGGATCTAATATGAGACATGAAATTATGGGTCTTTATGCCTCTTTAAATAGTTGTTCACTCATGAATAATATTGCAATCATAAATTTTATTTCTTAGATCACCTTAATATAGATTTGCCAAAGGAGTTACCTTAAACAGTTTATTAGCCTAGGGATTTTGTTTTGCAAAGGGCATGCAAATGATCTAGCAAAACTCTGAGGATTAAAAACTGAAAATTACAATTTGCATACATATGGTAAGTCCCCAATGAAGTGATGTACATGGATATCATTTTTTATGCCCTTACAAAAGACTCTGAGAACAGGATATCATACCTCTGCTCTGCTTTATTCACAAAGTACCTTGGTATAATTGTTGACCTATGACAACGAAATTCACAAAGGAAAGAAAATAGGAAGGCATTGAAACAGGAAATATCAAAATAAAAAGAGTGAATGGAAGGAGATGATTTTAAGCAGAAAAATTGAAAATTTGGTCCATTTACTTTACACAATATGTACATATTGTGGGATACTATGTAGTGTTTCTATATACATATATATTGCACAATAGTTAAATCAATTTAAACATATTTTCTCCAAAATTCATTATTTTGTAATAGTGAACACAATCACAATTATTTCTTCTACCATACTGTAATCTATAATAATCTTGCTCTGCAGCAACACACCAGAATTTCCTGTTCTTATCTACTTCTTTCTATATCCATCAGTCTTTCCATAAGTACTCTAATAACTATTAAGTTACATTATAGCAAAAATTCTTACATTATACCTATTGTAGGGTCATCAACTTTTTGCTTCTAGCTTCTGGCAACCACTATTCTTTCAACTACTTCTTTTTATCTGGGTAGGGACTCATGACTGAACTCAAGACATTTTTCTTGCCAGGCAGGAGCATATGCTGCTGAGCTATCTTCCCGACTCTATTCTTTCTTTATCTTTTCTTTTTTTTCCTTTTTCTTTTTTTTTCTTTGTATTTTTAGGAAAGGGTCTACAAGATGTTCTGGGTCTCACTACTAGATCGGACTCGTAGTTATCTACCTGTTTACAGCCTCCCAAGAGCTGTGATTACAGGCACATACCACCACACCTGGTCTCCATTGCCCCCTCCGTGTGCCCCAGGGGCTGGGCCAGAGAAGCAGGACTGGAAATTGAACCCCCGCCCCTGCACCTACTTGTAGGTGCTATAATGCACTGAGCTATTTGTGGGCCTCTGACCTTTTTCTTTCAAATTCTGTGAGATTAAATTTCTTTTTACATTCTATGTATGCTTGAAAAAATGTGGTACTAATATTTCTTTGCCTAAATTATTTCACTTAAAGACCTCCAAGTGTTGCCTGCCCTGCCGTGCTTGACCTCACCCCCACCCCCGGGGCGCAGTGAGACAGCAATTGAGACTGGGTATAATGGCCCGCACCTGTAATCCCAGCGCTTGTGAGGCTGAAAACAGGGGAATCACTACAATTCCGATCTAGTAGTGAGACTTTGAACACCCTATAGACCCTTCCTGACAATACAGAAGAAAAAATAAAGGCCTCAAGATGTTATCACAAATGACAGCATTTAACTTTTATGGTTGAATAATAATCCATTTTGTGTATATACCACACTTTCTTTTTTTTTTTAATTTTTTTTTATTTTTATTTATGAGAGAGAGAGAGAGAGAGAGAGAGAGAGAGAGAGAGAGAGTGGGGTGTGTGTGTGTGTGGCCAGCTCAGCCCACCAGGGGGCGGGGCTGGCTGGCATGTGGTGCTGGGGGATTGAACCGTGGTCCCTGATGCCTTGCCAAGCTTGTTCTAAGTAGGTGCTTTAGACCACTGAGCCATCTCTCCAGCCCCATATATACCACATTTTCTATATCCATTCTTCAGTTTGCAAGCATTTAAATTGTTCCTGTCTCTTGACTATGGACAAAGTGAAATTGTTTTGTGACCTTGAGCAAGTTTTATATCTTCTCTGGGCTTCACTTTTCTATGCTTTATGTGTCAACCTGAGATTAAATAGCACTTATTTTTTGCTTTGATTTTGATATTTTATTTTTACTTATAAGACAGACTATTGTAGATCCTGACTCATTACAAGCACTCTAAAATATATACACATAATTATAAATAAATAGAAGATAATTATTAATCTGTCTCTGTGCTTGTTGCAAAGAATTATATATATATATATATATATATATATATATTCTTTTTCATTGTTTTTTTTTATTTTTATTTTTTTTATTTGTGTGTGTGTGTGTGTGTGTGTGTGTGTGTGTGTGTGTGGCCAGCTCGGCCCACCAGGGGGCGGGGCTGGCTGGCATGTGGTGCTGGGGGATTGAACCGCGGTCCCTGTGCTTTGCTAAGCTTGTTCTAAGTAGGTGCTTTAGACCACTGAGCCATCTCACCAGCCCCGCAAAGAATTATATATTATTTCACATAAACTTTACAGTGTTTCTTTTTACAAAAGAAGAAATTTAAGAAAGAACTATATTTATTATTACCAAGCATTTTTGTCAATATAGAAAGCATGAAATTAGGATATGGGAAAGTAGAAAAGAAGGAAGGAGGAGAAAGAAAAAAAATATATATATATACAAGATAGCTAAGACAATTGCACTATTCAATTGTATTCATTGAAAGGAACAGTTAGTGATTATATTGTTTGATCAGTTTTGCACTCCTATATCTAGTAATCTGAACAAGTACTTTCAAGCTAATAATATGCAATGTAATAAGCATTGTTGATTTCCTATTTTGTCTTGAAATTCCTTATCATTTTTATTTTTATGTCTCCTATTTCTCTTGTATTTTAGGATAGCGTCTACAGGGTGATCAGGGTCTCATTATTAGTTTGGACTTATAGTGATTCCCCTGTTTATAGCCTCCCAAGAGCTGGGATTACAGGTGCGCACCACCACTCCCTGTCTCACTCGCTGTCTCAGCGGGACCCAGGGGCAGGGGCTGGTATGGCAGGACTGGGGATTGAATCCTTGGACGCTGCACCTGCTTGCAGGCACTATAATCCGTTGATCTATTTGGCCAGTCCTGTATGTCAATGAAAAACATTATCTTGTGCTTTAATCTTGCTTCTGCTCTTTGTCATTTGTGGCTTAGTTAAGTGAATTACTCCAGAAAATGCTATCTGCATCCTACTGCACTCCACTAGTGCAAGGATGTAAGAAGTTTCGCATGTTATCTGCTATTATTCTTATATACTAGCAACAGTTAATGAATTCTAGTGCCATTAAATAAACAAATGGGATTTGTTGGAATGTTATTTTATGTTCTACTATCACATCTGGGAAAATAGGCTTCTGACACTAGTAAAAGTCAAAATAGCTTTTGCAGAACAAGACAAAAATAATAATCACCTTTTACCCAGAATAATATAGGAACAGTTGAGCTTCCAAATTTCCAAATTTCTACATCCTTTGAAAACCACCACTACTATTGCTAGACATGGTAGCTGCTACTCGAAATTAATTGCCACCCCAAATGTCTTAATTACTTTTATCCTCGTTAAGACAAAATACGCAACATCCAAAGTTAAAGAAGAAAAAGTTGTATTTTGGCTTACAGTTTATAGAGCTTTCTATCTTTAGTCAGTTGGCTTCATGACATGGTAGCATGGCAACAGGGCTTCACAGAGGAAAAGCAGTTCATGAATGGCAGAAGGGACTAAAGAATTGAAGGGGCAAAGAAGCTGAAAGCAATAAACAGTGACTATCTTTATTTCCCTTGTATCTAGCTGGAATTCTCCCCATGGTGAGACACCATTAATCCTAGATTATACCATGAATAAATCACAGCATCATGACCGTAACACAGAATCACATACTCTAGATGCAGCCAACCCCCCAAAACTCCACCTATTACTATATGAAGGTTAGGGGGGACCTCTCTGTACAAGCTATAACACCATCATTGTGTTACTCATTTTAGATTCCAACTCTGAGATGATAGAATCCAATTAGTTTAACCTATTTTATCCCATTATTGGTAGGGTGCCAGGAAATGAGAGAAGAAATATATAGCTTTAGATTCTGCATGGAAATTGTGATCGTGTGTCCAATTAGTACATTATAAAATGTTAAGTTGGATGATGAACAGACAAAAAATGTAGTAAATTACCATTAAACCAATTTAAGTGGCTTTCAATCCTTTCTCCCAGTGACCTTTGTATGAAAGAGCTGGTTACTCTATAAATTCAGAGGTATAATTTAAAAATTGAATATATACTAGGTTATACATACTGCTTCTTGCAATTATTTCCTGGAAATTCTTGTTAATCAGAGAGCTTTCCTTTAGTACTGGCACATGGATCAATGAGATTTTATGCCTAAACACATTCTTGGAAAACAAGTTAAAAGACAATACCGTAAGTGTACACCTACCTCAAATCTTTTCAAATGTTTTTATTCATATATATCAATTAAACAGCAGTGGAAATGTAAAAGTTTCATTGGCATATAGCGCAATAAAATGGCATTATATACATGTTTGGAAGGACCATTGAAATTTGTTAGTAACACACTCAAAAACACAGTTATTTTTTCATCTTTACTATTATTCGTTTTACATTGAAGAAATAATAC
>NW_004524747.1:886977-919571 GCF_000260255.1 Octodon degus
TATCCATTGCCAGTATATATGTTCAGCAATGTAAAAACACAATTTATACAGATGATTAAAATTATATAATTTATAGATGTATGTGGTACCTTTAAATATAGACATAATATATCTCACAGAACAATCTTCATATAAGAAAGGCTTAGTTATCTGCAGTGAAGATTTTGCGGAATTGGGGATTGAACTCAGGCCCTTGTGCTTGCCAGGGAAGCACTTTATTCTTCTGAGCTATCTCCCCGGCCCCTGCAGTGAAGTTTCTATAGACACCACATATTATTTTCCACATGCTATTTCTTAGTGGATTCAAAAGATAATATATTTTTTTTAATTTTTTGAGATCATTTGTTAAAAATATACTTTGTTTGTAAATGATATATCCTTTGATTCTAGTATGATCATACAAGACAGATGTTGGTTTAAGTAATTAACACTGGAATTTGCAAAGATATTGATATATTTATTCTAATACATTTATTAAAATAAGAATGTTAAATTTCTGAGAAATTTCGCTACACTCTATGATTATGCTCATTAGGTCAGAATTACACTAAAAACTTTATCACCTATCAATCCTGATGAATTCAATTAGCACAGATGAACTACCATGAGGAAATATATTAATACCAAGGAAAGAGTAGACACCCAGAGTCTTGGAGTTGGCTTCACTGTATGTCTTTGGTCTTTTCAAGATCAGCGATGCTGAAAAGTGAAGCATCAAAGATATTTCAACTTGCTGTTTGGATCTAGAATCATTTAAAAGATGCAATATTAATGCTGACAAAAACTAATTTTCTCTTTCTTTCTTTCTTTCTTTCTTTCTTCTTTCTTTCTTTCTTTCTTTCTTTCTTTCTTTCTTTCTTTCTTTCTTTCTTCTTTCTTCTTTCTTTCTTTCTATTTTTGGAGTACCAGAGATTGAACTTGGGACCTTGCGCTCGCCAGGCAGGTGGTTAATCTGCTGAGCTATCTCCCTGGCCCCCAGAAAACTAATATATTTGTCTCTGTTACCTGTCTTAACATATGCTTAAAATCAAATTTGTTAATAAACCAGATGTATGTAATATGAAGCTTATCAAGTTACAGGTTTTCACAGCAATGTATTCTTACATTTTAATAATAAGAGAAATTAATCCTGGGGCCAGAGAGATAGCTCAGTAGAATAAGTGCTTGCCTGACAAGTGCAAGGGCCTGAGTTCCATTCCCAGTTCCGAAAAAAAAAGAGAGAAATTAATCCTTTTTGTACCTTGATAGATATTCAATTAGATTCACAGGAAGTGATTTTATGAAAGTACAGTATCCATGATAGAATGCTAGAATGGGGGGCTAGGGAAATGGCTCAGCAGAATAAGCGCTTCCCTGGCAAGAGCAAGGGCCTGAGTTCAATCCCCAGTTCCACACACACAAAAAAACCCAACTAGACTGTTTTTGTCTAACCTAGACCCAGAGGTATCTCCTCATCAAAAGGAAGCCTACAGGGAAAATAGAAGGGCAATAAAGTTAAATGTAGTGTAGCTGTTTCAGTTTGATGAAAAACATCATTTTATTAAGGACAATCACTCTATTTCTTAAAATATGAAAATACACATTATTCAAGAGTATAATGGAGATGCTATGATGTTTAATTTAGTTTTATTTGTTCTTAACTTTTCAAATATAAAAGTTGAGGTTTCTCGAAAGTCATAGGTAATATATTCACTGATTTATAAAAAACAGAGTGTCTAAAAGCAAGAAGTGTGATTGCAGCCTACACATAGGGTAAATGAGACAAAAAGGAACCAGCAATGCAGAAAATTAAAAGCATATATGACATGATAGTGAAAATATGGTCATACAAAATTGAACATATTCATAAAGAAAAAGATTTTCAAATTAAGCCCCCTAAAACACTATCAAAGAGTTAAGATATTTTTAAAAATCCTTACTAAAATCATGGAGTTTTAGAAATTTCCATCACAGATGCATAGGAATTTTTAAAAAGGGCATTGGCAGACCAAAATCACATTGGAAGGAATCTGCACCTGTCTTTCCTTATTAAATGGATTTGTGCAGTGTCCAACAGAAACAGACAAAAAGCTAGATTCTGAAAATGTGATTCGTATATGTTTATGCTGCATTTAAAAGACTGAAATGTGAGCAATTGTGGATCAAAGTGCAAAACCATCTTAGCAGGTGTCAGAAAAATATCAACAAAAGTATGAAGAGTTTACCAGTTTGATGCTATGGATGATGTAGCATAGTTGTAATGGTTATTTAGGTGGTGTGAAACTGTGAGGTAATAAGTTACAAAATGAAATTTTTTAACAGTGCCATTTAGTTATTCACTTTGAATGTAATTAATGAGTACCTTTTGAGGGACCAGATAGTGTGAGACTGATGTTGAGAGGATGTAGTCAAAAATTAAATGCGTGGAGCTCACTGCAGAGCTCCATAACAGTAAGCCAATGTGTCTTCTCTGGAAGGCTGCAGAGTCCATGCTGAAAGCCTGGAAATGGATATCCAAACATAAGGGTAAAGCCTGGAGTTCCTCCCAAGAAGGAGAGGTGGAGCTATCTCCTTCTTTCTCTTTTTATTCCATCAAGGAGAAATGCTATTTGATGATGCCCAAGGTGAGCTTTTCCTCTTCAGTAAGTCAGTCATCCAGACATAGCCAGAACTATGCTAAACTAATCAAGTAGGCATCATTCAAGTTGACACAATTACCATACCAGTCTCAGTTAATTAATCCTATGGTAGTAAGTGATGGATAAGAATATAAAAAAATTATGTGTGATACAAGTATATTATTGGTAACTGTACACATATCAATGGTCTAATTTAATATTTTTATAAGGAAAGTAAATGTCTACTTACAGAACCAACATTTTTATTGTTATAAATTATAATTCAGAAACTAGGTAACATACATATTATCCTTTCAAGTCAGGTGATACCATGGTCATCTTTTCATATTTTCTTAGGCAAGACAATCTGCAAGGTAGTGTGTTGAAATAAATCCAACCAACTCAGATTAGGGTAAAACTTCAAAAAATAAACATTGCACATATAAGGGATAAACTGAAAAAAGTCAGGGTTGGTGTAAAATAAATATATACTAGAAACCAACAGGGCTGGCCAAATAGATCAGTGTATGAAAGCACCTGCAAGCAGGTGAAGGAGCCTGTGGGTTCAATCCCTGAGCCTGCTGTGCCAGCCCCACCCCCAGGCAGCACTGAGAAGGCAATTGAGGCTGGGCATGGTGGCGCTCGCCTATAATCCCAGCACTTGGGAGGCTATAAACAGGAGAATCACTATGAGTTCAGTCTAGTAGTGAGACCCTGAGCACCATGTAGACCCTCCCCTAAAATACAAGAAAAAGTAAAGAAAGAGAAAGAAAAGAAACAAATAAGAATTATGTTTAAAAATACAAATCATTTGCATCACTCTTTCCATCTATAGATGGAAGCAGCTGCTTGTAGAAGAGCTGAATCAGGCATCAGGTATGGTATTGAAACCATCAAGCGCTTATTAAATAATACGTGGCAACCCCAGGGCCTGACATCTGGAGGCAGCCAGAATGAGTTTTTAAATCACTGTTATTGGAACTTCTCAGCTGCAGGTAATGGTTTAACTGCTGCAGAATATGCAGATTTCAAAGAAATGCAATCTTACTATTTCATAGCGTTGTCTCCCCTGATTCCCTGGCAGAAATCCTGAGAATGTTCTTGCCACCTGCATGGCCGACACATTTTCTTATCTTTACACAATTGCTCCCCTTTTCTCCAGTATTATTAGATACTGCAAATGTAAAATTCTATTTTTGCTTTTCTTATGCTGCATTTGATTTTCTAAGGGTTTTTTTGCTACATTTTCTTGATTTCACAAAAATTTTGCAATTATTATAAAACAACACTTCAACAATATGAAGTACATGCAAGCTTCCTTTAATTTTCATAAAGAATACCATGGCATTATCAAATGTGCATCTACCCCTTGTCATCCATGCTTTCTTTGATAAGCATGGTTTTATAATAATTTTTGTCTTAAAAATTCATCTCAGATCTAAACTAGGGCATAGCATGCCTGCAAGTGTACAGTATCTTTTAAACATTTGAGGTGGTATTAAGGGTATGAGTTAACCAACTGTCATATTTTTCACCACATAAATAGCAAAATATTCTATATACATGGAATATAAAATGTTGAAATTCACTCACCTACATAAAATAATCACTTATGTTTTACTTGAATACTATAGTGAAAACATTAAAAAGTATACATGGTAATACTATTTTTTGACATTTTACAATTTCTGTTATCTTAGTAGTAACTATTTAATGACCTATTTTCATGAAACTTAAGTAAAGCAAAATTAGAAGAAACAACCTGATCCACGAACAGCTAGACCATCTGGATGATATTGTCCCTCTCTAGGGTTGTATCATTCTAAGATAAAGAGCTCTTTCATCATTTTTACTACCTCCATATGAAAGAATAACTTCCAAAGGACAGTTTATTTGAAAGTTTTCAACAAACTGTGTCTCACCCAAGATTCTCACCCATTTTTTATGTTTAGGGAAACAGTTTCTATTAACTTGTAGAGAAAATGTTTAACAACTAAATAAAATATCTTTCATCTCAGTAATTATATCCAATTAGTAGATGGTCTTCTTGTATCTAAGTGGCTCAGAAATAGTTTTAAAATATTTTGGTCTTATAAAAGGAATTAATTTGGCCTTTCATCAACTAGGAATTTCATAAATTATTCAAAGTAATAATAGAACACAAACCCTGTTATTATTTCTGGCTATCATTCTACCTAGAATATCAAATCTTAGAGAGATGCATAATTGCAAAATTTCCTTAAACATCATCTGTAGCATCTGCAACACAACCATGTGTGTCTGTAGTTTATTTCAAACATTCATGTAATGATACATACTAATCTTACTAAATTTATGAATTGATAATATAGAGACTTTTAGAGATAAATTTCTCACAGTTTGTACATAAGAAATCCAAAAATTTTTCACTATAGTCTTTCATTTGAACTGCTACAGAAACTACAGAAATCAATTATAAAAATTCCTTGAAGAAAGATATTGAGTCAGGGTTTGTACCAGTGTGTAACAAGGAAGACAGCTCATGAAAACCAAGGACTTCAACCTCTGCTAGTAAGTCAAAAAACAGATAAATTATATACTTCCAATATGAGGAGAGTCCAGTTTTTCATGAAAATGTGGTAGCCTGATGTTTCACTATTTTTGCTACCTCCAGATAGTCAATAAGATTTTTCCACTCTTTTGAATGATAAGGTTTTGTAACCCACTTTCAGTGTCATCTACTGACTCTTTTAGAAGAT
Organism: Octodon degus; assembly: GCF_000260255.1. Lineage (NCBI taxonomy): Eukaryota > Metazoa > Chordata > Mammalia > Rodentia > Octodontidae > Octodon > Octodon degus. Next base: position 892,313 of record NW_004524747.1, read on the forward strand.
ATTTTCCCCTCAATATATATTTCCTCCTCTTAAACTCTAGTTTTCTTAGGACTTTCATTGATCTGGGGAATGTGAACTAGGTGTATTGGACATCCAGCAGGTGGCAATGGTTGAAATGATTCTGTTCATGGAGGAGTTGGAGATTGCAACTCAGGAAGTGCTAAAGTCTGAAGATCCACAAACTGCTCCAATCTGAGTGGGGCACTGCTTCTTTTGTGGTCTTTGTCCCTTTTTTGGTCTTCCTGTTTTTCCTGCCACTGGTGGTCACTTCCCACTGCCTCTGGCACTGCTGCTGTGTCTCCCCCAGGCTCCAGATGGAAAGATCCAAGAGAATGGATAACATAGCCATGAAACCTTAACATTACTTCTTTGATATGTGTCTGGGGCCCCAAAAAATAAAACTTATGTCTGCCTTAAGGAGGGAAGAAAAATTAGGGTCATTTTAAGGAAGGAAGTTGATATAATGAAAAGAGGAGGAACTGGATAAAGTGATGATTTTGACATTAAATTTCTCCTGAAAGATGCTACCAACAACTATCTTTGCTACTTCCGTACACTTATAACTAAACATATTTTACAGTAGTAAAATACCTGGAATAATTACCTTAGAAAAAGAAGCAGTGTGTCTTTACACATATAATAGAAGAATTTAGAACAGCTGATTTGGCCAGTTGCTTTGGGACATGTGCTGAGGCACACTTTCAAGTTGGGAGATGTGATAAAGTAAATACTATCCATCACATACCCTGGATGTAAAAAAGAGAAATACAGAAAATAACCAGGCTTCTATTATCTCCTTATAGGATACAGCCCTACTGACCATAAGACCTCCCAATCTGCCCTAATTTTTAAAAGTTTTAAAGTCTTCCATTAGTGCTAACACATGAGCTTCTAGGGAGTTGCATTCCAAACCACAGGAAATTAAACAGATAAGAAAATTAAATTAAATGGATAAGAAAATAATTTCATTCTTTTCAAACTAAGCACACTATTTATGGAGAGGCATACCTGTACATCAAACAGTATCATTGCATTAAAAACATTCAACTCACATAGATTGAGTATACTGTGTAAAATTTTTCTTTTCTTAAGGAGATTTTCAGAGGATACTGCTGGTATATGTGAATAATATAAGAAAGGAGAAGTTAAAATCATAGGGCTAGCAAGTAGTTAGGAGAGCCACACTGAGGAATAATTGCATGAAAGAACATGATGGTTACACTGACTAGAACTGAAGTTTCCAGGATGCTTTTATAAAAAGACACTGAACCCATGTTAATTTGGCAGGGAAAAGGGACAGAATAAGTATTATAACCTTTTATTAATTTTATCTGACTAATCTTCTTCCAGTCCTCTTAATGGTTCTACTCCAAAGAAAAGCCAGAAATCTTCACTTAATGTGCGTAGCCATAAGGTCAGTGTTCCATGACACAATGCAAGGCAGAGAAGGATTAAATTAAGACTTAGAGACAAAGTGAAGATGCTCAGTACATAGAGTTACAAGTTGTAAAGAAGGAAGCCAAATGTCAAAAGACAGCACAATTATATTAACTATGGTTGGTAAACTCAGGCCCAGAGAAGCTGAGTAATCTGCTCAACTTATTAAATAGGGAAAGTGAATGAAATATATTTGTATTTCCAAAATTCAAAGCTTTTGCATGCACCTATGACAAACTATATTGGCTATTAACTGGTTTCTAAATATAGATGACTGAAAGACAAGTTAGTGAAAATAAAAATACTTCATAAATCTTTCTTATATATCTCCTTATAATAGAAGTTATGACTATGTATATAAATAAACCTCAAGAAGTTCCAAGAGTATGAATTTTTTATGCTCTAAATGTGCTAACCAAAATATGTCAACAGTGAAATCAGTTGCTTTAAAAATTCCTCAGTCAATTTACCAAAAACTTCATAATATCCATCAAATGCTGTACCTAAAATTGTAGCAATGGAAGGTGAACAGCAATGAGAATCATAAGACCTGGAATGCGGCAAACCTGAATTTGAAATCTTACTTAAGTTCTAAATTACCATATCATTTTCAACAAGTTATTTAACGTCTCTCATCTCCATTTCCATATCTATGAATTAAGAATAATCATAGTAACCATTTCACAGTGCTGCGAGGACTAAATAATTTACTTCACATAAAGTTTCAGTGTATAAAGGGGCCTCAATTTGATTTAGCTGTCAGTAGCATTATTAATAGCAGTAGCTGAACTATATCTAATCACTTTGCCCATCTAAATGAGAGATGACACATCCCTAGGGAAACTCTTTTACAAATATTGATTGTAGGAGGACAGGCTGATTCATATTGAGATTCTCTCACACATGATCATATGTGTACTTACAGTTTATTTGTAAGTCAATGCTTTACTTAGTATTGACAAAATTTGTCTATACTAACAAGCAGATCTAAGCTAACATAGCTCCATAATGTTCCAGAAACTAATAATTATGTTAAGCTTTTGTACTGCATAATATAAAGCAGTCAGTATATAGAAACTTTTTACAAAATGTAAACTATCTATAGTATTTCATCTTATATTTTATTTTTTAATAGCAAATAAAATTGTATATATTTGGCATATGTGATTTTTTGTTTCTTACTGCCATATTGTATGCTGTTAGTAAAAACAGAATGCTACAACCCGTTTTATTCTGTCATTTTTCATAGTAAAGCATGCTCCAACATAAATCCAAGATAGTGATCCAAAACAGCTGTCTCAAATACTCTTAATTTTGCAGAGCTCATGTCTAATCAACCTTAGTTTTGTATAACAAATTCCAGGTTACTTGCTACTATTTAAAAATATATAATTATTATTTACCAAAGAGGACAATGTTATGGTTTGCATCTACCTGTCTCCTCAATACCTCATGCAGCTATTGGGGTGGGCTTCTAGAGTTTGTGATTAATTCATGATCCAATGTGGGGATTATAGGCATAAGTGCTGCACGTGCCCTGGGGCTGATAGCCTGAATACAATATAAGGAGAGGAGAGCAGCTTGCAATCTCTGCTATAGCTGCTGCTCCTCCTTTGCTCTTTGTTGTTTCCCACTGCCAAGAACTGCTGCTTTCTGTCACATGGCATTCTGCCTTTGAGCCAGCTATGTACAGACTGAAACTTTCACTAACTGTGAGCTAAATAAACACTTCCTTCTGTAACTTGGGGAATCAGATATTTTGTCCCAGAAATGAGAGAAAAGCAACTGAGAGACAATTTAATTCCAAGAAGTGGAGTCATTGCTGTGATTCTACCTGACCATGTCATTAAAATGCTTTCGGGAACGGTTTATGCAAAGAGATAGGAAAGGTTTGGAGATATTATCCAAAAGAGAAGTGTTGAATGCCTTCTACAGATCTGTATGGGAATTTCTGGTCAGAGATCAGAAGGCCAGAAAGTTGATAGAAATATTACCTGTGAAGCCCAGGTTCAGGATGTTTCTGCTGGGAAGAACTGCATTGGTTGTTGGATTCCAGATGATGTGAGTTGTGGATTTGCAGAAAATTTGTTGGCATTTTTCTTGTGTCCAGAAAGTTTGCCTGAAACGGAGACTAAGGGTAGAACACTGATTAATTTTGCAAAAACTATTTCAAGGCAGTCAAATGTTGAGGCAGTGGTATGGCTATTGTTGGGGACTTTAATCAGATTCATGTTGAGAACGAAAAACAAAGAACCTAGCAGAATGATTTCAAATTTGACAATGCCCAGAAAAGAAGTGCCAATAAAGCAAAAAGACTGCATAAAGATGAGAGGATTTCCACTGCTGAGAACAAACAGGAGGATAAGCTGACTTGAGGATATCAGAAGGAACAGCAAGTCTCCACCCTTTGCAACATCAACACTACAAAATGTAAGACTGTTTTGAAGAGAAAGCCACAGATCGTCAGGTTCCAGAATGGTGGAGGCAGCCACATTAGTTTCCAGAATGGAAGCATTATAGAGATATTTTTTCCCTGTGGAATCAGCGTCAGAATTCTTAGCAATCCAGGCATTTCACCCCTAGAGCAAAGCGAGAAGAAACTTGGCTATTGCTCCACCTGGTAGCAGACCTTGTCATTATCCACATGACATTAGTTTTAGGTGCATGACCAATGCAAGAGTTCTGAGGTTAAGCAGCCTTCCACCTAGATTTGAGAAGAAATCCAGGATATGCATCCCTGAGAGGGCAGTGTGTGAAAAATAGATTTGAATGTTAAACCAACCTTGAATCCCTAGGATGAATCCTACCTGGTCATGGTTTATAATCTTGATGATTTGCTATATTCTATTTGCTTATTTTATTTGTTTTTTTTGGGGGGGGGGTTTGGCAGAACTGGCGATTAAACTCAGGCCCTTGCGCTTGCCAGGGAAGCACTTATTCCACTAGGCCATCTCCCTGGCAACGATTTGCTAGGATTTTATTGGGGATTTTTGCATCTATGTTCATGAGGAAGATTGGTCTGTAGTTTTCCTTGTTAGGTGCATCTTACTCTGGTTTTGGTATCAGTATAATACTTGCCACCATGAATGATTTGGGGAGTATTGCTTCCTTTTCAATTTCATTCTAGATTTTGACAATTATTGGGATTATATCTTCTGCAAACCTTCTGTAGATTTCAGCTGTGAATCTATCAGGAACTGGGTTTTTCTTTGCCAGTATGGTTTTTATTTCATTTTGAATTTCATTGGCTGTATTTGAGTTATTGAGAGTTATTGATTGAGTTTTCATAATTTGCACCTATGTAGGATTATGTCCATTTCTTCTGTGTCTTTGATTCTGTGACAATAAAGATTTTCAAAATAGCTATTGGTGATCTGAATATCCACAAGGTCTGTGATAATTTCACCCTTTTCATTCCTTATTGCTTTATTTGAGTTTTTTCTTTCCTTTTTTGATGAGGTTAGCTAGGGGCTTACTAAATTTATTTAATCATTGAAAGAACCAGCTTTTTTATTCATTAATTCTTTGAATTGTTTTCTTCTCAATTGCATTAATTTCTGCTCTAATCTTTATAATTTCCTCCCTTCTTTGGGCATTTAGTTTTATTTTCTCTTTTTCTTCTAGACCTTTAAGGTGCAGCACTAGGGTATTTATTTGCTCCTATTCTATTTTCTTAATATGTGAATACAATGTGGTAAATTTCCTTGTAATAATTGCTTTCACTGCATCCCATAAATTCTAAGTTGTGCTTGAAATTTTATTGAATTTTAGATTTTTTTTAATTTCTTGTTTAATTTCATCGGTAACCCATTGTTTGCTGAGGAGGGTGTTGTTTAATTTCCATGTATTTATGTGTGTTTTTTGGCATTTATTTCAGTTTCCATGCGATGTGGTCAGATAATATGCACAGAATAATTTCTGTTTTCTGGCATATGCTTAAACGTGACTTAAGGACTAGTGTGCAGTCTATTTTAGAAAATATCCCATGTGCAGCTGAAAAGAACATGTATTCAGATGTGATTGGGTGGAATACTCTGTACATGTCCACTAACTCCATTTTTTCAAAGGTCTGGGGGTTCTGGGGTTTTGTTGTTGTTGTTGTTGTTGTTGTTTGTTTTTGTATTTTAGGGAAGGCTGTACAGGGTGTTTAGGGTCTCACTGCTAGATCGTGCTCTTAGTAATCTGACTGTTTACAGCCATCCAAAAGCTGGAATTACAGGTGTGCACCACTATGCCCAGTCTCAATTGCAGTCTCAGCATGCCCCAGGGGCAGGGCTGGCATGACAGGCCCGGGGATCGAACCCATGGGCCTGCACCTGCTTGCAGGCTCTTTAGTTTGCTGAGCTATTTGGCCTGCCCTCTGCTATTTCTTTGCTAATTTCCTGTTTGCTTGATCTATCCTTTTGGGACAATGGTGTGTTAAATCTCTTAATATTGTGGTATTGGTTATTAGGTTTTTTTGTGTCCCTGAGATTTTTCTTATATTGGTGTTTGCTCCCATGTTTGGTGCACATATGTTTATGACTGCTACCGCTTCCTCTTGTATTTTTCCCCTAAACAGTATGTAGTAGCATTCTTCATTTCATTTGATCATTCTTGGTTTAAAATTCAGATTGTCTGTGACCAGGATTGCCACCCTTGCTTTTTTCTGATGTGCTGGAGCATGTAGTGTTTGTTTGTTTGTTTGTTTGTTTGTTTGTTTGTTTTCGTCCTTTGACTTTCAGCCTATGAATGTCTTTATGAGTTAAGTGTTTTTCTTGTACAGCATATTTTTGGATTGTGATTCCTAATCCATTGTGCCAGTCTATTTCTTTTAATATGTGAATTTATATTGATGGATATAATTGAGATTATACTTAACTTATGATTGACATGTTATTTACCTGCTCTTGTATACAACTTTCTCTCCTGTGTTTATTTGTTTGGCCTGTTTGGTGGGTTCTTTCCATTCTTATTCATGGATTTGTGGTCATTTTGGTCCCTCTCTAGAATATATTTTAGTAAACTGTATAGGGTTGGCTTTGGCATCAAGAATTTCTTATTAATTATTTATTTATGGTATTTAGTACAGGGCCTACAGGGTCTCACATGTGGATTAGACTCATAGTGATCCTCCTCTTTAAAGACTCCCAAATGCTGGGATTATAGGTGTGGGCCTCTACACCTAGTCTCAATCACCATCCTAGCATGCCATGTTGGCAGAACCCACACAGCAGGCTCAGAAATCCAACTCCTGGCCCCTGGATCTAACTAAGCAAGTGCTTTAATCTGCTCAGCTCTTTGGTCAGCCCTACATGATGAAGTTTTTTAGTTGCTCTTTGCCATAGAATTATTTCACTTCTTCATTAAACGTGAAAATGAGTTTTGCATGGTATACCAGTCTGGGCTGGTATTTGTTTTCTTGCAAGACTTGCATCATTTTGCTCCATGTTCTTCTTGACTTGATGTTTTGTGAAGAGAAAACTGTCATTATTCTCATGGGTTTTCCTTTAAATGTGATCTGGTTTTTACTCTTTAGCAGCTTTTAGTACATTGTTCTCATGCTGAATTTCTGGGATTTTGATTATTATATATCTGGATGTTGTTTTATTTTATTTATTTAATTATTTATTTTTTATATTTAGGACAGGGAACAGAGTCTCACAGGTCAGAGTCATAGTGATCCTCCTGTTTCCAGCCTCCCAAGTGCAGTGATTACAGGCACAGGACACCATCCCCAGTCTCAATCACTGTCTGAGCACCCCAGGGGTGGGATCAGCACAGCAGGCCAGGGAATTGAACTCCCAGGCCTTGCATCTGCCCAAGCAGGTGCTTTAATCCGCTGAGATATTTGGATGTGGTATTAATTGGGTTGATATTATTTGGAGTTCTAAATGCTTTAGTTACCTGAATGTCAGATTGTGTCCCCATTTGGGGGAAGTTTTCTGTTATTACTTCTGCCCATATTCTTTTTATATCATTTGTATTGAATCATTTTCCATTGATGCCTATTATTGTTGCCTCGTTCATCCTTGTGTAGTATTACTGGTGATGAATTATATTTTCCTGCATCCGAGTTGTTTTTAGAGATCTTTTCTTGCCTTTTCACTACCTTCAGCAATGTCTTCAAGGTCTGAAAGTATAGTTTCATCTTCATTCAAATGGTTTTGCCAGCTTGTGATTGAGGTTTTAGTTTCCGCTATATTTCTTTGAATCTGCTTCATGCATTCTATTACTTTCCTATATTTCTCATTGAAGGATTACATCATTTCTGTAATGTCTTCTATTTTCTATCAGTGTCTTCTTTAGAACCACTTATAAATTATTGTGTTATATTTATCATTTGTTTTTTTTTACTTTAGAGATTATTTCTGATCTGATTTCTTCTATACCTTTCTCCAGTTGTTTCTTTACTTCAGACAGTATTATTGCAGAGATTTCAGGTGTGCAATTTCCAATTTATTCTATGCCAGTGTCTCTTGCATTTGTTCTGGGTGAGCTCATGGCCTGAGAATGCATTTTGCTCCTTCTTTTTGTCATTTTGTATAGCACTGTCCTTTAACCTTTGGTGTAGAGCTTTGGTGCTGTTATTACTTTTGCACCTACCGATATTATTACCCATGTGAGATTATGTCTTTAAGGGAATTACAGTTTTCTATTTACAGAATTAGTATTAGGAACATTAATAATAAGCAATGATTATGGGTAATGATATTTAGCATTTGACCAAATTTTGTAACTAATGGGTTTGTATGTTAGACCGTAAGAGCCAGCATTATGTCTGTGCAGCAAAGCAGTAATTAAATTAGGAATTTGTATTTAAATTAGTTCCTTTCATTTCTGTCAGATCACCTCCTCTTGATGTACATGGGGTCTTCCAGGTAGACTAGTTCACCTGGTTACCCGTTGCCCCTCCCTCAATCAAAATAGAAAGAGAGAGGATGCTCTCATAGATATGGATCTAACAAAATGTCCCAGCTATCTGGGTCCTAATCTATCAAGTTTGAACTCATCCAGGTGGGCGTGGCTTAGGTCTTGCTGCTGTACTCTGCTTCTTCCTCCTTCAACCTGTGGAAGTAAACCTGATGCACTCCTCTGCCAAGAAGTTCAGATCCTTGATTAGCCTGGTGAATCTGGGCCCTACCCTCTCTGCTGGGAGTTCTGCCTAAGTGTTCTGTACCAGGCTTGTCTGAAGGAGGAGGTTCCCATGAGTTCATGGATGGTCACACACACATGCTATGCCTGGGTGCTTGCAGGAAAGGGATCTGAGTGGAGAGCAGAAGGTCCTACACACGTGTCTTGGTTTCTGATCAGAAAGTGGACTATAGGATTTTAGACTTGGTTTGCTTACAATGGTTTGTATCCTATTATTTGTGTCTTTTGGGATGGTAGTGTTTTTCTTCAGCTATTGAATGCTGGAAGTGATTATGTTTTCATTTGTACAGGAGTTCACAGTTGAGAGTTTACCTTAGATCTTGGAGGAGATTGGGATTTGCACTTTTTAGCAATGCTGAAACTGTTAGAAATTTGGCATCTTTGAGTGATGGACTAAATGTCTTTCATATAAAGAAAAGTGCATGAGTCTTTAGGGGTACACTAGAAGAATGCTATTGTTGTTGTCTTGTTGTCCCCCAAATGCTCATGCAGTAATTGGGGCAGGTTTCTATAGTTTGTCATTAATTCATGATCAGATATGGGAATTATGGATGTGAGTGCTATATCTGCCCTGGGACAGAGAGCTTGAATACCGTACATAGAGAGGAGAGGCTTGCTAACTCGGCCACAGATGCTGCTCCTCCTTTGCACTTTGCTGTTTCTACCACCAAGAACTGCTGCCTTCTGCAATGAGCCATTTTGCCTTGGAGCCAGCAGAGAATGGACTGAAACCTCCAATAATTGTGAGTTAAGTAAATCTTTCCTTCCTTAAATTTCAGCATCAGGTATTTTTCCACAGTAATGAGATAAAAGTAACTGAGACAGATATATTACTCTCCTCCTCTTCTTTAGTTTGTAGCTTATTATGAGCTGCACATACTTCTTGTCTTTTCTATACTGCTGACACAAAATATGCACAACACAAAGTTAATGGAAAAAAGGTATATTTTGGCTCACACTTGGTGCAGGTTTCAGTTCATAGTTTGCTGGCTCCAAGGAAGGGTGGCACTGCAGAAGAGAAGCAATTCATTGTGGGAAGAATGAAGAGAGAAGGAAAACATCAAATAAGCAAGCAGAAAGGTCTTTTTATGTTCATTGTATCCTATCCAAGCTTGCAACCATTACAGCAGTTGACAGTATCACCCAGCATGGACCACCCTTAGTCTTAGTATCACAACATGAATCAACCCCAGCATCACATCCTCAGCCCCAGAATAACACAGCCTAGTTTTATCTACTTCCAAAAAGCCCCATCTATTACTACATAAGGCTTTGGAAGGACATCTGGACATTTGTGATGCCCTTCTCTTTCACTATCTAGCCAAATATTTGCTCAATACTGGTTTAAAAGAGCATGTAAGAAAACTAATTGAAATGGTGTATTTTTAACTCACTTTTAAAATTCATTTTATTGAGAAACAAAAATGAGATACTTTCAAAACTGATTAGTAGCACAGTTTCAATAATTAATACATTGCATATTATTGTCTTCATAGTGATTTTTCATAGTACAAGATGAAGACATCATAACCTGTCCAAACACTATTAAAACAAATTTTTCTCTTCATTGAACTAAAAGAAAGTATCTGTATATCTATGTTAACTACTTGGTATATATAAATAAAAAATGATTCTTTACTTGTATCCCCTTTTCTGCTGGATGGTTAATACCAAGATAGAGCAAGACCTATATAACAAGAAATGTAACTTTTGTATCTGCCAAGGACAGTCAAATCCCCTCAGGATATAGCCTGAAACTCTGTACCACAGTTTTTAGAACCTTTGTGAGTGTCAGCATTGTGGGTCATGGCCATTACTTGACCAATTTGCTTTCTGTGAAAGGCTGCAAGAATGTTTCATGTCTATGAGCCTCTCCTTAGGCACACTCTACATCATCGATCACTTTCCTCTGTGGCCCCATAATCTACTTGATCAGAAAATTTGGGACACAACTGAGTTACAGGATGTTACAGTACAAGTTTTCCTATGTCCTGAGTCCTCACTGACCTTGAAAGGCTAGGGCCAAAATATTGGCTGTCCTTACAGCCATTCTTTTTCTCTAATTTTTGGTCTGCAAACAAGTTGTTAACCCTCCAGAAAAGAAGCTCAATGATATTATTATCCTATGGCACAGGAAGTTGAGCTTAGCCTCATTATCTGTTTGAATATTGAACATCTTAGACATAACATGGAACAGGTATTTTCCATCAGGTATTGATATGTTAAATTTAAATCCCTTTACACTAGCAGCAATGGCATCTTCAAGATCTGAAATTCTTCTTCACTTTCACTCAAATGGTTTTGCAAGCTTGTGATTGAGATTTTAAATTTCTCTATATCTCTTTGACTTTTGCTTCATGCAATCTATTTCTTTCCTATATTGCTTATTGAAGGATTCCATCATTTTTCTAATCTCCTCTACTTTTTATTAGTGTCTTCTTGAGAAGCAGTTATTAATTCTTTCATTATAGTTATCCTTTCTTTTACTTCAGCGATTATTTCTGATCTGATTTTGTATAAATTTTTCCTGTATTTGGTTTTTTACTTCAGATGCTACTAATTCAGATATTTCAGCTCTGTGATTCCCATTGTCTTCTGTGCTAGTGTCTTCTGAACTTATTCTGGGTGGGCTCAGGGCGTGAGATTGCATTTTGCTCTTTCTTTTTGTTATTTTGTATAACACTGTCCTCTGATGTTTGGTATAGAGCTTTGGTGCAGTTATAAACTTAGCACCTACTGAAATTCAAATGCACATCTACAAAGTTTGAATTCATCCAGCTTTGGCTGGATCTGGCTGCTGTGCTCAGCTTCTTCTTCCTGCAGCTGTTGGAAGTGAACCTGTTGTGCCCCTCTGGCAAGATGTTCTGCTCCTGGACTAGCTGGGTGGTTCTGGCCCCTAGTCTCTCAGCAGGGACTTCAGCTGCAGACCTTCATTTCAGGTCTGTGTACCAGGCCTGGGCTGGGTCTGGAGGGATCCAGAGGGCAGGAGAGAAGGACTCTCTCACATGTCAGCCTGGGGTTGGTCTGGTTGGATCCAACAGGTGAAAGGGAGCATGGAAAATCTCCCACACACTGTGTGGGCTTGGGCTTGGCCTGGGTCTGGAAGGGTCCCAAGAACGTGGCAGAAGTTCTCACTCACAGGCCAGGCCTGGGCCTCGGCTTGTTGTGGAGTGGTTTGGAGTGGTCCCAAGAGCACAACTGAAGGTCTCACTCCCAATCTGGGTTTGCACTGGATCTGGAGGGGTCCACCATGCACAGGGGATTGTGGAAGCTCTCCCACACACTGTCCAGGCCTGGTCTTGGGCTGGTCTGGAGGGGTCCTGAGAGTGCATAGGAACTTCTCACTCACACACCAGGCCTGGGCTAGATCCAGAGTGGCCCACAGGCACAGGGGAGAGTGGCAGCTCTCCCACAAACTTGCTGGGCCTCGCTTGGGCTCTGAAATGAAATATTAAACAATCTTGTGCACTACTTTTATATAGTCTTGTTAATGATGTATACTTTATTATGATATACAGCTTATTATATATGCTATATATAGCATATTAGGAGGTGCTAAGAACTGCAGAAAATAAAGTGTATTGAATCTTATTCAGTTTTGTCAATTTTATCCCACCAAAAAACTTTTTGCAAACTTTTATTGAGGACAACTTCTTATGATTTTATATTTTAACAAATTTTAAGTCAATGTATGTCTTTTACATCCTTGAATAAATAAATGAATTAGGAAGCAAAAGTTAATAATAATAAATACTAAAATGCTAAATAAAATATGCATGTCTATCCAACATATATGTATTATATACATGTATATACAAATACATGTGTCATATTCGTGTATATCTCTGATCTTCAAAACCCAAGCTATTCCATTGCTACTCATCAGAGAAAATATTTTTGCTAGTTTGATTTTTGTCATTCCTATACTTTATGCTTTTATAATTGTAAATATTCATATCAACATGAATATGGACAATTATCCAGAGCATGCCGTAGTTTTACTTCATTTGTGACAGCAATTTTATCTTTCTTAAAATGGTTCTAAAATTTTCTGTAAATAAACATTTAATATGTTACATATTCTGAGGTTAATTAGGTTTTGTTATGGTAAATAATGTTCTGATAACTGTCCTTCTGTATAAGTAGCTTTACTTATTTGTCTTGGTATTTATTTGTCTATCTAAAGAATCATATAGATTAAAATTTTCTAGTTCATAAAATTTTACCTTACTTTAAATTTTCTCTTTCTTTCTTTCTTTCTTTCTTTGTTTCTTTGTTTCTTTGTTTCTTCCTTTCTTTCTTTCTTCTTTCTTTCTTTCTTTCTTTCTTTCTTTCTTTCTTTCTTTCTTCCCTTCTGTTAATGTTATGGAGAAAGAAGTAGCAATGACACAGTTTCAAAACAGGTTAGTAGGACATTTAGAATAATTAATACATTGCGTATTGTTGTCTTTGTAGTAGTTATTCATAGCACAAGATGCAGACATGTTATCCTGTCTAAACAGTACTAGTTCAAAAGTTTCTTCTCACTGAACAAAAAAAATGTAGCTGTATATCTATGCTACTTTATATTTACATATATATTTTTTTCTCACAACAAACTGAACCTTCACAATGATCCTGAGAATCTCTAGAGGATTTTTGAACCTAGCAGTTAATTGGAAAGATTCTCACCCTGACTAACTATATATACCGAAACTTGTGAACTAAGCAACTGCACTGCAGATTGTAATCTGTAATAATAGTTTCATGGTTGGAGTGCCTGTCATTCTGGTCTTCTGAATACAGGCTGATTTTTATGACATGCTTGTTGCTGTTATGCTGTCTCTTGGGTAGATGATTGTTCAAAAAGAAGGGGGTGGTGAATGAAAGCAAGAAACAGGAAAAGGAATATTATAGGACTGTCCTGCTTCAAGGTTGTATATGGTTAGGTTTTTGGACTTATGTGTAAGCATTAGAAGTATATAACGCTTTATGTCTATTTTTAAAATACATTCTAATTGTTAAATGTTTTTGTCATATTCTGTAGGGACTTAAATTTCAACATATCAATACTTGATGAAAAATACCTGTTCCATGTTATGGCTAAGATGTTTGATATTCAGACAGATAGTGAGGTTAAGCTTAACAGCCTAGGTTGTAGGGTAATAATAATAAGCTTGTCTTCTGAGTGGTTAACAACCTAAGTTTGCAGACCAAATTAGAGAAAAAGAAGGGCTGCAAGGAAGGCCAACTTTTTTCCCCTAGCCTTCTAAGGTCAATTAAGACTCAGGACATATGAGAACTTGTACTGTACATCATGTAACTCAGTATGTCGCAAATTTTCTGATCAAGGAGACTATTTGTCCAAAGAGGAAAGTGATCGATGATATAGAGTGTGCCTAAGGAGAGTCACATGGAGAGAAAACACTTTCTCCGACTTTCACAAAGAGTACATTGGCCAAGCAATGGCCATGCCTCATCCACATGGCTGACACTGACAAAGGTTCTACAGTCTGAGATACAGGATCTCAGGATAAATACTGAGGGGATTTCACTGACCTTATCAGACCCAAAAGCTACAACTCTTGTTGCATAGGTTGTGTTTTACCTTGGTCTTAACCATCCAGCAGAAAAGTATAAAAATGAAATATAAAAAGTAAAGCCATGCTGTTATGTTGAGCTGTCTGGGAATCCGGTCAACAATTTCTGACATTGCCAGTCAAGTGGAAGACTCAATATTATTATGGGCTACTGGACTCTTTTAGAATATTTTGCTAAGTTTACACATGTATAATATTCAAATAACGGAACTTAACATAAAAGGGGTACAGATGAATGTCCATTTTGTACTTGTATATTCAAAGTGGTTAGTATAGATATATAGTTACATTGTCTTCATGAATAGAGGGATTTGTTCTAATGGTGTTTGTAAATAGGATGTCATGTCCACATCTTGTACAGCAATTAACCACTAGGAAGAATGTGTGCAACTGTTAATTATTGGAACTGTCCTACCAATTTAATTTGAAACTGTCTCATTGCTATTTGTTTCTCAATAAAATTATGAAAACAAACAAACAAAATGACCCTTCATTTATGTTACTCGTTTTGTTTAGCTTTGTCAGAGGTGGGTATTCCATTGCCATTCAAATATTGTATTTGACTCTACTCAGCAAAGTAACCCAATGTAGTCCAATAGTGCATAAGAGTAGTGGGTGATCTGCTTGACTGGCAATGTCAGAAGTTTTTTGCTTGAAGCTTTTACAGCTCAGTATTTTAATATAGCTTTACTTTTTATACTTCATTTTTATACTTTTCTGCTGGATGGTTAAGACCAAGATAAAGCATGATCTATATAACAAAAAATCTAACTTTTGTATTTGCCATGGTCAGTCAAATCTCCTCAGGATTTAACTTGAAAAGCTGTACAGTAGTTTGTAGATCTTTTGTCATTGTCAGACATGTGGATGAGTCACAGCCATTGCTTGACCAATTTGCTCTCTATGAAAGCCAGGGAGAATACTTCCTCTCCATGTGACTCCTCTTAGGCACATAATGCATCTTCATTCACTTTCCTCTATGGCCCCATAATCTCCTTATTCAGAAAATTTTGGATACCACTTAGTTACAGGATGTTACAGTATAGGTTCTCTTATGTCCTGATCCCTCCCTGATCTTAAAGGTCTAAAGCCATTGTGTTGGCTCTCCTTTTAGACTTTCTTTTTCTCTATTATTTTCATCTGCCAACTTAAGTTTTTGAATCGGGGAGAAGGTTCAGTAGCATAAGCACTTCCCTGGCATGCGCAATGCCCTGAATTCAATCCCCAGTTTCACCAAAAAACAAACAAACAAACAACAGTGGCATAAAAAACCTTAAGTAGTCAACCCTTCAGGAAAGAAGCTTAATGATGTTATTATCTTAAACCATATGCTGTTGAGCTTAACATCAGTATCTGCCTGACTAACAAATGCCTTACTCATAAAATGGAACAGGTATTTTCCATCAATCATTGATATGCTAAACTTTAAATCCATACAGAATATGAAAAAAATAAAATTAATAAAAATATAATATTAACAAATAGAAATAAGCAACTACAAATTTTTACACAGAATTTTAGAAATCTAAGTAACCATATACAACATTGTAGCCATACAGTCTATTTTTTTTGTATTTTGGTGAAGGGTCTACAGGATGTTCAGGTCTCACTACTAGATTGGTCTCATAGTGATTCGTCTGTTTACAGCCTCCCAAGAGATGGAATTACAGGTACATGCCACCATGCTCTGTTTCAATAGTCATGACCCGGGGGTCGAGCCAGCATGGCAGGCACAGTAATTGAACTGATGGCCTGTGCAGCCGCTTGCACATGCTTTAATCCACTGAGCTACTTGATCAACACTTTAAACTTTAATAATACTTCCTATTTAAATTCTAGAGAGTTTGTACCAATTTGTATTTCCTTCCTTACAAGAGTGCATAAGAGAACCATGGTACCTCTAATTTACTAGAATAGAAGGCATTCTCTTTTTTGTCTCAAAGTTTACACAAATAAGGATGTCATCCTTACATATGGAAATATCACTTTTTATATGTGTGCATATATAGGCATGTGTGTCCTAATTTACTTCCCCATATATAGGCTATTGAGATTTGGTCGTATTTTAAATATTTGTGAATATGTTCTATGTCGAGTAAAATGATGTAAATTCCATAGCGACAGGCAGTTTGTGGTTTTGTATTTTCTGTGGACAGCTCAGGAACTATTTCCCTTATTATTTAGTGCAGCATTCTGACAAGGTCTAAACCAACAGAGAATACTAGCAATCTTCTGTGCTGCAGAGCTAAATTGCTAAAATAATCCATTAGGAAAAATAAAAGAATGCCAGGGGAAATAGCTCAGTTGCTCAAGAACCTGCCTGGCAAACACAAGGTCCTGAGTTTGATCCCCAATGCAAAAAAGAGGGGGGAATAAAATTTTTCTTCACTTTTCTAATATTAAGTAAACAGGTATCCTGTGAAGGTAGTCACAAAACAGCATGAGATCTGCTGTTTATCTGTGCACACAGGTGGAACCAGAAACAAGCTCCTTCCCCCCGTAACTTGTTACTGATAACCATATTCTTTACAAAGGTACATAGCACTGAACTCTATTTATAAAAGGCACATTTCATTCATTATTCCTCATGGACATTCTCACAACAGGTCAGTTCTGATTGTTTCACTGTAAAAGAATTTCTCATTAGTAGCCTACGTTTTGCTGAAGTATCCAAAAGACTTATGAAAACTATATCAAGTCTAAGCATCTACTATGTCTATAAACAAATAATTTATGAATATAGAAGGAGTCATATAGCTCTGTAGGACCAGAATTTGTCCAAATGATATTTCATTTTTCAAATAGCATATCATTTACTAACATTTTAGAATCACCTTTAAGGAGATTCAAAGACGGGGCCGGGGAGATGGCTCAGTAGAATAAGCACTTGCCTGGCAAGCGCAAAGGTCTGAGTTCAATCCCCAGTTCTGCCAAAAAAAAAGAGATTCAAAGAGTTATACATTAATGAAATTCTCAGAAGTTAGATACTATTTGAGTACAAAGAAAATAAAATTATAAAGTTACTATTAAAGGTGATATTTTGTAAAAATATACTATGAAAGGAGGACTTATTATTGATGGGTTGCCTAGTTTATAAAATACATGTGTTGAAGTTCAATGATAATAACAAAAATAACAGTATTTAATTCAATATAGAAATTATATTTAAGTATTCTGGAATGTGACTATATATTTACAGTACTTCTTGCCAGGCAGTTGTTAATTTGAAAGATTTACATTGTCATACTTGAGTTTTTTTTGCAAATACCAAAATAATTCCAAGCAATGTTATATAATATATAAGGATGAACATTTTAATCATTTTAAATGTTTCCATCCTGAGTAAAACTTTGAAGAAGGCAATAGAGTTAGACAAAAGTTGTTTAATCTGATTAGAGTTAAGTCTGACCTTCTGATTTACATGGGCTTTGGCATGAGACAAAATTTTACCACACACTGGATAAATTACTTTGTCACAGTTGTATCAACTGTTTGAATCAGAATTTTCTAATATATCATATAGGTGTAATGAATCAGTCCCAAAGTGTGTCTGTGAGAAAAACAAAATGTAATACAAGTGAAATCATTAGTTATCACAAGCACAGTTTATATTAGAAATTGCAGAAACATAATTTGTATTCAACAAATGTATTACTCTATCCTCTTAGGTGTACAGATATGGAAAATTTATTAGTATTTGTTATATTTAAGGACGATAATTTTATAGAGTTTTGCCATTGTCGTGTAGTGGACATGATATAATTCCATTCCTATCTTGACCTGTTAAGTTTTCTATGTAGTCCTCTACCTCCCCTATAGCTGATAGATGTAGATCAATCCAACTTGGAAATTGATGAGTATTCATCAATTCAAGATTTTTAGATATTACGTAAAAAGTCTCTAATTCCTTCATGAAACTTTAGTAGAGCACTAAGTTTTATTGTGTGAGGCCATTGGAATTCTAACACAGCAATTGTACCTTAAGTAGTAATGTTGTCAATATAGGTCAGCTATTATAGCTAATAATATTTTCCAAAATATAAGATTTTTCTACTTACAACTAAGTTGAAAAGCAAAGGAGTGCAGTCAACATAAAGACCAGAATTTAAAACATACATCTGAATAAACAACTGAAGTTGAAATATGATCTGTAATAACTGGTATGTTATAATTTTCCAAATACAGAAAGATAAGTAGAAGCTTATAGACCAATATATTTTAATGAAACTACTGCTTTAGAGAAGGTACCATATCTGTTTTGAGTTTTTCTCAAAAATCTCTTTCATAAAGAGAAATCTGACCTAAAATTTCCAAAAATGTATTCTAGATTTTGCAGTCCAGGTTGACCACATCACTTTCTCTGTTCTGTACAGCGAAAAGTCAAATTGTAGCAAACTTAAAGTATATGTTGTTTTCTACTTCACAATAAGCCAACAACTCTAAAATCTGGGTATTTGTGGTCATAAAAGATTTCCTAGACTTAATTGCAAAAACAAGGTGACTTTCAAAGTTGACGTAAGTAATTCCAGCACATGTGTAGTTTATAAGCCCTTTGGGATGTAGAGGTTTGTACTTGTGAGATATTCTTCAGATTACTAGGCAGAAAGGGGAGCAAGATAAAAATGCTCCTGTACCCTACCAATCTCAGAGGACAGAGGAAGTATTTTGTGAGAAAATATTCAATAAGCCATGCATATTCTTTGCAACAGGCATTATAACAAAATTCTAGTTTTTGTTTGTGCTTTCTATAAAGATATCACTTATTTAAGCAAATAATTTATGTCATAAATTGCTATAAAATGGTCTGGTGCTGATAGTATTTTTCAAACTTTAGTGAGAATATCTATTATTTTCAGAATATCTAAGATTGCATGAATTGCATAATTCAAATCCTCCAAATAATAACATATGCACTTTCGTTACTGTATAGTAAATGCAGTTTTGAAATGAAATGGAATAGACTTCATGTAAGAATCCATGAATTTCAGTAAATAGTGATATATTCTCATCTCTGTAGTTCAAAAAAGGTACAATATGCCACAGTATTCCAGTGACCCATATTAGTGTCCAAAAAGCCTCAAACAATACACTAATGGGATGAATAGTAAGCAAGTTATTTGAATGTTACAGTGTGATTATCACATCTGTACCTAATGTGAGCACTACCATCCCCAAACAGCATCAAAAGTTTAAAGGCAATATTATAGAGAATTAAATAGCAGAGGAAGTTATAACTAAATAAGCTATCAATGTTGAGAATGTCAAAAATCATATTCTATAGAAGTGTATGAATATGTCACCTGCTGAAAAAAGTAACTGATGATTCCATAAAGTTTGATTATTATAAAAGATGATGTGATTGAAAGCCAGAAAATCACTGCTGGCATTTAAAAATAAAGATAACTTATCTTTGCTATAGGATTTACCAAAATCATTCCTTAAATAAATTAACACATTTACCAAACCAGTAATTCGGAAAATGGTACTGAAGAACGATCACTTTCTCAATACTTCTTTCCTATTTTTTCACTAACCTGCCAGGTTTCTAACTTGCTGTTATGCAATCACTACATATTGTTATTTTAAAACTAGTAATGATCTGTTAAAATGTGCTTCTTAAATTTTAAAATTAAATCTGAGTCTATAATTTTGTATTTCTTTGTTGTTTGATTAAATAGGTTATTGCTTCAGCTTTAATAACCAAATACCACACCTGCTGTTTAAAAACTTATTCAAGAGAAAAGCAATTATTTGAAAGCATATAAGAAATAAGTCTTGCAATTATCACCACATATAACTAACTATTCAAAATCCATGAATGATAACTTTTAATTGGTCCTTATTTGAAAACAAATAATCTTAGGAAAGATAATTTCAACTAGGAATTTAATCAGGTGGCATAGACTAAATAAAGACACTGTTGGGATCTGTGAGTGGCCCAAATGAGTATTGATTTTCTCTACAATTTTTATTTTTTAAATGCTAATTTACAGACTATCGTTTGACCACCATGTCATTTTCTAAGATATACCTTCAGAATTAGATGATTTACTGAAGTCTTCCTCTCCAGTACTTCTATATGGTTGTAGACTGGAACAGATATTCCATATGGCAGCAGAGGAGAAAAATCCACTTTCCAGAAAAGACAGCAATAAAAAATAAAGCAGAAGTTGAACGGAATTTGCTGTTTATTATTTTCAAATTTACCAATTAAATATATCAAATGCTAGAATGTATAACAGGAGAAAGAGAGTATCAGTAATAATATAGTTAGTGAAATGCTTTCTACAGAGGAGAAACAGAAATAAATGTAAACATTTTTAATTTATAGCATTCAAAAATAAACAGATTTTTATGAAGTTACCAACTCAAACTTAGGAAATAACAATATCCATTCATTCTTTGTTGCTGTCATTCTCAAGAAATCATTATGGAAAAATAAAACACAGTAACATTGTTTATTATAATTTCTGGCCATCAAAGACCAAGCAAAACACAATATTTCAAATGTCAAAATCAGCTGCTAGCTGAAACGAATGATTCTCTATTTAGCAACGTAATACAGCACAGAATTTACCTATACAGGCTAAATAAATATACATTGAGGAGACTACTTCCCATTTGAGTGTACGCAGTATTAAGGAAATGGTCAATATGTATTGCAATACTCCAGAAATAATAATAATAATTAATAATAATAATAACTGGAATGTAGTAACATGACTAGTTCAGGGGAAAATAGTGTGAATGAGAGTGAAGTAAAAGATTTCCTTCACTCTTCTTGCTTTACTCTACAACTTTCTAATCACTTGTTATTAAGTCCCTTTGGCTAAATCCCATAGAATCTGAAAAACAAAAGCTGCAATGGGATAGATATTTAAAGTCGTCTGAGTCAAAGAGTGTAGAAGAAATTATAAGGAGGTAAGACTGGAGGATAGCAAATAGAACAGAAACTTTACTCATAATTTCCAGAGACTGAGCTATAGGTCAGCAGCATAAGCACCTGCATCGTGAGTATAAGATCTTCAGTTTTATCCCCAGTACCCACCCCCAAGAAAAATACAAAAACTTTAAAACTGTGTATGTGAAGAATCTAATTTCATTAAGCTGACATTTAGAAACATGTGATTAAAAGTGCCTCATAACAGCTTTGCTGCTCAGGCAAGCTTTTGACAAGCTGATTCAAACAAATTGCTATCTAATCATTCTCAGAAATGACACCAATGAGAAATGCTAACATTTGCCACAGAAAAACAATTTCAATCTTTTATTACAATACATTTGATAGGTGGAGGTCTTTTTCCTCTCCCATTAGATAACATGGTAGTTATGGTAATTATTATATATATTTGAGTAATTTTACTAATATGCTCTTCATGAAATTTTATTTCTTTGTAAACTAAAAGAAAATAATTTAGGGAATAGACATTACCTTTTGAATTTCCACAGGATGTGTACTGATTTCAACCTTTTCATTCCTGAATATATGAGTTTAAGTCATTACTTTCCCTTTTTTGATAACATTGGATAAATTTTTATCAAAGTTATTCGTTCTTTCAAAGAACTAGCCAAGATATTCATTAATTTTTTCATAATTTCTGTCTCCACTGCATTAAGTTCTACTCCGATCTTTATAATTTCTTCCCTCATATGATGTTTGCTTTTGATTTATGCCCCTTACCATACAAGTTTAGTGTTCTATGTTAAATTGTTTTCATGAGCTCATTCTGTTTACATGTGAGAATTCACTGATATAAATTTCCCTCATAGGACTACTTTTGATGCATCGCAAAAGTTCCAGTATTTTGTATCTCATTTCTCATTTATTTCTCAATATTGTTTAATTTCTTCTGTGATTCACTGATTGTTTAAGAGGGTGTTACTTTATTTCCATATGAATATGGCATTTTTTCAGTTGCTTGTATCAATAATATCCTATTTCATTGCACTATGATCAGATAATAGGCGTGTGATAATTGCAGCTCTTTTGCATTTACTTAAGCATGTTCTGTTGGTTAGTCAGTGACTCATTTTGCAAAATATCTCATGTGAAATTGAAACTAGTTATTCTGATGCTGTTGGGTAGAACATTCTGAAAACAACTACCTAGTCCATTTCTTCACACATTTGGTACAGACTTGATATTTATTGATTGATTTTTGTCTAGTTGATCTTTCTTTTGGGGACAATGGGGTATTAATGTCTCCCATTAAAACTGCTTTATTATTTTTCCATGTATAATAATATTTCTGTTATATAGTTGTGTGCTCCTATATTTGGTGCACACGTATTTATGATTATTTTCTCTATCTCATGAAGGTTTCCTATAACAAGTATATCGTGACTTTCTCTTTTGATCATTCTTGGTTTGAAGTTCACAGTGTCTGTAGAAGAGCTACTACCCCTGCTTTTATCTGGGTTCCTGTTGCACAAAGCATTATTTTGCATCTTTAATTTTCAATCTATGATATTTTTGAGATAAATGTGCTTCCTGTGGACAGCATGCTGACAGATTTATTCATTTATTCATTCATTCACTTATTTTGTAGTACCAGGGATTGAACTCAAGACCCTGTACTTGCCAGGCAAGTGCTTATTCTACTGAGCTATCTCCCCAGCACCAAGATTTAGTTTGTTGATTTTTCTGCCAGTCTGTTACTTTTGACTGATGAATTGAGGCTACTTAATTTGATGGTCATAACTGAAATGTACTGGTAAACCTTTACTAGCATACAGTGGGATAGGCAAGAAATTGAAAATTTCCTACATACATATGAATTACCAAAGCTGAATAATGAAGATATAAAAATTCTGAATAATGAAATACAAACTAATGACACTAAAAATTTAACTAATACCTTACAAAGTAAATCTCATGTCCTGAATAATTTCTTGCTGAATTCTACAAGAAATTTGGGGGGAGGCTGCCTTTTAGCTCAGTTCTTTAAGTGGCTGCTTCAACAAAGCAGTCAGGCTTAGGTTGCTGTGGTTCGATCCCCACAACTCAAGCCAGCCAAACTTGCCTTGAAGGCATTCAGTGAAAAAAGAAAGAAAGAAAGAAAGAAAGAAAGAAAGAAAGAAAGAAAGAAAGAAAGGTGTAGAATATTTAATGCCAATATTTATCAACTACTTTAGTGAAATTTAAATGAAAACAGTAGTTCCTTTCTCATTCATTGAAGCAAGAATTAACCTGATACTCAAACCAGAGAAAGGCCCAACCAAAATGAGAAATACACACCAATTTCCCTAATGAATGTAGATCAAAACTCCACTGTAAGCTATTAGAAAACAGAATGCAGAAAATCATCAAGAAGATTATACAACATTCCCAAGAGGGATATCCTAGAAGTAATAGTATGGTTCAAGATACACAATTCAATTAATATATTATACCATATCAACAGAAGCAAAGACAAAAATTACATGATCATCTCAACAGATGCTACAAAAGATTTTGATAAGGTCCAAAACTATTCATGAGAAAAATTCTATAGAAACTCAGAATAGATGTTTTTTAAATCTTGATAAAGGCAATTGATGACAAATCAATAGCCAATGTTATACTAAATGGACAAAAATTGAAAGATTTCACAGTAAAATTAGGAAAAACCTGAAAATGTCTACTATCAATACTTCTATTCAATAAAGATCTTGAAGGGCCAGGGATGTAACTAGGTTGCATATGCGCCTGCCTGGCAAGTGTAAGGTATTGAGTTCTATCCCTGGTACTGAAAAATAAATAAAATGAAAAATAAAAAAGGTTTGGGCCAGGGAGAGGGCTCAGTGGAATAAGTACTTCCTGGCAAGTGCAAGGAGCTGAATTTAATCTCCAGATTTGAAAAAAAAAAGATCTTGAAATACTAACCAAAGAAATTACATAAGAGAGAAAAAGAAAAGAACAAGGATAGGAAGGGAAGAAGTTAAATTTTTCATGAATCGTGTCCTATGCTACATAGAAGACCACAAATATTCCACCTAAATCTTCTAGATTTAATAACTAAATTTAGTAATATACCTATATTAAAAGTGAAAACTAGAAAATCAATAACATTTCTGAACACAGACTACACATCCACTTAGAGATAAATCAGACAAACCACACCCTTCAAAATAGCAGCCAAAATAACAAAATATTTAGGAATCAGTCTAACAGAAGAAGTAAATCATCTGAATATTGACATTTACAACACTCTGAAAAAGGTGTTTGAAGAAGAGATCAGAAAATGGAAAGATATCCCTTAATCATGGATAGGAAGAAACAATGTAGTGAAAATGGCCATAAACCTAATATAGTTGTACAGAGATTTAATGAAATTCTGATCAAAATAGCACTAGCATATATGTTTCTAAATGTCAGTTTAATGAAATTAGATTCTTCACATATGCAGTTTTAAACTTGCTCAGCTATCTTATCTTTGACTAAGTTCCAAACATGGGCATTGGAAGAGATATACTCTTTAATAAATGTTGCAGGATAACAAGCTTTCTACATACCAAAGATTAGACACATTCTAATCATTATGCAGAAAGTTAAAGTCAAAAAATGGATCAAAGTTCTAGTTTGTAAAACAGAAACACTGAGTCTTCTAGAAGAGAAAGTATGTATAGAATTTGAAAACATAGGTTTAATGGGAGACTTCATGAAAGAAACCCCTAAACTATACAGCATATATTCCAAAGACCCAGTAACTGGGATTTCAACTTATTAAAGGGCAATGTGCACAACAAAATAAATCACCTCCTAAATGAAAAGACAATGAACAGGATGGACAAAAAATAAAACTAAGAGTCCCTGAGACAAAGGATTTACCATACCTAGAACATGTAAAGAATTCAAAAACAATCAGTCCTCCTCCAATTAAACACCCAATACAAAAATATACATCTGACATGAATACACACTTTTCAGGCGAAGAAATACAAACAGGAATAAATATATGAAAAAATATTCCACATTGTTGGTCATTTGAAAGATGCTATTTAAAACCGCACTGAGATTCCACATCATCCCCAGAAAAGGGCTATTATCAAGACATAAATCGAGAGTTTCTGGCTACCCTGCACCGGCAGGACCAACTCCGGGTACCAGCCCAGGCGCAGTGTGGGTCAGACCCACTTCCACGCACTTGGGATGCCCTCCACCACTTCACAGTACCTCCCCAACCCAGGCCACTGAGTAGGAATTTCTGCTGCTTTCTGGGAACACCCAGACCTAGTCCTACCCAGACACAGTGAGTGTGTGGGAGAGCTGCCCCTACACCTACTCCACCTTGTCCCCCAAAGGCTCAGCTCAGGCCTGGCATACAAGCCTGGGGTGTAACCCTGCAGCTGCAAACACTACAGAGAGGGTAGAGGACAGAATCACTTAGCTAGTCCAGGAGCAGAACATCTTGCCACAGGGGCAAAACAGCTTCAACCTCAAGGACCGCAGCAGGAAGAAGCTGAGCACAGCAGCCAGACCCAAGCCAGGCACAGCTGGATAAATCCAGACTTTGTAGATCTGCACCTGCAATTCAGTACATGCTAAGGCTATAACTATAATGAAGATCTACAACAAAGGTCAGAAGACAGTGCTACACAAAATGATGAGAAGGAACAAAATGCATCCACAGAACCCAACACCACCTGTAAAAAGTGCAGAGGACACTAACACAGAAAAAATTGGGAATCACACAGCTAAAACTAATGAATCAATGGCTTCTGAAATAAAGAAAAAGCTGCAGAAAGGTATAGAGGAACTAAGATTAGAAATAAAAAAGAAATCCCTGAAATAATAACATCTGTAATAAATAATCAAATGCAGAAACATATGGAGGAAACAAAGTACCCACCCAGAACAAGTGCGGAGGACACTAGCTCGGCACAAAGGCAAGAATTATTAGCGTCGATAGTAAATAAGCAACAGCAGAAAGATATAGAGGAAATCAGAGGACAACTTTTGTCTGAAATAAAAAAAGAATTCTCAGAACTCATAACATCTGAAGTAAAGAAGCAACTACAGAAATGCAGGTAGGAAACCCAATCTGAAAAAAACACTGCAGTAAAAGAATTTATAACTGCTTCTAAAGAAGACATTAATAAAAAAAAATAGAGGAGCTTAGAAAAATGACGGATTCCTTGAACGAGCAATTCAGGAAAGAAATAAATCTCATGAAGCAGAGTCAAAAAGATATAGAGGAAATGAAAACCTCAATCATAAGCTTGCAAAACCTTTTAAGTCAAATGAAAACAGACTTTTGGATCCTGAGATGCTGGTTCAACTAGCGAAAACGTAAGAAAGGATCTCTTAAAAACAATGAGGATGAAGGAAAGAACAATCCATCACCTGCAAGATGATGCAAATATGAACAATGTGAGACTATTAGGCATCAATGAGAAAGAAGGAGTCAATACAAATGACATTAAAAAATATGGGCAAAAGTAATAGCAGAAAACTTCCCAAATATGAGGAAACAATCTGACATTAAGGTAAATGAAGCATACAGAACGCCTAGTAACCTCAATCCAATGAAAATCACACCGACACATATAATAGTCAAGATTCCAGAAATTCAGCAGAAGAATAATATATTGATAGCCTCTAGAGAAAAGAAGCAGATCACATACAAAGGAAAACCCATCAGAATTACGGCCGACGTCTCTTCACAAACCATGCAGGAAAAAAGAGCGTGGAGCAGAGTGCTTCGGGTCCTCTATGAAAACAGACTCCAGCCCAGACTACTATACCATGCAAAACTCTCTTTCAAGTTTGATGGAGAAGTGAAATACTTTCATGACAAAGAACAGATAAAGAATTTCGTGATGACAAAACAAACACTACACAGGCTACTGAAAGATGTTATAGAGAGGAACCTAAATGGGCAGAACTCCATGAAAGAGATCAGAAGTAACCAACTAAATAGGGCAAGCAATTAAACACAGGAGAAAAAGGAGTAAACGACAACAGGTAAATAACATGGCAAACATAGGTCAATACATCTCAATTCTAACCAAAAATGTAAATGGGCTCAACTCCCCAATTAAGAGAAATAGACTGGCACAGTGGATTAGGAAACAAAATCCAACAATATGCTGTATACAAGAAACACATTTAACTCATAAAGACATTC
>NW_004524747.1:921812-926220 GCF_000260255.1 Octodon degus
TTGTCTTCTGGATGGTTAATAACCTAAGTTTGCAGACCAAAATTAGAGAAAAAGGAGGGCTGCAAGGAAAGCCAATATTTTGGCCCTAGCCTTCCAAGGTCTATTAAGACTCAAGACATATGAGAACTTGTACTGTAACTTCATGTAACTCTGTAGTGTCCCAAATTTTCTGATCAAGATTATGGGGCCAAAGAGGAAAGTGAACTATGATGTAGAGTGTGCCTAAGGAGAGTCACATGGAGAGAAAACATTCTCTCAGTCTTTCACACAGAGCACATGGACTAAGCATTGGCCGTGACTCATCCACATGGCTGACACTGACAAAGGTTCTACAATCTGAGGTACATTATCTCAAGATAAATCCTGAGGGTATTTCACTGACCTCATCAGACCCAAAAGCTACAACTCTTGTTGCATAGATTGGGCTTTACCTTGGTCTTAACCATCCAGAAGAAAAGTATAAAAATGAAATATAAGAAATAAAGCCATGCTGTTATTTTGAGCTGTGGTGGACTCAGGTCAACAATTTCTGACATTGCCAGTTTAGTGGAAGACCCAATACTATTATGGGATACTGGACTCTTTTATAATATTTTGCTGAGTTTACACACCTATAATATTCAAATAATGGATCTTAACAAAAAATGGGTATACAGATGAATGTCCATTTTTTGTCTGTGTATTCAATGTGGTTGGGACAGATATATAGTTACATTCTGTCAATGAATAGAATGATTTGTTCTAATGGTGTTTGTAAATAGGATATCAAGTCCGCATCTTGTACAGCAATTAACCACTAAGAAGAATGTTGGCAGTGTGTTAATTATTGAAACTATCCTGCTGATTTTATTTGAAACTGTCTCATTGCTATTTGTTTATCAATAAAACTATGGCAGAAAAAGACATCAATCGAAAAGAAATGCTGAAGAGGCTGTAGGGAAAAATGAGCTCTTCTCTGAGTTTGGGCGCAAGGCAGGCTGGTGCAACAATTGTGGATATCCGTGTGGATATTCCTCAAAATAACTAGGAACTTAGGCCCAAGTCAACCATTCTATTTCTCTTTACCCAAAAGAATGAGAAATATCACACCACAGCAATATATGTACACCCATATTTATAGCAGTAAAGTTTATAATAGCTAAATATTTTACATTGCTCAAGTGTCTGTTAGCTGAGGAATGGATGAAAAATGTGTAGTGTTTTTATAAAATGCAGTAGTATAACTCACCTGTAAAAAATAAATTTGAGACTGTTGTACATAATGGGGACAGAGTGAGGCCACACTTGTCAGTGAAACAATTCTTTTGCTTGTATAAACATCACATGTTCTCTCTAATGTAAGGAAGCTGAAAGAGTATATAAGCACCAAGATGTACAAAATTGCGAAATGGACAGAATCTGTTCAAAAAGAAAGAGCAAATGGGATGGAAGAAAAGAGAAAAGAAGGATAATATATATATAATTTCTTATATGTGTAGCTTCTATATCTTATCCATTATACATACATTATATATATTCACTATCATATATATATTATACTTAAGATAGCTAGACTATTAATTTTTAATTTTTATTGAAAAGTAAATTTTTCATTATATCATTTGATTGATTTTTTGTCTTATATCTTGTCATCTAAGCAACTATTTTGAAGATAACAATAAGAATGTGCTAACCATTGTTACTCTCCTACTATATTGTTTTGAAGTTTTGTATCATTGTATTTAGTGTTTTTCTCTTTAAACAACAACAACAACAATGGGACTGGGGAGATTGCTTGGCAATCTAAGTACCTGCATGACACGTGCAAGTACCCGAGTTCCATTCCTGGTACCTCATGTCCTGCTGGCCCTGAAACCTGGGTGCACTGTGAAAGCCCTATACCAGACGTGGTTTTGCATGGCTGCAATTCTAGTACTGAGAAGGCTGAGACAGCAGATTCACTGTGAGTCTGAACTACATAGGAAGACCCTGTATCAAAAAAAATAAATATTTTTTTACCAACCCAAATAAGGAAAAACAAAATTATTATCTGACAATTTCTATGGTTCAAGTACATGCCATTTTATAAGAAGCTCTCTGCTTAGGGTACCAGAAGGCTGAAATCATGGTGTTGCTCAGATTGAGTTTTCATCTGGAGACTATAGGAGAACATTTTATACCAAGCTTTTTATTTTTCTGATGAAAAGTATATTGTTCCTTCTAATTGTTTTACTGGGTGATAGTCCACATAAAGGTTGCTTTCACTGTTTACAACATGTCACTTCTATCTTCAAGTCATCAACAGTGCACCAAATCCTTTTTGTATTTCCCAATTTTCTTTCCCTCTCTGACATTTACATCCATATCTGAAGTGCTCAATAGACTAAGGTAGGACCATTTTAATAATCTTCTTATTTTAAGGCCACATGAGTTGGAATCTTTATTACAATTCCAAAATTCTTTGCAATAGAAGCAAATCCAGTTTATACACACCAGATGACAGAAAAAGTAAGAGCAATTGTAGAATTCTTGATTGCACATTATAAGAAATCAAACAATTATGTTTTTATTTTATTGAGTAACAAATATCAATGAGACAATTTCCAAGCTTATTAATAAGATATTTTCCATAATTAATACATTGCACATTATTATCTTCTCAGTGGTCATCCAAAGCACAAGAAGCAACCCGTCCAAACACTACTACTACAAATCCTTCCTCTCATTCTGTCTTCCCTTATTTTGGAATTTCTATGGTCTTCAGCTTATAGAAAAACAAAGCATCTTGCATTATTGTGTTTCACATGTACTGTTATGGTCTTATAAACTTCCTAAATTATATCTCTTAACTTTTGAAATTATGATAAAATGTTTCAACTACTTTAGCTTCTTCACATATCTACATTTAAAAACTAATTTGCATAAAGATTAAGAAATAGGGCTGTCTAGTAAATCACATATTCTGTGCTTGAAAAAGAAGATAAACAAATACCTTAGTGGCTAATGAAATAAATGGAGAATATTAGTAAGAGCATCATTAAAGTATAGCAATAAAACTGCGGGCCAAATAGTTTAGCAGATTGAAACATCTCCTTAGAGGCAGGGGCCTGGAGTTCGATCCCTGGACCTGCCATGCTGGCCCTGTCCTCAGAGCACACTGAGGCAGCCATTGAGACTGGATATGATTGCGCACACCTGTAATCCCAGCACTTGGATGGCTGTAAACAGGAGGATTACTATGAGTCCGATCTATGCAGTGAGACCTTGTGCACCCTGTACACCCAGTCCTAAATTTAAAAAAAGTATAGCAACAAATTATGAATACTGTACAACTAATTTCTTATTTTGGGAGCAATTCTTGTAAAGGAATGTGTTCCTAGAATGGTTAAATTGGAAATGAAGGATGTAGAGGTACTATATGCTAAAATACTCATTGTTGGTTTTATCTGCTCCATGTCCATTTGAGGACTTAATTAGGAGAACATGGAAATAAATGCATGCTTCCTAATCTCAAAATTATATTCAAAACACATTTTGTATTTTCCTATTCACTACTCAAACCATTTTATTCATTTCATTTTTCTACTTCCACATTATCTTACCAAATCTACATTTAAATATTTATGATTTCATATACTACATGTCTTACAGATGACACCTACCTGAAAATATAGTCATCTGTCATTACTTCACATTGACTAATGGTATTATACCTTGAGAGAAGGATTTTGTCTACAGAGACAAGAACCTGATTACAGTATGTTTCCTAGGCCTTAATGGGAAAACTGGTACTACTGATGGTATTGCAGACAAGGGCAACTCATGAATTCTTTCTAAGAAACTTACTGTTTTCACCTTGATGATTTGTCTTTCTATTTGACACCTTGATTTCCAAATGTTCTCCATCGGGACAGCAGACCCTTACTAGAAAAACAAGATTTTTTTTTGACAAAAGTAATACTATTTTTATTATAATTTTACAAAGAAAAGAATAAAGATAAAACAGAATTTCAAAACAAATAATAGGAGAATAAGAATAATTAATACATTATATATTGTTTTCTTCAAAGTAATTACTCAGAATGCAAGATTTAGACATGAAATATTGCCCAAACAATGCTGGCACAGACCTTTCTTTTCAATGAACTAGAGAAACCAGCTACACAACTATGATAATTATTGTGTGTGAGTGTATTTTCTTTTTCTTTTTCCCTTTCTTTTCTCTTTTACCCATCATAGTTTTTCTTTCCTTTGAACAGTTACTTCCCAATTCAAAATATGTATTATATATTTTGGATCTTATTTACTCATTCCTACTAGGAAGACAATGCTGTGTTTACACATGTGAGTCTGGTTTATTTCACCTATGAATATGGTTTGAGTTGCATCAATTTACCTTTAAAAGTCTCAAGTTCATATTTCTTTATGA
>NW_004524747.1:927985-937867 GCF_000260255.1 Octodon degus
GATCCTGCTTTCCCTTTCCTTGTATTATATCTTTCTATTTGTATTTCTTCTTTGGAGTTCTTATACTAGGGAGACTATACGATATTTACACATGTGTGTGTGGTTTATCTCACTTGTGAGTATATGTTCAAGTGGCATCCACTTCAATATAAAGGCTTGAATTTTATACAGCAGAAACATCCTTCTATGAGGACAGAAAGCTTTGCAATAAGTGATTACCAAATGAAAGTCTTCTTAAAAATAGAAAAACACCTTGTGAATCAGTTCAATAAATGTTAGATGATGCAAAGAATAAAAACAAAAAAAATCTGAATCAATGAAAAAATCACAACACACCATAAAGTACATAAATCTGTTCACAGAAATAATGGCAGGAAACTTGTCAGCATGGAGAAATAATTTGACAAACAATTAAATTAGACATACAGAACTTCATTTAACCTTGATAAGAAAATACTACACCAAAGCATACATCAGTAAATATTCCAGAAATTACCTAAGGAACAAATTGTCCAAAGTTAATGGTTTGATGTAATGCACTTGTAAACAAATGGTTGCATTTGTTTAGACTTTAACTGAACATTCACTTAGAAGCATAAATCAGCATAAATCTGAGAAAAAAGCTATAAAAATTTTGTAAATATTCTACAATTTAAATATAGAAACTCTATAACACTAGTAAAAGTACTAACAAATCAATGAAACTAAATTGATAGTCTTATGAGCAATATGGTATCTCTACATATATGATAAGGATTTATGTATTGCTTATGAATGCTATATAGTTTTTATAATGGTAAGTCTTAAATATTTCATTTTCCAACATTCTGTTATGATTTCATATTTGATTTTAATGTATTATTGTGGACATAAGGTTATTGTTATATAAGAATTGTAATTGTCTCTAAAAGTTCTAGAAATTAAATCCAATAATAGAATATTAATGAAGATTAAAGAAACAATTCATCTATAAAGAAAAACCTAGTGGAATAACAGTAGAATTTGCAACACAAACACTTAAGTAAAGGAGAACTTGAATAATATCAAGCCTTAAAGCAAAATAAACTCTAAGTCAAAGAGTTCTAACTCATAAAATTGGTTTTCAAAATTGATAGAGTAATAAGATACCATTTTATCCATTCTTCACTTGATGGGCATTTGAGTTCTTTCCAAGAATATGTATTCAGCCAAAAATAAGGATAAACTTGACACTTGTACTGGTAAATGGATACAAGTTAAGACTATACTCATAAGTGAAATAAATCAGACTTACGTGTATACACATTACATTGTCTCCCTTTTGTGAAAAGCTGAAAGAGAAAATAAGTTCTAAACTTTACAGTACATATTGTGAAATACAAAAAATAGTATTCAAAAAGAATGAAAAGCGAAATGGTAAAGGGAAAGAACAGTAGAGAAAAGGTAAAAATGCAAGTCAATTATACTAATTATGTCTCTTAGATCATAAAAAATATTTGTACTAGGGCCTTGCAGATAGCTTAGCTGATTAGGTAGACACAGAGGCCAAGGTTTGATCCACAGACTGCCATGCTGGCCCCACCCTCAGAGCACACTGGGATGGAAACTGAGACTGGGCATTTTGGTACATGTCTGTAAACTCAGTGCTTGGGAAGCTCAAAACAGGAGGATCACTATGAGTCTGAGTTGTGTAGCGAGACCCTGTAGACCCTATACTAAATACATTAAAAATTATTTTTAAAAAACATTTGTACTAATATCAATGGGAGAAATTTTGATTCCCATAATTTTTACCACAAGCAACTATTTTAAATGTAACAACATGTAATGAATTAACTATTTTTATTCTATTGTCACAAATTTTGTTCTACTTTTTTCCATAAAAATGAAATAAAATTTATTACATTTAGTACATTTATTACTTTTAGTAAAAGTACTGGGGTCAGTTTAGTGATTCCATTGTAATTGATGGTTTCTTTACAAAAAAGGTAATATCTAACTGGTATTTATAATATGCTATTTTCTAGTTTTTTTAGGCAATATTTCTGTAGCTCCTCCACTTGTTATTAGCAATCACTGAATGTTGCTATTTCTCTGTAAGCCATCACCAAGATTACCTTTGTGCTATAAAAAATATTGGGGTACATTCCAAGAAAACAAGGTTTCTTAATTACACTGTATTATCATTTCCCAAAATAAGCACAGTGGTTGAATCTTGAGGGAGTGGCAAAGGATTGCAAATAGCTATACACAAATTATAACACAGAAAAACAAGCACACAAAGAGATCTCTATAATAGTAAAAAGCATTTAAACTATATCCATCGACAAACCTCAGCTTAAAACAAAATAATTAAATGAACAAGAACAGAAGAAACATGGCAAGTAAAGGTAACAGAGTAACTCCTCAAACCACTACCTTCCTGAAGCCAATTCAAGTGACACTAAGCATTGGCATTGTATGAACCACATATCTGACATTCGTAAAACCATAAACTTAGTGGGTAGAAAACAGATCAAGGGCTGGGGCGGTAGCTCAGCAGAATAATTGCTTGCACAAGGTACTGAGTTCAATCCCTGGTAATAGAAAAAGAAAAAAAAAAGCAGCTCAAAGTAATAGCATGATTATAGATGATATAGCTAATAATATAAATGAAGTGACATCCAGTCCTAGCCCAGACCCTGGTGAGTGTGTGGGAGAGCTTCTGGCTATCCTGCACCTGCGGGACCTGCCTATCACAGCCCAGATGCGGCGTGTGTGAGACCCTCTTCCATCCCCTTTGGACCACCCCCACCACTCGACAACACCCCCACCCCAACGCTGCTGGCCAAGTGAAAATTTCTGCAGCATTCTGGGGACTTCCAGATTGAGTCATAGCCCAGGACCCATGAGTGTGTGGGAGAGCTGCCTCTTCCCATTACTCCAACTTGTCCCTTCCAGACTCAGCTCACGCCTGGCATACAGGCCTGGGGTGAAACCCTGCAGCTGAAATCCCTGCAGAGAGTAGGGGACAGAACCACCCAGCTAGTCCAGGACCAGAGCATCTTGCCAGAGGGGCAGAACAGGTTCACCTCCAGGGGCAGCAACAGGAAGGAACTGAGCACAGCAGTCAGACCCAAGCCAGGCACAGTTGGATAGATACAACTTTTGTGTATTTGCACCTGAACTTCAGTAGGTGCTAAGGTTATAACTGTACCAAATATCTACAACGAAGGTCAGAAGACAGTGCTACACAAAATGACAATGAGAAGGAGCAAAATGCAATCTCAGAACCCAAGCCCACTCATAACAAAGGCAGAGGACACTAACACAGAACAAATTGGGAATCACACAGCTGAAAGTAATGAATCAATGGCTTCTGAAATAAAGAAACAGCTGCAGAAAGGTATAGAGGAACTCACAATGGAAATGAAAAAAGAAAGCCCTGAATTAATAATATCTGGAGTAAAAAATCAAATGTAGAAACATAAGTAGAAAACCCAATGCCCACCCAGAACAAGTGCAGAGGATACTAGCTCAGCTGAAATGTATGGATTAATAATGTCAAAAGTAAATGAGCAACAGCAGAAAGTTATAGAGGAACTCAGAGAGGAATTCTTTTCTGAAATAAATGAAATAACTAAACAATGAACAAGCTCTCAGAAAACAATAAATCAAAGCTAAGAAAACAAAACTGATATAAAATAGGATTGATTAGTTTACCAAAAATTGGAGTACTTGAAAGGTTTCATCCAGAAATCTAAGAAATTGCAAATCTCCTCCTTCTCAGCGCTGGCTATGGAGGTGGCAGCCATCTCCCTCTTGGTGAGTCTCAATCGCGGGCCATCTGAGTTTCTGCTGGCTCCTTGTAGATCCTCTGATCCCCCTCACGATGGCGGCCCTCAGGCCCCTCATGAAGCCCAAGATCATCAAAAAGAGGACCAAGAAGTTCATCCAGCACCAGTCAGACCAATATGCCAAAATTAAGCACAACTGGCGGAAACCCAGAGGCATTGACAACAGGGTGTGGAGGAGGTTCAAGGACCAGATCTTGATGCCCAATGTAGATTATGGAAGTAACAAAAAGACAAAGCACATGCTGCCCAGTGGCTTCTGGAAGTTCCTGGTGCACACTGTTAAGGAGCTGGAGGTGCTGCTGATGTGTAACAATTCTTATTGTGCAGAGATTGCTCACGATGTCCCCTCTAAGAACCGCAAGGCCATCGTGGAAAGAGCAGCCCAGCTAGCCATCTGAGTCACTAATCCCAATGCCAGGCTGTACAGTGAAGAAAACGCGTAGATGGCCTGTGTGCATGTTTATTTGTGCTTCAGCAAAATCACAAAAAATGCAAAAGAAAAAAATTGCAAATCTTTTTGAATATATGGGTAGTGTGACAGACCAAAGTGCCAGAATTTCAGAACTAGAAAACAATAATGCTTTCAAAGAAGAACTGCTAAAATATTCCTCAAAACAGGAAGAGAAAATGAAAAATTGATCTAATAACTGCTATCTGAAGTAAAGAAGACCAATGTAAACATAATAGGAACAAATAAAAATCAGAAAGCACAAATGGTATAAAATATCTGTTAACAGAACTAATGGCAGAAAACTTCACAAATATAGGAAAAGAAGCACACAAAAAAGTGAGGCATATAAATATAAACTAGTTATGACCAAAAGAGAACAGCTTCATTCCACATTATATTAAAGTTTTCATAATTCTTAGTTGATGTCATAATCTAAAAGGTTGTGAGAGAAAAGCAAGGAAAAGTATCAGACCAGCAGTAATCATCAGTACAGTTATCAAAGGTATCATGTTGACATATATGTATTTTTCATTTCCTTCTTTCTTTTCCTTTGTCTCCTCCCAGTTTTTTCTTCCTGTTGAACAGTTTCTTTCCCTACATACAATGAGTCACATACAAAGGTAAGCCCAATAGAATCACAGCAGAAGTCTCTAAACACATTTCAAATATGGGAGCTTTAGAGTAATTTGTTTCAAGCACTGAGAGATAACAACTTCCAACTCAAATTTTTATGCCTCCCATGAACATCTTCACCTTGAAGTGCATGAAGAAATAAGATATTGTAATGACAAGGGAAAACTCAAGAAATCTCTGACCACTAAATCAGCATTACAGGTGGGAGTCAAACCAACACCTGCCTTGAAGCAGTTACCACTTAGGTCTCTAGCCAGTGTCAGTTCCATGCATCCACAAGCATGGGAAATATCTTTTCAAATCTCTTCAAGGGCAATTTTGGCAAAAAATAAAGAGTGCATTCTCAGGGTGGGTTTGGATGCTGCTAGAAAGACAAGAATTCTTTATAAACTGAAGCTTGTTGAAATTATGACCACCATTCCTACCAAAGGCTTCAGTGTGGAGACTGTCGAATATAAGAACATAAGCTTCACTGTGTGGAATGTGGATGATAAGCACAAGATTCCACCACTGTAGTGGCAGTACTTCCAGAACACCCAGGGCTTGATCTTTGTGGTGGAGAACAACAACAGAGAGTATGTGAAAGTGTCCCATGAAGAGCTCATGAGGATGCTGGCTGAGAACGAGCTCAGAGACACTGTCCTCTTTGTGTCTGCTGACAAGGAGGACTGCCACATGCCCTTAATGCAGCTTAAATCACAGACAAGCTGGGGCTGCACTCTCTACGTCACAGGAACTGGTACATTCAAGCCACCTGTGCCATCAGTGGGGCTGGGCTCTATAAAGGATTTGACTGGCCTTCCAATCAGTTCCAGAACCAGAAGTGAACCAGAATCCTCCTTCCCCTTGCTTCCTCCTTCTCTGCCCTCCACTTTCCTCTCATGTGGAAAACATTGAGACTCTGTGGTCCTGAGTGCCAGAAGCTGTCTCCATGGGTCAGTCACCATGTGTATGCATCATGCTGTACATGTGCAGATGTAGCCTGTAGCCAGGTTTTATTTAATGGAAATAGTTTCTGTTTCCACTGAGGCAGTTTCTGGTACTCCTATACAATAGTACTCAGCTTTTTTATTGTGAAGAAAAAATCAACTCACTCTTAGTACTTAGAAGGGATTTTGGTGCATGGGGAGTTGGGCCCAGAAGCCACTGAGCTGTAGATTGGTGTCAGGATCCATTTTATGGTTGGGGTATAACCCAAACTCAGTGCATTTTTAAAAATAGTTAAACATTACAAGGTGAGGAGAACACTTGAACACACAGAAGGGAGACAATTCTTAGTGCAGTTTGGCCTAAACACCAGTCATCAGATCAGCTGTTCCTCTGGGAACTCCAGAAATGTTACAAAAAATGGCATCCACTGCATGGTAACATTCGAGACCCTGTGGCCCACCTGTCTTTGGGTCACCTGCATTCCATAGCATTTTGCTTGTACTTATGTTAACAAGGTCACCTCAAGGCAGCAGGTAGGGTTATGAGGGGCATGGGACCCATGCTCCCCCTCAGTCAGGGTGCACCTGGAGTGGAAATCTATTCCTAGTGCCCACTTAAGATTTGTGTTGGTGAAAGTCTGGGCCTCACCAGAAAGAGTGCATGCAAACTGGGTCAGTTGGTCCACTACAGACCACAGTCCCAGAGCACCCCCTCCATGTGTATAGTACCTTCCTCCCTCAGCTTGCAAGGGTCCAATTTGCCATCAGGAAAGACAAACTCTACTTTTTTCTTTTGCATTTTGATAAACACTGAAGAATCTGGAGCTTTTAAATTTACTTTGGGAAACTTCAGAACTGGTTTATTTGGTGATGCGCAACCTCTTACTGTTTTCAATATATGATCAGTGATCAACAATTTTGTATACTTGTTTTCAGTTTTCATTTTGACAAGCACTGTAATTGTAGTTATTAAAGGCTCTTAACTATTAAAAAATAAAAATAAATAAACCATCATTACAAATGTTCTCAAAGATATCAATAAAGGACACAATAAGCCTGACAGTATACATGAGTAAAGAAAAATGAATGCATCAAGTTGGACAAGGAGCTAAACAATAGGAAAATAAATGATGAAATCAGAAAAAGAAAGTAATGCAGTAACAGGAATAATTCAATACTTTTCAGTAATAATTTTCAGTATGAATGGTCTTACTTCCCCAATTGAATATATAGATTGGCATACCATGAATACACTTAAATAATTTTAGAGTTTAAAAATCAGATTGTAAAAATCAAAGGATGATTCAGTAGTTGCTATCATAATTTCAAACAAAGAGGATTTCAAGTTAAGACTGATCAAGAGAGACAAAGTTCACTATACATGAGTTAAAGGAACAATTTTTAAAACACACATAATAATTACAAACATACACATAACTTCAAACTCACAACTTCATAAAAAATGCAAAAGGCTATGAGAAATCAGATGTATACTAATATATTTTGCAGAAAAATGGATGTACCATGATATCATATAATTTTTATGTATTTGGTACAGTGTCTCACTATGTAGCTCAGACATAGAGGGAATCTTCCTGTTTTCAGCCTTCCCAGTATTGGGACTACAGGCATGCACCACCAAGCCTGGTCTTGGTGGCCAGTACAGTGTGCCCAGGGGCAGTGCTGGTGCAGCATGTGGTGCTGGGGATCAATCCTGGGTCCATGTGTTTGTCTAAGCAAGTGCTTATTCCACTGAGCTATCTCACTGGTCCTTGATGCCATAATGTTGAATGAAGTCACTGAGACACACAACCTTAACCTTTGCGTTGTTCCTCTTATATAAAACTTTGTCCATGTCTCTTTCTGTCTGTCTATCTATCTATCTATCTATCTATCTATCTATCTATCTATCTATCTGTATATCTAACAGAATGACATATTATGGGAAAAAGAAAGAGCAAAGGTATTTAAATACAATGTGGACAATGTATCTAAAAGTACACATTGACTTAGTAAAACTGTGTTAGATGTTTTATATATTCTTTGGCCTGTTAGTCTGGTTTTTAACTTGTATATATGATATTTTTTAACTTAAATATATGACAAACATATTTGTAAGGTCCTATAAGATAAATGACTCAATCTAGTGCTGGAGAATTAAAAGGGAGATTGGGCTGGCCAGGTAGCTCAGCAGATTAAAGTACCTGTTTAATAGACATAGGGGCCAGGGTTTGATCCCCAGCTTGCCATGCCTACCCTGCCCCTGGGGGCATGCTGAGACAGAGATTGAGACTAGGTGTGGTGTAGCCCAGCTGTAATCCCAACATTTAGGAGGCTGAAAACAGAAGAATCAAAACAAGTCCTATCTACATAATGAGGCCCTATAGATCCTGTACTAAATACATTAAAAATGTAAATAAATAAATGTGAGATAAAGAGAAGGGGAGAAATATATATGATACGTAAATGTTATATACATGCATCATTCCCCTACAGTGAATGCAATTATTATTTAGTGCAAGAATGTACTAATGAAAGTAATTAAATTCATTTGTGTGTAATTTAATTAAATAATCTCTTTATTAAAAGATATAAGTCTTTAATACATAAAAAACTTCTTTTTTGAATCTAGCAAATACTTTTACTTGGTAAAGAAAAAAATCTTATTTTTTCTTGCCTTGATCAGACAGCTGGTAGACATAAACAAGGAGAATAATAAGCTTTAATTATACCTTTCAAAACCCAAGAGATTTGAAAGCTATTCAAGAATTACATGAGAGATTTATCAGCACTTACTCGTGGGTGGTTAAGACATGCCAGCTCCCTTTCTTGAAGGTGAGATAGCCAGACATGTGAATTGAGCCATAGCACTAAAATTTCCAAATTTGTAAGCTTTTATAATGATTGTTTTCTTCAGGAACTTCGTGCATCTACTTTTTCTTTTCTCTTTTTTTTGAATACATCAGAAAATCCAATATAAAACTAATATTTTAAATCATCATGGAGCTTTTCTCCTTCAATTACATCAAGCAGCATCAGATGTCAAAATAGAGCACACACCAGGAAAGAAAATTGGGTTATAACATATTTTACTTTAGACAAGAAGGCAGCCAGAACAAAGAAGGAAAAAGAGATTGATAATATAGACAAGCTTTTCAAATTAAATTCTTGGATTTTAGAAAATATGTTATTGTGCATGGTAATTCTAGTACATAAGGATCCTGATCTGTAGTCAGATGTCAGATGGCAGAACATGCCAGTAAAGCAGTATTAGTCAACTCTCTAATATTAATAGCACAATACTAGAGATGAGCTAAGTCATTAAAAAGTTTAATTTTTTTCACAGTTCTATATTCCCAAGGTATGGGTCTCACATCTAGAGATGAGATAAGTGGCAGAGACTAAGAACATGCAGATAGATAAATAGATGATGGATATATATATATATATATATATATATATATATATGATATATAGATATATAGATATATAGATATGTAGATAGAGAGATCCACGGAGGTTCAATTGTGTGAGCACAATGTCAATGTCAATGTTCTTATTGAGTCCAAAAATCTCCCCAAAATTCCCTACCTCTAAATACCATTGATTAGACTTCTATTCTTCCAACATCTTACAATAAAAAATAAATTTCAAACTATTGAATCCATATAAAATAAAAGCATCATCACTTGTTTCAGAATCATAAGTTTGTACAAACTTCAAGGCAGGGAAACAAGTCCAGGAAATCACATGTCATATACTACTTGTATTTAACATAAACAACAAAACCATTTGTGATGCTAGTACAGAAAATTTTGCATTACTTAGGTAAACAGTTTTTTCAATCCCTTCCAGAAGAAAATGCAGAGAAATATTGCCACTTTGGAGATAGTGAGAGAAGAGACCATGGGATTATGCCTCAGACACAAATTGCAGACCTACCTTACCAAAATTCATTGATAGATCCTGATATCCAAGTTTTAAATTCCTGCATATCACTTTGAATCTGTTTCATGCAGTTTATTTCTTTACTATATCAATAATTATATAATTA
>NW_004524747.1:937967-949952 GCF_000260255.1 Octodon degus
TATAGCCTGATATAAGATTTATATTGTTTTGTAGAAATCCTCAAAGACCTTTAAAATGGGTTTGAATAATATAATTATATTTTACATACTTTTTCATAGCTATCATTTTGAGAGCACTTTATTTTTTATCCAGGGCCATACAACAACTTTTCTTGACTTCTGGATTATGGCCTTTGTAATTTTCTACATCCTACATCTGGAGTTATCAGAATATTTCGAGTTTGTATCACTGGAAAATATTTTACTTTTAGTTTTCAAAGGTATGTTTGCAAAGTATAAAATTCTGTGAGGAAAGATTTTTTTTATTCCTTTGAATAAATAAGTCTAATTTCTTACCAACTTGCTCTCTTTTTCTAATGTGAAATACGATGCTATTAAATTTTGTTCTTCCATAGCTAGTATGTTTTTCTACGTATATGCTTGAATGATTTCTTTTCTATATTGTAGGGAAGGGTCTACAGGATATTCAGGGTCTCACTACTAGATCGAACTCATAGTGATCTGCCTGTTTACAGACTCCCAAGTGCTAAGATTACAGGCAAACACCACCACACCCAGTCTTAATTGCAGTCTCAGGGTACCCTGGGGGCAGGGCCAGCATGGCAGGCAGGGTGACAGAAACCCCAGCCCCCGCTCCTTCTTGCAGGTGCTTTATTCCACTTCGCCATTTGGACAGCCCTGATTTTTTTTCTTCACAATTAGTTTTGGACAATTTTATTTGTGTTTACCTTGGTATGATTTTATTCATATTTTCTATCCCAGAGGATTATTTTTCTTGGAAATGTGGTACAATAATTTTAACTAAATTCAGAAATTTTAAATCTTTAAATATCTGTTGCCTACCCCATTCTACTTCGAGAATTTTAATTATGTGGATATAAAGTTTCTTGATTCTGGCACAGAGTGAACTATTATATGACTGATCTGTAAACTCTTTCTTCCTCATGTTTATTATAAACAATTTTTACTATTATATTAATTTAAGTTTGTAAAAAAAATTTGCAATGTGCTATCTATTATTAATCTCATGATATGTATTTATTTCAGAAATATTTTTCTAAAATTCACTCTGTCTATGTCTTATGTCTTTAACATTTCAATATATGTCAGCAATTTTTAATTTGCTGTATGTATATTATTGATCTTCAATACAGTAACTGAGTTTTTTAAAAAAGGATGAATAGCTTACATTTAATCCAGAGGAAATAATGGAAAAAATGAAAGCAAGTTATATATTGTTCAGCTTTCCTGGCACTGGGACCAAATATCTGACATCCACTGCTCGAAGGAGGATAGGTTTATTTTGGTTCAAGATTCCAAAGGTTTCAGTCCACTATGAGTTGGCTCCAAAGCAGACATGGCTTTGGAGAGGCCAAAAGTACTTGGCAGTAGAAACCTGGTCATCCTACAAGAGTTAGGAGCTAGGAAAAATAAGAATACAGAAAAAGGAGTGGGAGGAAAAGGAGTCAAAGGAGGAGGAACAGGAGGAGGAGGAGAGAGAGAGAATAAAAAGCATGTCACTAGTGACACACATCCTCTAAATGCTCCCACTTGATAGAACATTCAATTATGAACTCACCACTGAGCTATTTCACTGATGAATACAAGACTACCATGATTCATTCACTTCCAACCCCTGAAAATATGAGAATTTGGGGGAACATTTTAGATCTATGTCGTAAAATGGAGTGTTCTACCAAATACCTAGTACATACTTATAAAATACAAAATTCTGGAAGTTAAGCATGAATTCAGAAACTACTACTAGAAGAGAGAGATTAAAAAGACTTAACATTTACAAAAACCCTGCTTCTTTGTAAGATTAAATAAAATTGATAAACCCCTAGCCAACCTCATCAAAAAGAGGAAAGAGAAAAACTCAAATTCAAGTAATAAGGAATGAAAAGGGCAAGATTACTACAGACCCTGGGGAAATTCAAAAGATCATAAGTTGTTACTTTGAGAATTTTTACTTTCACAGATTGGAAGACAGAATAAATGAACAGAATCCTAGATAGGTGTAAATTACCAAATCTGAATCAAGGACATATAAAACTCTGAATAACCCAATATCAGCCAATGAAGTTGAAATGTAGTAAAAAATTCTTGGCAAGGGGCTGGGGAGATGGCGCAGTGGAATAAGTGCTTCCCTGACAAGAACAAGGGCCTGAGTTTAATCCCCGGTTCTGAAAAACAAAATCTGAACTGGAGATTGTTTTTTTTTTAAAAAAAAAGGGGGGGGGGGGGGGAGAAGGCTCAGTGGAATAAGCACTTCCCTGGCAAGCACAAGGGCCTGATTTCAATTCCCCATTCCACCAAAAAAAAAAAAAAATATTGACAAAGGAAAACCTAGTTCCAAAAGGATTCTCAGCTTTATTTTACAAGAAATTTAGAGAAGATTTAATTGGAATACAACACAAAATCTTCAGTGAAATTGAAAAGGAAGCAATACTCCCAAAATCATTACGGGAGGCAAGAATTATATTGACACCAAAAGCAGAGAAAGACACAATTAAAAAAGAGAACTATAGACCAATCTCCCTCATGCATACAGATGCATATGTCCACTATAAAATCCTAGCAGGGCCAAAGACATAGCTCAGTAGAATAAGTATAAGTGTTTGCCTGGAAAGTACAGGGTCCTGAGTTCAATCACCAATACTGAAATAAATAAATACATAAATCCTAGAAAATAGAACACAGCAAGTCATCAAGGAGATTATACACCATGACCAAGTATTATTCATCGCAGGGATGCAAGGATGGCTCAATGCATGTAAATCTATGAATGTAAAACACTATGTCAGACTGGTTATGATGGTGTGTGCCTGTAATCTCAGCTCTTGAGAGTCTGTAAACAGGTGGATCACTATGAGTCTAATCTAGCAATGAGATTCTGAACACCCTGTAGACCCTTCCATAAAAATACAAAAACAAAAAACAAAACAAAAAAATCACTATGTCAACAGAGACAAAATAATATACCACATGACCATCTCAATTGATGCAGAAATGCTTTTCACAAAGTCCAACACTCATTTATGATCAAAGCCCTACAGAATATTGGAATAGGTAGCACTACTTTAATCAGATAAAAGCCCTGTATTACAATCCAACAGCCAACATCATTTTAAGTGGAGAAAAATTGAAAGCTTTTATTCCCAAATCAGATAAAAGACAGGGATATCTTCTGTCATCACTCCTATTCAATATATTTCTGGGATCATTAGCTAGAGCCATTAGACAAGAGAGAAAAATAAAAGGAA
This sequence comes from Octodon degus, assembly GCF_000260255.1. Taxonomy (NCBI): domain Eukaryota; kingdom Metazoa; phylum Chordata; class Mammalia; order Rodentia; family Octodontidae; genus Octodon; species Octodon degus. Next base: position 941,234 of record NW_004524747.1, read on the forward strand.
TAAGAATGGGTAAACAACAAGTTAAGCTATTATTATTTGAAGATGACATAATACTCTATTTGGAAAACCAAAAACATCACCAAGAATCTACTAGAATTCATAAACCAACTCAGTAACATATCAGGTTGCAAAATCATACTGAAAAGTAAATAGCATTCCTTTACACAGAAAACAAATACACTGAGGTAGAAATTAGAGAAATAATACTCTTCTCAATAACGTCCATAAGAGGCACTACCTAGGAATTGATCTAACTAAAGAAGATTAATAGCTTTACAATAAGAATTATAGTAGTCTGAAAAGACATCAAAGAGGATTTCAAAAGTTGAAAACATATTCCTTGCTCTTGGACAGGAAGAAACAACATTGTGTAAGTGGCCATACTCCTCATATTTCTATACAGATATACTGCAATCCCTATCAAAATACCACCAACATATTTCACAGATTTATAGAAAACATTCCTAAAAGTTATATAGAACCAGAAAAGACATAGAATAGAAAAGGTAATATTGGGCAACAAAGGTAAGGCATGAGGCATTACAATTTCAGACTTGAAATTGTAATATAAAACTATTGTGATAAAAATCAGCATGGTATTAATAAAACAGACCTAAGGATCAATGGAAATATGAGAATATGTAGATACATCTACAAACACATTCAGCCATCTTATCTTTAACAAAGGGGACAAACGTGTTCATTGGAAGAAAGACAGCCTCTTTAACAAATGGTCCTGGAAAAAGTGGTTCCCCCTATGCTGAAAATTAAAACTAGACCCAGGTCTATCACTATGCAATAAATTAAAGTCAAAATTGATTAAAGATCTAAACATTAAAACAGAAACACTAAATCCTCTGGAAGAAAAAGTAGATGTAAATCTTGAAGATGTAATATTAGTCAAACATTTCATAAACAAAAGTCAAATTTCATGGGAAATCCTTGAAAGAATCAACAACTGGAACCTCCTCTTACTGAGAAGTTTCTGCACATCAAAAGATATCACCAAAAGAGAGTAAAGGCAACCCACAAATGTGAAAAGTCTTAATCAATAATCTCTCAGACAAAGATCTTCTATCTAGAACATATAAAAATCTAAAAAGGAATTAGAAGCCCAAAATTTAAATACCCAATCCAAAAAAAAAAAAAAAATGGGCTCTTCAGATGAATGCACTCATCTCAGAGGAAGAAATGGAATAAGAAAACAAATATCTGAAAAAATGATCCACATCTCTGGTCATTTGAGAAATGCAAATTAAAACTAGATTGAGGTACCATCTCACCCCAGAAAGAATGGCTATCATGAAGAAATCAACCAACAACAAATGTGGACACACTGTGGGGAAAAAGGATCCCTTCTGCACTGCTGGTGCAAATGTAGACTGGTACAACCACAGTGGAAAGCAGTGTGGAGACTCCTCAAAAAACTAGAATTGGAAATCAAATTCAATCCAGCTATTTCCCTTTTGGGGATTTTCCCAAAAGAACTGAAAACATGAAACTACAGTGATATATGTGCACCCATGGTTATAACAACTCAATTTGTCATAGTGAAATCTTTGAGGAAATCAAATGCCCATCACCTGAAGAGTGATAATAAAGATGTTGTATTTTAAAACAGTGGAGTGTTACTCAGCTATAAAGAAAGACAAACTCAATATCTTTATAGGTCAGTGGGTGCAAATAAAGGTTATACTCAAAAGTGAAATAAACCAGACTCAAATATGCAAATATCATATTGTCTCCCTAGTGTAAGAACCCAAAAGAAGAAGTAAAATCTGAAAGGTATAACAGATGTAGTAAAATGAAAATAAATGGAATTTAATAATTAAACACTGAAGAATAGTGAAAGGAACAAAAAGATAGGAAAAAAGGTAGATGGAGAGACATGCCAGTACACAGTGTAGCTAAAGTGGAAAAAAAAGAATGCATGGCGGTATGCTCTAGACATGCTCCTACATATCTAGGCAGCATATAGCTAACATGGAAAGTTGAACATCTAAGACAGTACCTGAACATCCATTTGTTTAGCCATCTGGTATCTAACCAAGTTACAGGAAAATGTATTTAAACTTCTTAAAATGAATTCTAAAATTAATTTTTACATTTTTTCTATCAATGTGACTCACTTTTTTATTATCTCAGAGGATATTTTCTCAGAGAAGAAAACACCAAACAAATTGAGATCAGTTTTCCTCATTAAAGATAATTCAAGTTAACAATGGGTTCAAATAAGCACAAATATAAGCTCTTCTAAAGTTTCTATTTCTTGGATAAATATAACTTAGAGTAGCTCCATATAGAAATGATATATTGCATAATTATGTACTCTCTCACTTTCTCTTCTTTTACTCATTAAAAGCAAAATGATTTTACACATTGATAACCATGATTTTCTTAGCAGCATGGTAATGTATGCAATTTCCGTATGGAAAGAAATGAGGAAAAACAAATGGTTTGGGGGACTAATAATAACCACCTTTTCGGTTTTTTACAGAAACAGGGTTTATTTTATGGCTTGAGTAATTACTAACTCTGTGACTAGTAATGTTAATCACTATGAATCCCAGTTTCATAAAATGTAAAATACAGAACCAGAGATTTAGCTCAGTGGCACAAGTGCCTGCCTGGAAAGCACAAGGTTCTGAGTTGTATTCTCAGTACCAAAAAAGAAAGTAAAATTTATCTGGGTGGTTGTAAAGATGAAATGAGATAATGATATAAATCAACTGGTAAGGTGACTGGTATAAGGCGGCTTCCAATTCCCCATATTCTTTCATTCTAACTGATTTTTCTTTATTAAAAATACATACAAATAGAATACATTGCTGTGCTACTTCATTGTCATAGTTACTTGAAAATTATATTGTAAAATCAAACAGATTTAGCTTCCAATTTTATATTCTCCTCATAATTCTATAACTTTTAGTTAGTTCCTTAAGATTTCTATTTTACATGTTCCTAGTCTAAAACTGGAATTTATAGTAACACTTATCTCTTAAGGCTGTTATTGAATGGGCTAGACAAATAAAGGAAATTCATTGGCATGGTAGTTGGAAGTTCTCTATAAGTACTAACGCTTTACATTGTATTTATTGTGGCTATTAATAACATTAATATTATAGTATTATTCCAAATCTGTCCTTCTACCACACGACTGGAGAAGTACAAGCAACATTTTTATGTTGATTTCATCTGGTCTCTGAGAGGCAGGGTTCTTTCTCTGTTTAATCTATCCTACACCCCTCCCCATTCGTTGCCAGGTTGAGAAGTAGAGCATATAATTAAGTTAGGAGGAAGATATTGAAATCTGTAAAATTGTGACTCAGAAATGCCTCTTCATTAATTAGAAAGTTTTCTTCTACCAAGCTTATATTATGTGAGGCAGGTCACAGAACGTATGGTACATTTGAAGTTACTTTCACTTTACAAAAGTAAAGAAGCCAATTCTAAACCTAAGAATAAAATGAATTGCTAAGTTTGGAGATTATTGACGTAGAAACACTAATAAAAGTCATCCTCACTGAGCAAAGATAGCATAGCTTGACAATTATATTCATTTTGGGAACTGGGCACTACTAAAAAAATATTGCTAATGAATTTTTCAGATGGCATTCAATTATAATTTAATAGACTGTGCCTGTTCTAGAGTCCCATCATATTATCTTAATTTTTGTATTTAATTTGGATACTGATTTTTGTCTCATTGTTTATTTTCTAACAGTATACCCCACCCTCAAACAACCATCATCTACTGAGATTATGTAGAATTTCCTTTACTTATTTTTTACATGTATTCAGTTATCACAGGGTCTTTCTATGCAGCTTGGGCTCACAGTGGTCCTCCTGTTTTCTGCCTCCCCAGTGCTGGGATTACATTCCACTATGCCAGGCCCCTGTGGCTAGCTCAGCCCTCCTTGGGGCACTGTCTAGTGCAGCAAGTCGTACCAGGGATCAAACTGCTCTCTCTGCATTTGCCTAAGCCTGCTTAAGAAGGTGCTTTAGTCCCCTGGTCTATCTTACCAGCCCCCTCCCTTTACTTATTAATTGACATCTTATCTACCTTTGTCTTTTGGAATCTCAACATTCATTATTGTGTTTGTATTTATGAGGCTTTGAAGCAAGGATAAAGAAATGCATTTTGCCTAGCATAGTTACAGCAGCAAGCTTGTCCATTACACTACCTGATTATATTTCTCTCTTTAATGAAGATGCATACATATTATGCTTTAGCTTAATAAGTTTATTGCATAAGTGAGTTTTAGCCCTCTTACTATAAGTAAAGCTAAAAATATAAGGAAAGGGGGAAATGGGTTTAAGGATACCTTGGTAGGAACTAAAGGCAACATGTAATATGTGCATAAGTAATTCATGATTCCTAAGCACAAAGTGCTAGGAAAAGCAACAAATTTCACAGGTGAAAGAAGTAGAATATTGTAGGCCTTTCTGAACTGGAGTGTGAAATAGATACTGGTCTCTTGGTGCTGCTGAATGCACACAAGGGAAAATGGCACTTAGAGAAAGCATACACAAAGCCATTTAATCAATCACTTAGTACTTCAGCAGTAGGAATTACAGCCCAGCTGCTACATGGTTGTGAGCTTTTGCTCTTATTGCTGACATTATTTGGCCATCATTGATACAACTCTTCCAAATTCATTAGTGGGCCTCAAAATTTCATATATTCATAGGCCGCCTTTCCTGGAAGATCTTAATGTTTTTCCTTTTCAAAGTTTTACACCAATTCTCTTAATTAAGTAATAGAGTAGAGAGTAGGAAGAATGATCTGATATGTTTAGAGGTGCAAATAACACATAGAAGGCCAAGGAGATAGTTCAGCAGCATAGGTGCCTGGCTGGCAAGTGCAAGGTCCTGAGTTTAATCCCCAATATATGTAAAAGGAAATAACCCATAGAAAACTTGAGTATGTATAAGAATTTTTTTTTGGAATAAGGAGGACCTACGGTATTTGGTTATATGATGTAACATTTTCCTGATGGGAAAGAAAGGATGATGTGCTAAGCTGATGGTGAGGGAAAAAATTACACCAAATTGTATGTAAGTGACAAATATTTTGAATTTTGTTTGTTTGTTTTGTATTTTAGGCTGGGGAGATGACTCAGTGGAATAAGCCCTTCACTGGCAAGGACAAGGGCCTGAGTTCAATCCCGGTTCCCCCCCCCCAAAAAAAAAGATACTGTTTTGTATTTAGGACAGGGTCTACAGGTTCTCACTCCATAGATCAGCCTCGTAGTGATCAGCCTGTTTACAACCTCAAAAGTGCTGGGATTACAGGCATGCACTACCACACCCAGTCTCAATCACTGTCTCAGCACACCCAGGGGGCCAGGCTGGTAGAGAAGGCCTAGGCATCTTACTCCTGGCCCCTGCATCTGCCTAAGCAGGTGTTTTAATACACTGTACTATTTGGGCTGCCCAAGACAAATATTTTGAAACCATGCTATTTAATCATATTATATTCCTGCCATTTCAGTTTTTATATAGAAAACTGCGGTATTTTACTTTATTGTTACGTCTCCTATATCTTTTCTTTCTCTAAACATGATTTTCAAGTAATAAAGGATGTAACCCAGAAGAAGTTTCTGCTTATTTGATAAATGGAATAGCAAAACAATAACAATTTGAATGCTGATAAATTATGATTAAAATCATCATTGAACAAAATAATAATCATATTGGGAAGAAAACTTGCATTACCCAACTGATGAGTATTTGTTGCTCTTTTTAAACTGATGGCTAAACATTATGGGTGTTACTTCAAGATATCTTCACAACAAAATTTGTGTACTGTTCTCCAGTGAGATAAAGAGAACTTAGTAGGGGGTCCAAGATGCTAGTAGAAGGGGAGGAAAGATTTAACAAGCTATATGAGAAATAAGAGTACTTTTTCTCATTGTCATCTAATTCTATCCACCATATACTTCTGAATCCTAAGTATAATCTCCCTGCCATTTCTTTTTCATTGACACCATTCTTGTCTATTCCTTCATTGCATCACTATCTCCAGTTTCTCTTGTTTGGAAATCACTGCAAAAACAATCACCTAATGAATATAACTAAACTTGTGGCTGAAGAGTTAGGTAGGTGGACTAAGTGCCTGCCTTGAAGTACAAGGACCCAGGTTCGATCCCAGGTACTGCATGTAGTGCTGACCCTGCAACCCTGGGAGTGCCATGCCAACCTGAAGATGGATGTGGTGGAACATGTCTGCAATCCCAGCACTCGGGAGGCTGAGACAGGGGTATCACTATGAGTTTGATATCACCCTGTGGGCTACAAAAGTGAACACAGGGCGAGTCCTAACTGTGTAGTGAGACACTATCAAAAAACTAAAAATAAAAATAAAAAAAGAAGTATAACTAAAATAAAGCCCTTATCATTATGTCAAGAAATGTTCTTTGGTAGTTCCCATTACAAATGAAAGAAAATCAGTATTCCTTAGTCAGAACATTCCATAATTTTGTCTTTGACTATCTGTCTATTCTATGTTCCAAACAATACTATCTCAAATTCATTGAAATGGAAACAATCATTTCTCCAAAACCAACATATTTTTCTATAGAATTTTAGAAGCAATCTCACAGTCTACTGTCATTAAAACCTTGTTAAAATGTGAGCTTTACTTTCTCTACACTCAAATATTATTCTGTTTGTTCCAATATTATAGAATATTTTCAACCACATTAGTTGTTTCCATAAAATTTTCTAAAACATTTCTGATTGCCAATAGATATTTATTGAATTAATAAATGAGTGAATGTACTTTCAAAGGCAATTAACTCTGCCTACCTTTACGCTAGATTAATAAAACAGACAGGCTATTTCTCTATTTAATAGAGATCTTTGCATAGAATATTTAATGACAGGTTATATTCCAAGGATCATACATCAAGCCAGTATTTGTTTATAGTAATATTTACTGGGTGTTAGACCTTGAATAATAGACTGAACAAAACTACAAAACTTTAATCATATTTAAAGATACAGGTATCATTCTTCTTTTTCCAACATGTAGAAGAATACTTTATGTACAATCATCATTGTAAGGCATTAGAAGCTGAACCAGTTCTCATGATGAAAACTATACAGAAGATTCATTTCATTTAATATATGCATAAGTAGCTGTAGAGCAGACTTCATTTCAGATATAGAACTGCCAGTTTTTCTTACTCTTTCTGACACACTTCACTTTAAAAATGTATAAATGAGTTGAAGAAAGTCTCTTTTCAAGTATGTAGCTATAATCTTTACTTTGTTATTAAGGTATATTGCTAATAAATATTTTTTGAAACTAGCACTCCTTCTGAGATCTGTTGCAATAGAAAACGGATTAAAAGACATGTGACAAAAATTTAAAATCACAAGGCCAGACAGCGACCGTGGTTCAATCCCCCAGCACTACATGCCAGCCAGCCCCGCCCCCTGGTTGGCTGAGCTGGCCACACACACACACACACACACACACACACACAAATAAATAAATAAATAAATAAATAAAGATTTAGAAAAATCACAGGGCCAGGGAGATAGCTCAGTGGAATAAATTCTCGCCTGGCAAGTACAAGGCCCTGAGTTAAATCCTTAGTACCACAAAACAAATTCAAAGTCACAGATTTATTTTCAGTTTTCAGTGCATATTCTTCCTAAAACTAAGGATTTGCAGACATAGGTAACAAATATCTGTGTGTCTCAATCCACCTCATCAATAAAATTCACATAACTTTTCAGTAGAACATAATCTCATATCAAAGATGAAAAATAAAAATGAATTCAAATTGTATCTATTCAAATGAGTTTCTACTTCACATATTTGAGAGACATAATCTTGTCTATAAGCACATTACAAATCATGTATTTGTAAAGAAATATTATGCATTTGACAAAGGGGCCAAACAGGCTCACTGGAAGAAAGATAACCTTTTTAATAAATGATGCCAGGAAAACTGGCTTTCCACATGACAAAGGCTAACATTAGACCCAGGCCTACCATCATATGCAAAACTGCATTCAAAATAGATCAAAGAGTTAAATGTTAAAACAGAAATAATAAATCTTCTGGAGCAAAATATAGGTAGAAATCTTAAAGTCATAGGGGTAGGGAGAGAGTTCATGAACAAAAATTAAATAGTATAGGAAATAATTCAAAGAATCAACAACTGGGATCTCATCTTTTTGAAAAGTTTCTGCAGTTCAAAGCAAATCTCCAACAGAGTAAAAAGAAAACCAACAAATTGGGAAAAAAAAATTATAGCTGACTGTTCCAGACAAAGGCCTTCTATCTACAACATACAAATAATTTTTAAAAAATCATGTCCTCCCCAAATCAAAGACCCAATCCAAAAATGAGCCTCTGAGATGAATATACACTTCTTAGAAGAGGAAATAGAAATGGCAAGTAAATGTATGAAAAAATATTCAACATCATTGGTCATTTGAGAAATGTGAATTATAACAGCACTGAAATTCCATTTCACCCCAGAAAAATTGGCTAACGCCAAGAAGTCAGTGAATAACTAATGCTGAAGGGCTGTGGAGAAAAAGGAATGCTTTTGTACTGTTGGTATGAGTGCAGGTTGGTAAAACCACTTTGGAAATCAGTGTGGACCTTCCTTAAAAAGCTAGAATTGGAGATCACGTTTTAAGCCATCTATTTTCCTCCTGGGTATTTTTGCAGAAAAACTGAAAACCTCAAATCATA
>NW_004524747.1:950052-951677 GCF_000260255.1 Octodon degus
AGAGGAAAGAAAAAATTCAAATACAAGCAATAAGGAATGAAAAGGGTGTAATTATTGGCCAAGCAATGGCTGTGACTCAACCACATAGCTGACACTGACAAAGCTTCTACAATCTGAGCTACAGGATCTCAGGATAAATCCTGAGGGGATTTCACTGACCTTCTCAGACCCAAAAGCTACAACTCTTGTTGCACAGGTCTTAACCATCCAGTAGAAAAGTGTGAAGATGAAATATGGAAAGTAAAGCCATGCTGTTATGTTGAGCTGTGGGGTACTCAGGTCAATAATTTCTGTCATTGCCAGTTAAACAGAACACCCAATGCTATTATGGGCTACTGGACTCTTTTAGAATATTTTGCTGGGTTTACACACCTATAATATTCATTAACGGAACTTAGAAAAAATGAGGTATACAGATGAATGTCCATTTTGTATCTGTGTATTCAAAGTGGTTACGATAGATGTAGTTGCATTCTCTTAATCAATAGAATGATTTGTTCTAGTGGTGTTTGTAAATAGGATCTCATGTCCACATCTTGTACAGCAATTAACCATTAAGAAGAATATACGCAGTGTGTTATTTGTTGAATCTGTACTTCCAATTTGATTTGAAACTGTCTCATAGCTGTTTCTCAATAAAATTTTGAAAAAAAATAAAAAATACTAGGGCCCCAAACTTAAAGACCCAGTCCAGAAAAGGGCATCCAAGATGAACACACACTTCTCAAAGGATGAAATTAAAGAAGCAAATAAGTATATGAAAAAATGTTCCACATCATTGGCCATCCATAAAATGCAAATTAAAACAACGCTGAGATGCCATCTCACTGCAGAAAGAATGGCTATCATAAAGAAATCAACCAAAAAAAAAATGTTGGAAAGGCTGTGGGGAAAAAGGAACCCTTCTCCACTGCTGGTGGGAATGTAGATGCATGAAACCATTATGGAAATCAGTGTGAAGACTCCTTAAAATCTAGGACTGGAAATCCCATTCAAACCAAATATCCCTCATTGGGAATTTTCCAGGAGGAACTGAAAACATCACATCAATATGATATACGTGTACTTATGTTTATTGCAGCACAATATGTCATTGCAAAATCTTGGAAACAACCAAGAAGCCTGTCACCTGAAGAATGGAGGAAAAAGATGTGGTATTTTCATACAATGGAGTATTACTCAGCTATAGAGAATGTTAAACTCGAAGCCTTTATATGTAAGTGGATGCCCCTTGAAGATATACTCATAATTGAAATAATCCAGACCCACATGTTTAAACATCATATAGTCTCCTCAGTATAAGAACTCAAAAGAAAAAATACAAATAGAAAGGTATAACACAATTAAAAGGAAGGAGAGAACTTGAGGGTTAGACATCGAACAGAGGGCAAGATTAAAAGCTAGGAAACATGATAGGGGCAAAACCATACATTTATACACGTAGTATTGGTAAGGCAATGATTCTGAGAACTGTCAGCCAGTTGTTGAAACCAGCAGTTACTTGGTGGGATCCTCACCCTGACTATGTATGCTGATACCTGGGCATTAAGCGACTGCACTGAAGATAGCAATGTGTAATAGTGGAGTCATGCTTGGAATGCCTGTCATTCTGGTCTTTTAAATAC
>NW_004524747.1:951777-961224 GCF_000260255.1 Octodon degus
GATAAGCAAGATGTGGTATTTTTACACAATGGAGTATTATTAAGATATAAAACAGGAAAAATTTGAGTCTTTTGTCAGTAAATGGATGTAACCAGAGAACATACTCTTAAGTGAATCAAATCAAAACTACATGTGCAAACATCATATTTTCTCCGTGGTGTGAGAACTTGAAAGAGAAAAATGGAATCTGAAGGGTACAATAGACACTTGGAAAAGGGAATGAACATATTCAAGGGAATTAATTTATTCAAAAAGAGATACTGAGTTGAGCAGAAGGACAGGCAGGGAGTGGGGGAAATATATATATATATATATATATATATATATATATATATATATATATGTTTGTAAGCAGGATAGTTTGGACAATTGTACTGCGTATTTCTGCTGGTCTGTAGAAAGAAGCAATGATTGCTTTAATTCTTTTCATTTGTTTTTTTCTAATGCTTCTCCTGTTTCTATTAATTTCTTATACATGTCTTTCTTTCTTTTGCCCCTGGGCCCCCTTTTTTTTCATTCTTCCAATTTTACATGCATGTATCTGGTAAAATGAATAACTGGCTGGAAGACAGCGCTATATGATACAAAAAATTCTGTGAAATTTACATTACTTGTTAAGTGAAAATCTGTATCATTTGTGATAGTTTCTGTTTAATCCTAATTGTACTGTCTTTAAAAATGAAAAAAAATTGCCCCCGGTTCTGCCTAAATAAATAAATTAAATAAATAAAACAAAAATTAAAAAATTAAAAAGCAGTATTATGCAAATATTTTTCTTTTGAATAATCTGTCCAATTTACACATAATTAATGCCACAAATGTATTATGGAACCCAAGTTTGTGTTGCTAGTCACATGTGCCTCTTCTCCATGAACTCACAACTAATTCTAGCAACTGTACACTAGATAGTGCTAACTGAATAACTTACAGTTACTGCAAGCTTATCCATAAGAAATGATAGTATTTCTTTTCTATATCAATATTCCCTTTTAATACTGTGTTGCCTGTTTCTTTCTGATACATATATGATATAAATACAGATATAAACATAGCTGTTTCATATATTCATTTATTAATTCATAAATTTGAGCATCAAATTCATATATATATAATATTTAATTCTGACGTAGAGAAAAGAGCAGAAAACAAAATATTTCAAATCAAAATATATCAGGCAATTTCAACAGAATATAATTAATATTTAGCTCACTTCTCAATCATTACTCCCCAGCTACTTACCAAATCTACACTTCCTATCATTTTTCCAATCTCATTTTTATAATTTACTCAAGATAATATAGTACACAAATTAAAAACACAGATTCTTTCTCAGGTTAAGTAATTTAAATACCATTCTGTAGAAGAAGGGGATCCATTGAACACTATATAAAACTAACATCAGAATCTTTTCAGTCATTATTAATGGTGTTGAACAGCAGATTGTGGAGAAGAAAGTTCAGAGAACAAGAAACCATTAAGATGTTGCGACAGTACTGGTGGTTAGATATGATTTGTAACTGAACTAAAGCAGTGGTAGTGTATATGGTAATGAGGTCTGCCTCATTGAAATTTTGAATATTTAAATTAAATATTCAAAGAAAAAATTCCATCAACGTCATATTGTCATGCTAGTGTAAAAAACTGAAAGAGCAAAAATCTCAAAGATACAATAGATACTTGAAATAGATACTTGAAATCCGTTCAAAGGGAAAAAACTGGAATGAAGGAAAAAACAAAGGAAAAAAGGAAGAGAAAAAGATATTTACAATTATATATAGAATAGCTTAGATATTTGTACTTCTGATTACTGCTGGTCTGCTGAAAAGAGCAGTTAATGTTTAAATTTTTCTTTTTTTTTCTCCGAATGCCTTCAGGGCAGGTTTGGCTGGCTTGAGTTGTGGGGAGGTAACCACAACAAGCAGAGCCTCACTGCTTTGTTGAAGCAGCCACTTAAAGAACTGAGCTAAGGGGCAGGCCTCCAAATAAGGCAGGCGTCTCTATTTTTTTATTTTTATATCTTTTATAATTTTTGACAACTTTTTCATGCTTATATTTGGTCATCTAAAAACTAATTTGAGAATTACATTGTGCAATATAAAAACCATTGTTGAATTCCTATCATTTTGTTAAGTGAAATTTTATATCATTTCTAATTATTTCTTTACTATTTTTCATTCTCTTTTCAAAAAGTGTTTCATGAAAGGACTAGATTTAGAGTCTATTTTTTTTTTTCAGAACCAGGGATTGAACTCAGGCCTTGCACTTGGCAGGGAAGCACTAATTCCACTGAGCTATCTCCCAAGCCCCTAGAGTCTAATTTTTGAAAACTGGCAAGGATATTACTGCTCAAGCAAATTAACTTTTTCTAAATTTCAAATGCTTAATTTATGTAGCAAGAATGAGTACAGTGAGTAAAAAAATAAAATGTTTTAAAGAATCTAGTAAAAATTGTATATATACTACTTGTTTTTGAAATAAAAAAAATAATTAAATAACAGTTGTCATGAATATGCTTCACACATAAGTGAAACAAAACTAGAACTCCATATAATTAAGGATAAAATTTTTGTACAAAACATGCTTAACAAAAAAGTAGATTTTATTTATAATAGATACAGTAAAACAGAAAGAAACTGAACACAAGGAACAAACAATGAAATTGAGGGAAAGGAAAACAGGAAAAAAAGGAATGAGGAAAATTGTAAGTATTTATAAAGGACATCAGGCATGATTGTACTAATAATTCCATGAGTTCATTGAAAATAGCATTTAATGTTTAAAATTTTCAGTTTCATTTATTTCTATATACTAATATATATAATCTGAACAACTACATTGAATACAGCAATGTGCTATACAAAACCACAGTTGAATGCCTCTCATTCTTCTAAATGTGTACTATTTCTAATATCTTATCAATAATGATTATGCTCTCTTTAAAATAAATTTAAGGCTGGGGAGATGGCTCAGTGGAATAAGCGCTTTCCTGCAAATGCAGGGGCATGAGTTCAATCCCTGGTTCTGCCATAATAAACAAATAAATGAATAAATAAATTTAAATAGTAAATAAAAAAAAGAATTTAGGACAAGAGAAAATGTGGCTGTCTTATAAAACAATTCATGCATTAACAGAAGATGACTTTGGTTTGAACTTTCAACCATAGCTTAAAGAATACCTAAAAAGTATATTTTTATGACATTACTAGAACTTTTCTAAATAATTTACATTCATTAACTTTTGCTTCTCACAAGAAAATTATAAAGTTCAAATATTATTTTACAGAGGAATTGAGACTATAACAATTATATTATAAGCCAGTGTCCAAATTTTGACTCTGTTGTAGATATTTCCCCCTTCATCTTTTAAGGGACTCTTTGCTCTGGGAAGAGAACATATATAGCAGCATGGTAAAAATATTTACTATTACTGAAAATTATATTGGTTACCAGAATTTACACTGAAGTATTTCCATAGATTGTCTCATTTACTTTTCAAATGGACCCTGAGTTGTGATTTTTTATCCTGCTTTATCAAGAAGAAATGGAATCACCAACAGCTTAAAAAGTTATACACAGTCACAAAAATTGCAAATGGTCTAACAGAATTAAATCCAAAGTTTGTTTAAAGGTTTAACTCCAAACATTTCTTGGGTCTGCCACTCTTTCAAGCAGCAAGCAGTGGTTCAAAGGACTGAAATATTGGCTAAAGTGCTGTAAAGGTTTTTATAAAATATATAAAGATGGATTTTAAAAACTGATGCAACCACCAGTAATGGAGTAGATTCTGAGATGAATAGAAACTTTTTTTAAAGTGTCAAGTTAGGAGTTCTATCAGAAGTGTACTCAAAGGTTATATTCTCCTTTCAATTCAAACAGCCATGTTTTCACAATAACCAACACAGACAAAGTCCATGCCAAAGGCAATCTTGCTACTCAGGGAATTTAATATACAAGAATTTAAGAGTTACATGGTATTTTTCATTTTCAATGCTTTACACAAAACAGTACCTTCAGTATTCAGTCTGATAGAGTTAGATAAAAAGCATGTCAAAACAACAGAACAAGAATAGTAATGGCTTATTCTACTATGGCAATACAGATACCAAAATGGCACACAAGATTTGGAGGCAGATTTATCTAACATCAGATGGGTACTCACAAGGATTCAATCCTTTTAATTATATTAGGCTTTGAAGGCTCAGGAAGTAAAGCTTTTATGGGGTTTCAAGCAAGAAGCAGAGTATTTGGCTAACTTTGACTGTATTTTACAATATGTACCATACTCACCAGCTATGCATCACAGTGACCAGTCATTTCTAAGAAACAGAAATAACAGGAACTGTTTCCTGAGCAACTGACGTAAACTGGCTGGGGGGAGGCAGGTTCTGCTACATTTTCCTCTACTTTTAGTTCACTGGCAAATGTTTGGTGGGAACTTCTGAGATTAACTGGGTAAGACAATTACTTACATAAGGTTCAATTAGGACCAATAACATCATGACTCTCACTGTTTTAGGATAGGTCCAAGATCTGCCCAAGCTGAGACACTGTGAGTGTGTGGGAGACCTTTTCCAATCTCCTGCGCCAGCTGGACTAAGTTCAGGAGCTCCACCAGAGTGAGACCTTTTGCAGCACTAGCCAGACAACCCCCATCACAGCCCTGCAGAGCCAGCCCAAGTCCTCCCTGTGAGTGAGAACTTCCACTGTGCTCTCAGGACCACTCCAGATCCATCCAAACCAAGGGCCTATGAGTGTGAAAGACAGACTCTGCACTCTCCTGCCTGCTCCCATAGCCTTCCAGACCCATCCTGGTGCTGGCATACAGGCCTGGGGTGAAACTCTGCAGCTGAAGTAGCTGCAGTGATACTAGGGTCAAAACCACACAGCTAATCCAGGAGCAAAGCATCTTGCCAGAGGACCAAAACACGTTCACCTCCAAGGGCAGCAGCAGGAAGGATCTGAGCACAGTAGCCAGACTCAAGTCAGGCACAACTGGAAATACTCAAACTTGGTATATCAGCACCTGAATTTTAGTAGGTGCTAAGATTATACCTGCACCAAAGATTTACCACAAAGATCAGTGGACAGTGCTATATAAAATGAAAAAGAGAAGGAGAAAAATGCAATCTCAGGGCCCAACATCACCCACAACAAGTGCAGAGGACACTAGCACAGCTGAAATGTCTGAATTAATAGCACCTGAAGTAAAGAAACAACAACAGAAAGATATAGAGAACTCAGATCAGAATTAATCTCTAAAATAAAAAAGAAATCTATGAATTAATAGTGTTTGAAGGAAAGAAACAACACTAGAAAGGTATAGAGGAATTAAGATAAGAATTATTCTTTGAAATGAAAAAAATCTCTGAATTAAGAGCATCTGAAGTAAAGTATCAAATACAGTAACATATAGAAGAAATCAGAACAGAAATATACTCTGAAGTAAAAGAATTAATACCTTCTTCTCAAGAAGACACTGATAAAAAATAGAGGATATTAGAAAAATGACAGATTCCTTGATTGATCAATACAGGAAAGAATTAGATCACATGAAGCAGAGTCAAAGAGATATAGAGGAACATGAAATTTCAATCACAAGCTTACAAAACCGTTTGCGTTAAAGTGAAGATAGAGTTTCAGATCTTCAAGACAATATCGCAGCTAGTGAAAAGGTAAAGAAAGATCACTTAAAAACAACTAAGATGTAGGAAAAAATAATTCATCACCTGCAAGAATATGCAAAGTTTAACAATTTGAGACTAATAGGCATCAAGACGAAAGAAGAAGTCAATACAAAAGATATAAAAAGAATACGGGCAGAAGTAATAGCAGAAACCTGCCCAAATAAGAGGAAACAATTTGACATTGAGGTAACCAAAGCACAGAACTCCAAATACCTTTAACACAATTAAAAACACACTGAGAAATATAATAGTCAAGATCCCAGAAATCTACACAAGAACAATATACTGAAAGAGCCTAGAGAAAAAAAAGATCACATTTAAAGGAAAACTCATCAGAAAAATGGCAGATATCTCCTCACAAAACATGGAGGCAAGAAGAGCATGGAGCAGAGTACTTCAAGTCCTGTATGAAAACAAATTTCAGCTCAGACTATTATACCCTGTAAAACTCTCTTTCAAGTTTGATGAAAAAATGAAATACTTCCATGACAAAGAACAACAAAAGAATTTCATGATATAAAAGCCAACCCTACAGAGACTAATAAAAGATGGTCTTCAGAGAAACCAAATGATCAGAACTCCAAGAATGAGGATAGAAGGAACCCACTAAAAAGGGCAAACAATTAAACACAGGACAAAAAGGAGTAAACAGGAACAGGTAAATAACAAGTCAAGCATAAATCAATACACCTCAATTATAACTATCAAAAAATGGATTCAATTCACCAATTAAATGAAAAAGACTGGCACAGTGGATTAGGAAACAAAATCCAACAATATGTTGTATACAAGAAACACACTAAAATTGGGCTGGAGAGATGGCTCAGTGGTCTAAAGCGCCTACTTGAAACAAGCTTGGCAAAGCACAGGGACCGCGGTTCGATCCCCCAGCACCACATGCCAGCCAGCCCCGCCCCCTGGTGGGCTGAGCTGGCCACACACACACACACACACACACACACACACACACACTAAATAAATGTAATAAATAAAAATAAATAAATAAAATCATAAAGAAATTCACAGATTGAAAGTCAAAGGATGGAAAAATTACTATATTCACCAGCACCTCAGAAAAAGCAAAAGTAGCAATCTTGTTCTAAGACAGTCTCAACTTCAAATGAAGAATGATCAAATGAAATAAAGAAGGCCACTATATGCTGGTTAGGGAAAAATTTCAACAGGAAGAGGTAACATTCATAAATGTATATGCACCAAACACAGGAGCATCCAACTGCATAAGACAAATCTTAATGGACGGAAAAAACTAATATCCAATACCGCAATCTTAACAGGAGAACTTAATACCCCTTGTTCCAAAAAGATATGCCAAACAGACAAAAAATTAGGAAAGAAGTGGCAGAACTGAACCAGAGCTTGGAACAAATGGACTTAGTGGACATATACAGAGTGTTCCACCCAAGAAGAGCTGAATATATATTTTTTCAGCTGCACATGGGTCATTTTGTAAAATAGACCACATACTGGTCCATAGGTCATGCTTAAGTATATGCAAGTAAACAGAAATTATCCCATGCACATTATCTGACCATAGTGCTATGAAATTTGAAATAAATGAGACAAGAATACGGAAAAACCCCATAAATACATAGAAATTAAAAAACACCCTACTCAGCAACCAATGGGTCACACATGAAATTAAACAAGAAATTCAACAATATATACAATTCAATGAAAATTCAAGCACAACTTTTCAGAACTTATGGGATACAATGAAAGCAGTTCTCAGAGGGAAATTGACAGCTGTGAACTCACACATTAGGAAAATACAACGGGAACAAATAAATACCCTAATGTTGCAAATCCAACAACTAGAAAAGTAAGAGCAAACCAAATCCAGAGCCGAAAGATGGGAAGAAATCATAAAAATTAGAGCAGAAATTAATTCAATTAAGACAAAGAAAACAGTTCAAAGAATTAACAAATCAAAAGGCTGGATCTTTGAAAGATTCAATGAAATTCATAAAACCCTAGCTAACCTCATCAAAAGGAGGAAAGAAAAAAATCAAATACAAGCAATAAGGAATGAAAAGGGTGTAACTACCAAGACCCAGTGGAAATTCAGAAGATTGTCAGTGGCTACTTTGAGAATCATTACTCTCACACAATAGAAGACACAAAAGAAATGGACAGATTTCTAGAAAGGTACAAATTACCACAACTAAATGAAGAAGATATAGCAACTCTCAATAATCCAAGAACATCCAATGAAATGCGAAATGTAATAAAAAACCTACCGACAAAGAAAAGTCTAGGTTCTGATGGATTCACATCTGAATTCTACAAAAAATTTAGAGACAGTAAAATGACTACTCCTCAAAATCTTCAAAGAAATTAAAAGAAAGCAATCCTCCCAAAATCATTCCTGGAGGCAAGTATTATACTGATACCAAAACCAGGGAAAGAGGAAACTAAAAATAAGCACTGTAGGCCAGTCTCCTTCATGAATATAGATGCAAAAATCCTCACTAAAATCCTAGCAAATAGAATACAGCAAATCATCAAGAAGATCATATTCCATGACCAGGTAGGATTCATCGCAGGGATGCAAGGATGATGCAATATTCAAAAATCTATATATGTAATACACTATATCAATAGACTGAAATCTAAAAACCACGTGGTCTTCTCAATTGATGAAGAAAGGTCTTTTGACAAAGTCCAACACTCATTCATGTTCAAAGTCCCACAGAAAATTGGAATAGATGGGCTCTACCTCAATCTGGTAAAACACATTTATGAAAACCCAATGGATAACATAATTCGAAGTGGAGAAAAATTGAAATCTTTTACTCTCAGAACTGGTATGTTCTGAGAATAAAGGATATCCTTTGTCACCCTCGTATTCAATATAGTTCTGGAATCACTAACTAGGGCCATTAAACAAGATAGAAAAATAAAAGGAATAAGAATAATCCACGAAGAAGTGAAATTATCATTATTGCAGATGACATTACTGACATTTGGTTACTTGGAATACCCAAAAAACTCCACCAAGAAGCTACTAGAATTGAAACACAAATTCATTAGCATAGCAAGATACAAAGTCAGGATCCGAAAGTCAATAGCATTCTTCTGCACAGATAACAAACACACTGAGATGGAAATTATAGAAACAATACATTTTACAATAGCACCACAAAAAATGAAATGGCATGGAATTAATCTAACTAAAGAAGTCAAAAATATTTTCAAGGAAAATTAAAGTACTCTGAAAAAAAGTGATTGTAGAGGATTTCAAAAAATGGAATGATACTCTCTATTCCTGGATTGGAAGAACCAACATTGTGAAGATGACCATACTCCCAAAATTGCTGTATGGATTTAATGTAATCCCTGTCAAATTACCATCAACATGCCTCCCAGACATAGAGAAGTCTTTCATAAAATTTATTTGGAACCAGAAATGACCTATGACAGCAAAGGAAATCCTAGGCAACAAAGACAGGGAAGGAGGCATTATAATTGCTGACTTGAAATTATACTACAAAGCTACTGTGATAAAATCAGCATGATACTGGCAAGAAAATAGACATGAGGATCAATGGAATGGATTAGAGGATTCAGAAACCTCTATGAACACACTCAGCCATGTAATTTTTGACAAACGGGCCAAATATGCTTACTGGAAGAAAGATAAGCCTCTTTTTTTAAATTTATTTATTTATTTATTTGAGAGAGAGAGAGAGAGAGAGAGAGAGAGAGAGAGAGAGAGAGAGACCAGCTCAGCCCACCAGGGGGC